>NC_058368.1:129599627-129935342 GCF_018350175.1 Felis catus
CAACTAAGTCACCAAATAAGGTGAGATTTCTTTTCATGTCTTAACCATGAACCTGACTCCAGAACGCCACAGGGAAAGGAAGGCAGAACTTTCTATAGGTTGTCCCCCAGACCAAGTTACCACTGGGACTCTTTAGAGCATGCATCCTTGTTTTATAAATCTATGCTAATAGTTATTGGTGCCTTTTCCCACTCTGCGATGCAAACTCTACATCACCAGAGCTTTCATGTCTCCTGTGTCATCACAGAATGTACCACCCCAGACTGCACACTCAGCACAGGTGTGATCCAAGTGTGGGCATGGTTCTCTCCAACTGCCTTACAGGCACAGCTAAGTCAGTGGTGTTGGACAAAGATAGAGCAAAAGTTCAGCACGTATAGAAGTGATATATTCACGTATAGAATGATCTATTCTTCCATTGTTGTTGCCACTCCTAGAGCTCACAAGCCCTACCTGCCTGTCAGAGTAGCTGCCTGTTCCCAGATGACTTCAGGGTAATAGTGAGATGGACTCATACTGTACTCTACTCTCTGCCCCCTTTGTTGGGGTCTCTAGGCCACTTTACCCCATAGTCATAGGCTCCTAATCCTGACTCGAAGAGTGAAAATGGTCCTTTCCTACCCCAAATTAAAGGCCCATTCTTCTTTCACAAGCATGACTGAGGGTGGAAACAGCCAGGTCTTTAGGGGAATCATTCACACCCACTCACAGGTTGAAATCCAACCTCTGTGGTTCGGATCAGGCTATCACAATACAGACTGCACATTTCCCAAAGTCTGCATTATTCACTCCTAATTAACCCTGTAACAGTCACAATGCTGCATAGTCCCCTGGTTCTACTTCATTTTCCTCTTGCTGAGCAAGCAAGATGATAATACTTCCTAGGTTCCCTTGTAGTTAGGCTAGAACTATAGCTCTAGTCCGGCCAGTGGGCTCTCTGTGTGCTCTTCTCGGCTGAGATAGTGCCTCTCTTTTCCTCTGCCACAGTGGCTGTACAAATTGATTTTCCAGATACAAATGGCCCGGATGCTTGAGTCACTTCCTATAAGGGAGCCACCCAAGAGGACTAAAGTTACCTTGAAGAGGTGGCTAAAAATTTACCAAGTCCTACTCTTTCATAGTCAGCATGCTGGGCTCAAAGACATATGGTGAGTAGACAGGTTTTCTGCTCCCATGACCTCAGGAATTATTTCATGCAGAAAAGTTTGGAATTCATCTTAAGAACAAGCATAGAGCTTAAAGGATTTTAAGGAAGCATGTACCTTGATCCAATATTCTTCTTAGAATGGTCTCTGTAAAAGACACATGAGAAAAATATTTGAAGGGAAAGACTAGAGGCAGTAATCCAGGGAAGGGACGGTGATGACCTAAATTAGTTTGGGGGCAGTGAAAGTAAGTGGAGATTGGAGATGCCCTGGGCACAGAGAGAAATGGATGGATGTGATAGGTACGATCTGCATGCATATGAAAATTTTAATTCCTATTAAAGTTTTTTCACAAGACTGCTTTATATACATTTTTACTTTTTTTTTTTCTTTACAATTGACAAATAAGGTTTCAAAATAACCAAAAAAGCACTGCCTTAGCTCCGAATCAGTGCCACATTGCTCTCAGCAACAGGAGGCCTCGAGTGCGGACTGCTCTCTATGTCCAGAATCATCTGCTAGACACTTCCTTCTTCGCAGCATAGGGATACCCCTGCCCCCGATACAGAAGAGCTTCAAAAGTCAGAATGGTGGCAAGAACTGCATGCAGAGCTATCCAGAATTGTGTGATCTTGAAGTAAGAAAAACAAAAAACTATCTCCAATCCTTAGACTTCTGTCCCCTGGAAACATGCAATGCATTTCATAGATTTCCCTACCAATGAAGATAGGAGAACTTTGGGGATAAAGAGTTTCCCTCCTATGCCAGTCCCACGTTTCGTTTTCATTTTTATACTGAAGTTTGAAAGTTGTCACCAGTATGATTTGATAAACTGGAATGATGCATGTTAACTCCCCATTGGAGGTAAAGGAAGATTTGAAATAATAAATAATATAAGCAGCGCTGGTACTATTGGATGGGGAAGAGAAAGCCATTTTGAGATAGTATGGTGACCCTTGTTAAATAAACCATGAAAATGTCAAATGTTTCTTAGCACCAGAAAGCCAGGGGTTATGATTTTAAAGTGAAAAAGGTCAAAGTCATGCTAACAAGAAAAATATGCTTTCTTCATATAAGGCTAAACAGCAAGAACATCAAAAACATCAATGCTACACTTGGCAAGTTGGGCTGGATTCTTAGGAAAACTAGTGAGCAAGCTGTTGCTCATGGGGAAAATAAATTGGGAACACAGTACCCTCAATTCATGGGGCAGGGGCCAACATCCCACCTCTGGGCAGCTGACAATGACCAAATAAGGAAGAAATTATCCATCCAACCAAAGCCTGAGGCTCTCAGCTGCGTGAGATATAAAAGATGTTGAGCAGACGGGACTGAACATTCTCCTCCCCTACGGAAGAGGAGTGAAAATGACTCCAGAAAGGGGCTAGAGACACTGGATCAGGAAATTCCAAAGAGAGGGCTGTGTACAAAGGAAGAGAGAGTTGGGGGAAAAGAGCACAGAGGCATAAATCTGTCAGTCCTTCCATCGCATGGGACCAAAGGACAGATGAAGTTACCACCTCTCCTCCTCCCACACTATGCTGGGTTTTTGAGACCTACGTGGCCCTTCCACAAAGGCCTCCATCATAGTGTGAGTTATGTTGGTCTGGAGGGCACTCCGACTAAATCCACACCCTCTTTCTCTTCATGCTTCAGCCAAAAGCCATGTCTGTCTCTGAGCTCAAAGAGGCAGCTGGTGCAGTCCATCCCATGTAGACTAATCGCTGACTGAGGTACCTAAAGCCAGAATTGAGGCCCCTCCTCAAATTTGTCCACAGAAGAGTGTGAATTATTTTATTTTCCAATACAAAGGTAATTAATGCTGACCTTTTTTGTGTGTGTATTTTCTTTTTTTTATTATGAAATTTATTGTCAAATTGGTTTCCATACAACACCCAGTGCTCATCCCAACAGGTGCCCTCCTCAGTACCCATCACCCACCCACCGCTCCCTCCCACCCCCCATCAACCCTCAGTTTGTTCTCAGTTTTTAGGAGTCTGTTATGTTTTGGCTCCCTCCCTCTCTAACCATTTTTTCTTCCCCTCCCCCATGGTCTTCTGTTAAGTTTCTCAGGATCCACATAAGAGTGAAAACACAATGGTGACCTTTAAAGTTGTTTTTTTTTAATTTCATACAAAACTAAATACCTCTCAAGTAGCTGACAAGTGGCAATAGAGAGCAGAAGGAAAAAAAACAAACACAAAAAACTCACAGGAATACCAGAGTGCACATTTGGTGGTGCTGTCACTGACCCTTCTCTCTCTTTTTTTTTTTTTTAATATTTATTTATTGAGAGACATAGCACAAGTTGGGGAGAGGTAGATAGAGAAGGAGACACAGAATCCAAAGTAGGCTCCAGGCTCCGAGCTGTCAGCACAGAGCCCGACATGGGGCTCGAACTCACAAACTGTGAGATTGTGACCTGAGCCAAAGTCAGAGGCTTAACTGACTGAGCCACCCAGGCACCACTGTCACTGACCCTTCTTTAGAGCAATGTGGTCTCCTATGAAGGCAGAATACTCTCGAAGCCTGGCAAATGCTGAGGAAGAGCCCTTCAGATAAAAAAAAGAGAAAGCAAAATTCACACCAAGTCCTCACGCTGCTCCCCTTGCATAGAAAACGATACAAAGACGAAAACAGAGAAGGCGCATGGCACAGCCTAGTAACCTGCAGCCCTGCTAAATAGAAAATGCAGACACTCACCACAGGGCAACTCCATAAAGCCACCCTGGATGCCATTCTGCTAATTGTGTTTGCTATGACACCAAGCACCGCTTAGCCGGGCTCCCAGAGTGTCTCCGTAATGTCAATCACTTGCCAGGAGCGAAAGTGATTTTTATTTGATATCCATACAAAGCAGAAGCAAATGAATTACCATAATGAGAAGCAACATAATGATGTGGAGATGTACAAACTGCCATTGTGTTTAATAACAACAAAGCTTTCCCTTTTGAATTAAATTTGCAGGAAGATTCTTATTGAAGCATCATTGTACTGAAACCAAGTTGTTAAAAAAAAAAAAAAATACTCCAAAGTATTTCAGGCCTATGATTACTGGAAAGGTTGTTAGGAGAAGTTTTTTTTTTCAATTTTTATTCTCAGTAAAATCGACTTAGTTGTAGCACTACACAGCTGCGATTTGTGAAGTAAATGGCAAAGCTAAATGTGCCGAAACCCAACATGCTCCCCGAGCAACAAAGGGATAGAAGGCAAATGTTACAGTATTATTGACAGTGCTGGTAATGCGCGTATAAGCATCTGCTTCATAAAGGGGAAAAACCTACATTATAAACAAAAGGAGTTTCCAAACAGGGCCTGCCAGCTCAAATTCTGGCTCTGATTTGAATTTTCACTTGTTAGAACACATATTTCCTCTTTTTTACCTTATCCTTCCAAAGGGAAAAAACAAACAAACAAAAAAATCTCTGATTTGCGTTCTGGAAATCTCCCTATAACGGACTCCTTTGTTTTCTTTCTTTCTCCAAAATTATTTCCTATATTTTTTGGTACTTACCTGTTGACCACCTCTTGATTTTCAACAGTGGATGCAAGTACCATTGGATAACATAGCACTAATTGAAACCTATCTTCATGATCATTATGAGGGTATCGTCCTCCTCTTAGACTGAGTCCAATGTGTGATTGGCATGGGTCCTTCCCTTCCCTTGCCCCACGGCATTACCACTGATATGCATTTCCAATAGAACTTCTAGTTTTATTAATGTGCACAACCGGAGCCAAAACATGGCCTGCATTTGATTGAGCGAAGCTTAGCCAAATCTGAAGTGCAATATTATGGGACCAGAAATCGGGAGCCTCCGGCCGTGGGTCCATCTCATCATTAAATGTGATGGAGGCACATTTGTGTCTGCCTCAGTTTTCCTAGCTGTAAAATAGGCATAATACTGCATCTGTTCCACCCACCTCACAGGAGTGTCTTAAGAATCAAATCCTATTCAAGTATTCTGTAAGTTGTTATTGCTCCGCTCATGAGACATACCGCAAGTCTTTTAGTAAGCCTAAAACTCATCTAGAAAATCATATGACTTATAAAGATCTATATTTTGGCTTTTGTCATTTTATCGCCCCGCAAGTATTTATCAAGTTACTATTTGATGCAGGACACAATCCTTAGTACTATGGAAATATACATATATACATACATATATATGTATATAATAATTATGTGTAATTATTAAATAATTATATTATATATTATTATATAATTTTAAAAATATAATTTATAATGATTCCCGCTCTGAAGGAGCTTATAAACAAAGTAAGAGAAAGGGACTACCATATAAAAAGACAGGTAGAGGGGCACCTGTGTGGCTCAGTCAGTTAAGGGTCCTACTTTGTCCCAGATCATGATCTCAAGGTTCACGAGTTGGAGCCCCACATAGGGCTCTGAGCTGACAGCTCAGAGCCTGGAGCCTGCTTTGGATTCTGTGCTCCCTCTCTCTGCCCCTCCCCTGCTCGTGCTCTCTCTCTCTCTCTCAGAATAAATAAACATTAAAAAAAAAAGAAAGAAAGAAAAAGGTAGAGTCGCACCTGGTGGGTCCAATTCAGCTAAGGGTCCAATTTCAGCTTAGATCATGATCTCATGGTTCTTGAGTTTGAGCCCGACATCAGGCTCTGCCATTAGCACAGAGCCCGCTTCTGAAACTCTGTCCCCATCTCTCTCTGCCCTCCCCTGCCACTCTCTCTCCCCCCTCTCTCTCAAAAATGAATAAACAAACAAACAAACAAAAAAGACAGGTAGAAATAGAGTCCATGCGTTAGTACCAATGGGAGACAGTAGAACACAGTGATTGAAGATACAGGCTTTAGGGGTGCCTAGCCAGCTCAGTTGGTAGAGCATGCAACTCTTAATCTCAGGGTTGTAAATTCAAACCCCAATTTGGGGGTACATATTACTTAAAAAACACAAAATCTTTGAAAGTGCAGACTTCGGCATCATACCTTCTCGATCTGACTCCTGGCTCCGTCATTAACTAGCCACGTGACCTCAGGCAATGTACATAACTGTCTGTGCTCAGTTTCCTCATCTCTAAAATGGGGATAATTATAGTACCAACCTTATAAGTTTGTGGTGAGGAGTAAATATGTTAATAAATCAATAACTCTTAGAAGAGTGTCTGGCACACGTAACATTCCTAAACATAAAGACATCTTATGGTACAATCACCGAGATGGGGAGACAGCAAAGGCTGTGGCCAAGAGTGGCTCAAGGGTTCCTGATCTAGGAGTTGGTGGTTAGAAGGCTCTTTGGAGGAGCAGGGAAAGGGTTGAGGGACTGGACGGGAGAAGCACTCCAAGCAGATCAAAGGGTCTGCATGAAGGTTCAGAGCCAAGTTTATGTGAAGCACGTGAGGGACAGAATGAAGGGAAGGATCAGGGTTTCCAAGTAGTAACATCGTGGGGAAATGGGGCTGTACGAGGTACTCTGGATGAGATAGGAGCTGGTCTGTGCCCACATCGCCATGGCCAAAAGCCAGAGTGTGAAAAGGGGCCATATTTCAAAGCTGCCAGCAGGCTTTGCCTTTCTCTACAGACTGTGGTTTGAATTTACCTGTGAAAGTGTAGTTCTCCTATGTTTTGAAGGGAAAACGGTGCACTTTAATGGGCTTTTTGATCCTGAATAGATAAACCTAAATATACTATTTCTACAACTACAGAGTTCCTCACAGTGAGATCCTAAACTGCTTTGCAAAATAACATTGAGGCCATCGTATCAGGCTTGCATGAAATTCATAGAACTCTACCTGTAGGCACCTAGACAGGGAAGGAGGGAGAAAGGGACACAGGGAGAGAGTGAGAAACTAGTTCGGAAGTGTGGACGCTTCTGCCTCGGGAGTGGGTAGGAGCGGAGACTACATGATTCCCAGCCCCTGTGCCATAAGCGGCATGAGCTACTCACTGCAGGAAGCGGAAGGGCGAAGTTAAAATCAACCTTAAACCCAGAACAGCTACTTCATGTGGTGTTCTGCTGAGGGGATGGTGACCTGTTCCAGACTAGAAGGGCCAGCCAGGTTCTGCCAGGCTTCCTGAGAAAGGTGCTGCTGTTTGCAATGTGGCTCTCTGCCAAGTAATTTTCAATGTTTTTTTTTTTTAATCTTGGTTCATTTTTAAGAGAGAGACAAACAGACAGACAAAACACGAGTGCAGGAGGGACAGAGAGAGAGGGAGACACAGAACCTGAAGCAGGCTCCAGACTCCGGGCTGTCAGCACGGAGCCCCACGCGGGGCTGGAACCCACAAAACACGAGATCATGACCTGAGCTGAAGTCGGATGCTTAACCATCTGAGCCACCCAGGTGCTCCAAAGTTAATTTCTTACCCAGATTTTGCCTGACATACTGACTTTATTTTTATTTATTTATTTGTTTGTTTATTTATTTTTGAGACAGAGAGGGACAGAGTGTGAACAGGGGAGGGCAGAAAGAGAGGGAGACATAGAATCAGAAGCAGGCTCCAGGATCTGAGCTGTCAGCACAGAGCTCAATGTGGGGCTCAAACTTGCAAATCATGGGATCATAACCTGAGCTGAAGTCAGACGCCTAACCGACTGAGACACCCAGGCACCCCACCTTACACACTCACTTTAAAACCCAATCCTCCAAAAATATCCAGCTCAACTATACAAAAGATTGTTTTATTGTGGGTAGAATTTATCCCAACAGATTATGAATATGGGGGAATATATTTATGAGAAGGAATGTGGACCTTCTTTGACCCTCTCTTATTGGGGCTCATATGCTGTGGCTTATACTTCAGATACAGAAGATAGCTAAAGTCTGTCTTTTTTTAAATTTTTTGAAGTTTATTTATTTATTTTGAGAGAGAGAGAGAGAGAGAGAGAGAGAGAGAGAGAGAGAAAATGCCCACAAGCAGGGGAGGGGCAGAGAGAAGAGACAGAATCCCAAGCAGTCTTCGCAGCATTAGCATAGAAGCCGACGTGGGGCTCGAACTCACAAACTGTGAGATCATGATCTGAGCCAAGATCAAGAGTCAGACGCTTATCTGACCTCACCACTCAGGCACCCCTAAAGTCTGTCTTAATGAAGGGTGGTAATCAGGCCCCTGCAAAAAGGTTGCAGACCGGGAGCTGAGGAGAGAGGCCCGATAAGGATCCTGTGGGAGGTCTTGGCCTCTGGACTCCAGAAGGGTTCGAATCTAGGATTCAAAGTTAAAGAGTTGGGGAATCTGTATTATAATTTCTTCTGTTATCCCTTACTTTTCAGTGCAGTGTTTGTTTTTTAGTCATGAGACACGATCTGGGCTCTGCTTTGGGCCAAGTGGCTAAGGGTTATAGAAAGGGAGATAGGCAATAGCCTTGGAAAGGCAAAATCAAAAAGATTAGAGCATCCATAAAGAATAGAACAGCTGCCTGGGTCTGGTCTCAGTTGCTGTACCTCATGGTTAAGAAGCTTTCCATCAAAAACATTCTACTCTAGTTAATACCTGTCCTCTGCAAGCACGTGTTAAATGGAAGTCGCGGTACGTTATCCCTCAGCAAAGGAATGGGGAAATTCCTCTCAGAAAAGGCAGGACGAGGCCTTGAGAAAGGATGTTCCCATGCCAACAGGAACCCAGCACAGCCCTAGATGTCCCTTCTAACTGCATGGGTCACTCATCCTGTAACCGCCATTTTATCCCTGGGAAGAAAGAACCAAAATGAGAGACCCTGAATGACGGGGTTTGGGTGCTGACAGGATGACTATAGAGAAAAACCATAGAACCTTCTTCTTTCCTATTTTGCTTCCTTATCCATCCTCCCCACTCCATCTCAGTGAAATCTGTCATTATTTCCCAGTTCAGATTTCACATGTCAACAAAAAAATTAGGACTGCTTTATAAACACTGGTCCTACCGTGCCAGGCAATTGGCAAGAAGTTACAAGACTATGCAGTCTCTACTTGCTTTTTATTGCAGAACAGCACATTCCTGGAGACCATGTCATAAAGTGGATCATTGAAAAGCAAATTACATTTTCCCACAGGAACAATGTCATAATTAGAGGCTGTATTCCTGACAAAGGACTTGGCTTCATGTAAACAGTAGACATGAACAAAAATATTTCACAAAAGCAAAGATTCAAGAGCCATAAATCCTTATAATTGTTTAAAATAATAAAATTTTCTCCAAGTATTATAAACCAGGCAAGATTGGAGGGAGGACACATTGATTATTCAGGGACTCCAGTGTACCATAAAGTGTATAATAAAATATAACTACTGTGTCATAAATTAGAACCTGAAACGAACTTTAATATAGTCATTACACACTTAATTAGCAATGGGAAGGCTGTAGAGTACCATGGTTAAAATGTGGTGTTGTGTGTTAGGGCGTCTCATCTGCAGACTTGCCCTCTAGACCGCGAGCTCTGCGAGGCCAGAGGCTGGACATGCACGTGGAGATAGGTAGAACCATCACAGAGCCCGACTCAAAACCATTTTTACAATGAACCATCAGGTTCGGGTTCTGGCTTGGAGTAAGTAAATGACCTTGTCTGGGTTCTCGTCTCTGAACTGTAAAGTCTCTAAGGTCCCTATGAACTCCACGATTCTAGGACTGCCATTTTGCTCCCTTACACTTCACAGGAGTTTCTGGGGGTGGCCAACTATTACTTTGGTGAACCTCAACGTGAAACTACAAGTATTCATCCCCTTGAGTTACCCCGAGCCACATTCTGGGCTTGGCCAGGTCAATGGCTCTGGTCACTGGGATTTTGGCATACAATATACAAGCAGAGGCTTAATAAGTACTTGCACATTGGGGCTTGCTCCCTTGGAACACTCCCTCTGGGAACCCAGGTACCATGCTGTGATGATCCCAAGACCCATGGAGAGGCCACATGGGAGAGAACCAAGCCCTTATGGTAGACCACCCCAGGGGAGCTCCCAGCCAACCACCAGCACCACTAGCCTCAAGGGCTAGTCATGAATGAGAGTAAGCATCCTGGAGGTTACAGCTCACCTGAGCCCCCAGAAGACAGCAGCCCCAGCTGCCATCATATAGGGCAGAAACCTCCCAACTGAGCTCATTCAACCCGTAGCATCATGAAAGATCATAAAACAATTGTTGCTTCAAGATACTAAATGTGGGGGTAGAATTACACAGCGAGAGCTAAATGAATCTCCAAGACATGACTTAAATGGCTTTAGGCTCTTGTAAAAACACTCCATCCAAGAGTGAGTGAATAATGTCTATTTTTCTCCATGTGGGTTTTCCTACACTGGGAAACATTCAAAATATTCCATTTATCTTAAAATAGACTTAAAATACTGTAGTAGTGTTCCATAGCTATTTGTAGTAGATAAAGATGTTTCCTCTTCCTGAAAAATATTTTTCCTCTTTACCTTCTCTTGAGAAAGTAAAGTTGTTCAAATGCACAATCAAGTAAAGGTCACAAGGAAATGATAGGTGCTATTCAGTCATTCTCCTTGACACTTTGTTGACAGTTCTCAGAACATTCCCTCACTACTGATAATCTGTAAAAACAATTATCAAGCAAAGCAGAGACTTGAAAATAAGACAATGGCAGGGTATGTGGTAGGGCAGAACTCTCTTTTTTCCTGATTTAAAAACAAAAACAAAAAAAAACTGTCGGCATTCAGAGCTGGGGAGAAGTGAGCAGATTTGTATGAGGTGATACATTTTCTTAAAGTAAGGGGGTGAGACCCTCAGCTTTCCTCCAGGAGGTTCAAAATTACCAACACCTGTCAGGAGTGCCCCCAATCAAGGCTCAGTGACGAGACAAGGAGAGCAATGAAGTAAAGACAGCATGGGAGTAGCAAGAGACTGAGTCAGGGGACCAGCCCCTGCGTGAAGGAAACAAGTCAAAGGATGAGTGATTCTGGACTGATACTGTGCTCTGGGGAAGTAGCTGTGTGGGTGAATTAAAAAAAAAATTCTTCAAGTCAGACCACCTGTTCAACTTTGATATGAAATTCCTCTGGCCAGTCTTTAACAGGGGGTGGAAGATGATCTTTCCTCAGACCTTGAAGAAGCAGCCTAGGAGGACTGCCCCGGTGCTTGACATATCAGCCACTTTCCCCAGACATTCCCATCCTGTCATCCCGGGAATGATGAGGCCTTTGATTTCCCAGATTTTACTGTGTCATCAGGTCTGCAGCTTGAGGATGCATTAACCCAACCAGAAATGAGTTTCCAGGGGAGGATGCAGCTTGCTGTCACTCTTAGGAGTCATGCCTGAACTCCGGATACAGCAGCACGATAGGACGCCTAAGCTCCCAGAAATCATCCCAAGAGGGTAGAACCAGGGGAGCCAGCCATTCAAATGTGTGAGATGGCTCAAGCCGTTTAATTGGAATCCTAAAAAGAGATGTGGTTTTACATCCTACTTCGAAGCTGGTAAAGTAGGTTGTATCCACGTGGGGCACTTCACAACACCTCTCACATCATCCAAAATGGGTATAAGAAGCACATAATCTTTGATGAATGCTTCCATGTGCCAGGCACTATTCTAGATTTTTACCTGTCCTGTTCATTTCATGCTTGCATATAATTACAAGGTGGGCGATTCACAGAGGGAACTGGGGCGCAGGAAAGTATCCTAATGTTCCCCAGATTATCCAACCAGTAAGCCGTGAAGCCAGGATTCAGACCCAGAGGTTCACTCAACTCCCAAGCCAAGCTTGCTGCCTTCCTCACACCGCAAACATTCTGCTTTGTCACACTGAATGTTAGAAGGCGAATGGCAAGGGAAGTCTTCAATGGACCTGAAGGTGAGAAAAAAAACAGGCTGCAGCAATTATCTCAGGGACATGCTTTTTCTGTATTTTCCATTATAATTTAATTAGTATACTCAGTAATCTTACCAAGTGAAGACAGACCTGTTTTTAGCACCTACCCGAATGTAAGACCATAAACCACCTGTCAACACCCTCGCTAGAGCTTGTCAAGATACCACAAGGGAGGTGAAATGGGTGCTTGAGGAGGGCGGTCCTGCTGACAAAGCTCAGAACTCCGCTCTCCAGTTGCGATTGGCCTGGCTCGTTTTGTCTGGAGCACTCTGTCACACGGCTCCTTACAGGCTTCAGGCTCTGCACGCGTATTGTTATTGTCAATTAGCAAAGGTATTTGCCATTGATATAGCACTTCCTTTCTGCAAAGCCTTTTCTTTGGGTGTTTGTGCTTGGCTGGTCTGTAGGGCCCTGCTCTGTTTGCACTGACATCACCTTCTCAGGATGATTCCTGTGGGTTAAATGATTTGCTTATGGCAATTGCAGAGATGCATGTTAGAGAATACCAGATGAGCAATCGACAGAAAGGAGAGGAAGAGCACCGCTAGCTAGTTGTTTAGGGGAGTCCAGTAAAGCTCAGAAAGCCAGCAGCTTGATTTTATTTGTTGCTATTTACAATCATAAAAGTACTATTATTAAAGATGCTCTTTTACAATCTATAGCTCCTTTGCAGTTTGAGGGATCCCGAAGGGTTTGGCAAATTCCGTGTGTGTGTGTGTGTGTGTGTGTGTGTGTGTGTGTGTGGCTTCACTGTTTTCACGTAGCCATTGCCCTTCCTTCCCTCTCAAGGAGCCTCTTACTAACAGCAGAGCGATGACAGTAGCAGTAATAACAGAAAAAGCCAAAATTTAGGTATTGTATTTCTGCCCACCCCCGCAACTCTGCCTAGTGTTAAAAAGGAGCTGGTCTCTGCCCTCACGATCCATTCCGTTTTCTCGGCAGCAAAAGGTGGTGGCGGTTCAGCACGTGTGGGTGAGGGTGGAGGTCATGCCTCTTTGCACCACCGGGGAGAATTAGAGCCAACTGAAACTGCAAACGTCAATAGGCGAAAGGCTGCAAAGAATTCCAGCTCGAAATCTTAAGCTTTGCTCCTGTTTGTTATGGTGAAACATAGATTTTAATGCCCTAAAGACACTGAAACCATAACGCCAACTCTAAGAATGTGAAACAAAAGAAACCCAGGGTTAGGTCCTAAAGTATGAGATTCAGAGGAAATGAGTTGAAGGTTGAAATAGAAAAACACAGACACGTGCAGTGTGAAAGCAAAAAAAAGTCTCAAGGCTAAGAGCTGCATTAACAACTCTGAGAGATTATCAAATTCCAAAGTCCCCAAGCCTCCAGCCCCAGAGCCCCAGGACCTTGCTGAAGGCATGCTGTTTCTGGGGACTGTTTCCCCTTTGTTATTTAGCCCAGCTCTCTGTGGACCCAGAATCCGTATCTAGGAAATCATGATCATCTCCTGGAATTAGAAGGAGATTTTTACTTACCTGAAGATTTGAAAGGCTGTATCTGGTACCAGCTTTTGCTCGCTGCCAGAGAAGTTCGAGAAGTAAGGGTTTTTTTTTTTTCATCTTTTCCTCCCCCTTAAAAAGATAGTAGGTTAGACTCTGCATAGTTTGGTTATGCTGTACTTTATTCTTAAAGAGTTTAATTATTTAACAAATACATTTATGGCTCTTACCATGTGCCACACACCATTTGAAGTACTTAGCAACATCACTCATTCAATTGTCGTAACAACCTTTAGAGACAGGTACTATTTTACAGAAGAAATGTACAGAGCAGGAAATGGAGGCACAGAGACATTAAATAACATGCCTGAGGTCACACAGCATACGAGTGGTAAAGCCAAGATTCAGACCCAGAAGTCCAGCTCAAATCCATTTTTACCCCTGTGCCCTGCTGCTTCCTAAATTATGCATGCAAATTCTGACAGGCAGTTTTTTAAATTTTTTTTTCAACGTTTTTTATTTTATTTTTGGGACAGAGAGAGACAGAGCATGAACGGGGGAGGGGCAGAGAGAGAGGGAGACACAGAATCGGAAACAGGCTCCAGGCTCCGAGCCATCAGCCCAGAGCCTGAGGCGGGGCTCAAACTCACGGACCGCGAGATCGTGACCTGGCTGAAGTCGGACGCTTAACCGACTGCGCCACCCAAGCGCCCCTGACAGGCAGTTTTTAGTGGAACACCAGGAAAACATTATCAAAGCAAAGGACAATGAAAAGTTATAATTTTGGAGAATGGATATGCCTGGATATATTTTTATAGATTGCTCCCATGAAAATCTTACTTTTAAAATCATGTCTTAAATTCTAAGACATTTTTCTCCTAAAGGAGCTGTGCATTCATTAGAGGTACTTCATTTTGTCTTCTCTAACTGCTTTATAACGTCAAAGAAGAGAGGGTGGGTGGAGGTAAGAAGGGTTTGACATACACTGGAGGACAGAGCAGAGTGATAATTCCGCACGTTTTAAATCCTGGCTTTGACACTTATTAGTCATGTAACTTGGAACAAGGTCCTTATCTTTCTGTGCCTCTGTTTCCTAAGGTAGGAGGGTGATAACATTACCTGCCTCATAGGTTCTTGTGAGAAGTAATGTAATCATTGAAATAACATAATAATTGAATAAGATAATAGTTGAAATAGTACACATAAAGCACTTGGAGGGCCTGCCACATAGTGAGCCCCCATGAAAACTGGGAAACTGGGCAGTGGGACGGAATGAGAACTAACTAGAAGACCTGAAACTGATAGAGCCAGTCTCCCCTTGGTGTTAGTTCCCTGAGGGAACTTGGGTGTGGCGTCGACCGAGGGCTGCCCAGCTTTGAGATGCCACCCGCAGTTTAGTTCCTGAAGTCCTTGCCTCTCGCCTCCGCCTCCGAGGGCCCACCTAGCCACGCCAGCCCCTGCCCCATTCCCTGTGCACCCTGCTGACCCCAGTCAGGGCCTTGCTGGCTAGCTCACATTCAGCGCTGGCCTCCAGGGGTGGGGCTGCAGCTTAGGCTGCCCACAGGCCATTTTGAGGGCTGATTGGCTTGGTCCCGACAAGTGCAAGGGAATGGAGTCTCAGCAGAAATGTGTGCTTGTTGAAGCAATATTGTGAAATGATAGAGTAATATAGTGAAAGCTTTTCCTTACCCTATTGCTTCATCACGCTCCCCAGAAAAAAAAGCCCAGTTAACAAGATGGAGACTTCTTTATCATTCCACACTTTTCTGTACTTACACACGCACACACACACACAGACACACACACACAGGGCTATTCTTTTCACAAAAAAAAAAAAGAGGGGGGAGATGGGGAGGACCATACTGTTTACAGTCTTCCAAATACGTCACACACACCTTTCCAAGACAGAACACAGAACTCATTTTTACCAACTGCCTATTCTTTCATTGCACGAAGCTCCAAATTTCATTTAAACCACTGCCCCAGTGATAGTTGTTTTGGTTTTTAGTGTTTGTTGTTGATTGGGTTTTTGCCGTGTCTCTCAATGAGCCTGTGAAAATCCTCATACACATGTACAAGTATTTCTGCAAGAAAGATTCGTCGAAATGCAACTGCTGGGTCATAACATGTACGTATTCTTAACTTTTTAATATATGCTCCAAATTGAGGTAGAACCCATTTTCTAGATAAAATGCGAATTCTTGTAATGATTGCTGGGCTATATTGCTATGATTGTTATGATTAAAACAACTTAAAACTCGTGATTTGGAGAACGTGGTATTACGATACAACATTAAGCCAACCACATCCTGTAATTAAAGCTTAGAAGATACATCAGAGAAAGACAAAAAGAACCAGTTCTAAGATATGTGGCTCCCTAATGACATGTATTGGAAGCTAGTCAGTGCCTGATATTTCCCTGTGGTGGCTCTCACAATTACTCTAAGAAGTTGTGCGAGCCCCAGACCCGTTTGAATCAGAATCTTCGGAGGTGTGGCTTGAGTTTGCAAATGTTTCCAGGTGATTCTGAAATATGGTGAGATCAAGAATCATAGGCACGCTCCTTGCTAATTTTGCAATTTCTGAAGTCTTAGCAAAAGAAGTAATTCAACCATCACTGGCATGACAATTATAAAAGAACATTAAAGGGCAGTTGTAAAGGTAGCGTTTTGTAGATTTTAAATGGACAGAAGTTATAAAAAGATACACAACCTCAAATATTTTTTATTCTCTTGAATTATTCATCACGTAAAAGATGGTTGTTCCCAACGAGGATAAGAGTATTTGTAACAGGCAGATGTCTGATTCCACAGAAATCAAACAATAGAATCAGTTTGGATGTTGAAAAAAGAAAGAACAGATGGAGCCAGGCAGGGTTAATGCATATAGTGTGAATCAAATAGAACTTTCTGAAGCCCCAAACCATGGAAAAAAATGCTTTGGAAGGCCAGGGCTCTCCAAGCTTCAGTTTTTAGGAAGAGATGGGCACAGCCCAGTAAGAGGCAGATAACAAGGCCTGGTAAATGATTGTTATTATGATAGTAGTGAAATCACATCACAAGAGATGAAAAAGCAATAAAAGAAGAGACATCAGCACAGGAGGAGGTCAGGCCAGCGGCCAGCTCCGGTTCTTGTCAAAAGCCAGGAATGATTCATAACGTCATAAAAAGGGATTGCAGAACAGGGGCTTGTGAGAGGCTGTTACAGGATTAAAACCCAGTCCCTCTTCTGCGTGGTGTGTGAGTGTGTTGGCCTTTTTCTTCTTCTCCCACTGGAATCTTTGTGTCAAATGAAAAGTCAGCTATTCTAAACCAGCAAGAAAGATTTCATGCCAACGTGTGCTGTTGAATTGCACCTTTTTCTAATAGTTAGTGAGCACTCCATATTTCAAGTCGTACTGACTATATAGCCTGATAGCACCGTATCCAGTGATCACTAAGTAATTTAGTATTTAGGATTCTCTTTTCTAATTTTGTTACAGAAACAATCTTCCATGCCTTTCCAACCTCTTGTTAAGATTAGGGTATGGTTATGAGAGCTTAGAAAACGTATTCAGTAAAAACCCACAGATGGAGTCAGGTACATCTTGAGAAGTGGAACGGCACCTAGAATCCTACAGCTGGAAAACAGCAATCAGGACAAGGAAATGCATGATAATCCTATGGATTTCAGCATCCCTGCTCCCGGGCAAGACTGGGCCCCAGGGCTTCCAAGAAGAAATAAACGAGGAGCCCAAAACGAGCTAGTCAAAGACACTGCAGTCAATCCAATCCAAAGAATTAGCCCACAACCAGACAAAGGACTTTGTGTGATAGTAAATAAAGCAAAACAAAAATAGAAACATCCAACCATGACTTTCCACTACCTTCAAGACAGTGATGGGAGCCCCTCCTTAGGAGACAGAATACTCCTGCCTGTATCTCCGTCAAGCATGTGTGTTGAGTATCAGCCTTGCGACCCTTGCTATCTTGACCCCAGTTGTAATTTTAATGGCAGAAAAAAGAATCCTTATTCCTTCCCTCGAAGGTTGTTTAAAAAAATCTCATGGGCTCTTGCACACATCTTAAAACAAAATTCAAGTTCATTTCATTTTTTCAATAAATATATTTCACCCTAAGAAGATCACAGGAGCAAAATAAGAATAAGGCATGAATGGGATAATGCTAGTACCAAAGCTTGGGAATTCCTGAATTCGGAAAAGTATAAAGTACTCCTTCAGAACGCACTAAGGTTAGATTCCCTCAACAGAGGATGTGTGGAGAAGGAAACATGGAGAAGGAAATATAGAAAGTAAAGGTACACGGGGACCTGCTCTGGAAAGAAAGAAGGTAACCTGTAGAGGGAAGAAAAGTGTCACACAGAAGTGGAGAGCCTTGAAGATAAAAATGACGATGACTCTCCTACGGGAAGGAGCCCACAGCACGCTCATAGCAAAATCCCTTATAGCACTTGCTCAGGAATAGAGAAAAGAAAATGGGGCAGGGAAATGTCACATGGTATACATTCTAGACAATGTAGCTTTGCTATTTTAGTATTGATTTTTAGTGTTCATTCCAAGACCCTTTGGCTTCTTTGTGGAGCATGCCACACAGAAAGAAATTAATGTAATAACTGCACAAAAAGTGTTAACAAATACACACCAACAGTGACTGTGTCTGCCTCCTAACTTTTGCCCCTTACTGGTTGATCCGAAGCCACCAAATCTCCCACACCTGTCTTCTGGACTACTGCCCCATAAGAACAGTGGATCCTGATTCTTTTTTATTATTGTCCCTCTAATTGACTAACCGTAAAGCTGGTTTGTATGTTTAAACATTAAGATCTGGATTGACTTTCCAATCTTCTTCACTCAGTCTCTCAACCGATAAGCGTGGGCCACATTTCCGCCAAGAGCTCACCTGGTAAGTGCAACCCTTTCTGGCTTTCGGGCTAGATTCTCATTCACATTTCGTAGGTGAATCTTGAAGGTAATGAAAATATGAGTTGGTGGAAAGAATGGGAATAAGAAGACAAAGCACTCCAGAATTTCACTGTGACCCTCTTGCTGTAATATCAACTACCACACATTTACAAAGATCTGTGGTCTGTCTGGGCGCTGTGTGGGGAGGAAGAGAGTGGCCACTCATCACCAACCTGGACCAGTTAACTAAGGAGCAGAGATTAAATGCCTGGGCAGAGGACTTACTCTCTCACCTTGTGTTTGCTACCTTTTCCCGTTCCATTTCAGGGATGGTGGGTCCCACACGTTGATCCCTACTGTGTTTCTAACATAGCCAGCCAGCGTTTAATGGGGAAAGGCACAAGAGGGACTGACAACTATTTCAGCCTTTTCCTCTAAGTGAACATTCTTTTTTTCCTTCCCTTCTGCATTATCGTGCTACGGTACTTTAAACTTCTCCCATCATTAAGCCTTCTGAGTGAAATATTGAACTGATTAATGTGGCATTTTCCACTAAACTGTTCCAGGAAATGTTGCACCTTACCAGTGGGATGCTTTTGAATAATGTAATCTCCTTAGTATAATTAAAACTAAGTTCTGAAGTTAGTACCTTTTCTCCCTGGAGACACTCATCAAAATGTCAAGTGTTCCTTCTAGTAGAACTGCAATCCCATAATACAAACAAATATATTACCCATTGCTCCTTACTAGCAAGAGGCCCTGGCTGCATTTTTTTGTCACTTCGTGTCTAAACCTGAAGAAGCCACATAAGAACTATGGTTACCGGAAGCTGTTGTGACATGAATACCCAGAAAAGTGTTCTGCGCTCACTGCCTGGTTTGCATTTACTAATATTTCTTTTGACTGTTTGTCCTCAACAGATGAACTTTTTGTTGTTGTGTTGTTATTTATGTGTAGAGAAAGTGTAGCTCTAAAAGCCTTTGGCTCTCCTAGGTTTTTGCTTAGTTTTACAGGGGAGAAAAAAAATCAGAGACGCACGCCCTCTTCTGGTGGAGAAGCACTTAGAAGAAGGACTGTGCGAACCTAGCAGGGTTTTCACTCGGTCTTTGAAGACTGCTTGCTACCTTTTGGGATGAGTACTGGGTGTTGTATGGAAACCAATCTGACAATAAATTTCATATATTGAAAAAGAAATAAAGCAGGGTCACTAAAAGCAAAAAAAAAAAAAAAAGACTGCTTGCTATATGGTGAATAATAACTGAATAATCGGCATTGTTGTCGATGTTTCCAGAATTCTTCTCTCTAAGGACAGGATGAGGTCTGGCTTCAGAGAGTTGGTCCCAACTCGCTGGCTTTTAAATGCTCTAGAATAAGGCAGGTGGGTGCACCATTACCCAGGTGAGCAGGGAGGTTATTGAGAGGGATGATGTCCTTCTCTGGAACAGATATTAAATCTAAGACAAGGGTAAGTTCATTCAACAGATTCAGGAGACTTTCTTCTGAGCAAATAGCTGAGAGAACCCAGTTTTTTTTTTTTTTTTGCTAATTACTGGCTTTCTGTAGAAACACTTGTTATTTTCTGATGATTGTTAAGTACTCCAATATTTTGCTTCCTCAAGATCATAGAATCTCTGAGAGCCCACACCACCTTTGAGGAGCCCTGTGCCTGAATAAAGTGGCCCTGCCAGTCTCCATCTGGGAAGTGACAAAGGAAAGCGCAGACTCTAAGAGACAGAAGGAGCCCAGCAGGACTTTGAAAGAGAAATATTCAGTGCTGGAGCGTGCTTCTTACCAAATAATGTTTTTATTCTCTAGAAAACATGCGTGTTTCCCGTCTTTCCCTTGTGAAGGCCAGGCTGGCTGCACTTCACTTTGCCAGCCACCTAGTCATTAGCAAACAATGAGTGACAGGACAGAGAGGAGAAAGGAAGTGAGCCTGCACAGGGGAATTATGAGAGGAGTGGCAAGGAGGAGAAAGTATCCAAGTATCGGGCTGGATGCTGCTCTGTTCACCGGGAGCTTCAGGGTGAGGAGAAAGGTGAGGCCATCAGGGCCACAGAAGGCTGTCTGCCGGCCACACACCTGTGGGCATGTGTACCTGGGGATTTGTGCGGCTGAGCGTGTACACACCCGTAGCGCTGGCTGGAGAAGATGGTTTTCTATATCTGATTTATAGGTAATCTATCTCGATTTCCAATGATGGAAACGCTGGGAGCAAATAATTCCAGAAAGAAGTTCTCTGAACATCTGTGTTAAAGCCCTTTGATGGCAAATATTAGAAACCCTCTTTAACTTAACGAAACACGGAACTGATGGGGAAGAATCCTGGAGTGTCTCATACAATCCCAGGGCAGGAGTGGCACTGGGGGCTGAGCTGCTTGTTTTTCTGGAGCTGTGAATGAAAAAGTGAAGAAGTCAGGCAGGCGTCCTTGCTGCCTGCCTAGCTCTGTTCCCCCGGCGCCACATGCTGTCTAGTCTTTCTGCCTGCTTTATACCAGCTTTTTCCTTCTCTCTGTAATCTCTGCTTCGTGGTTGTGTGTCCAAACATGGGGGCCATGGCCCCAGAGCTTGATTGTCCTTGGTTCAAATGACCCATAGAACTGAATACCTGGTATCCATTCATTCTGATCCCACATTTCCAGGAGAGACAGTTTGCTCCATCCTGCATTGTCTCCCCTGTTTTCTAGACAGCCACGAAAAGAAGGGAAGGTCATGGACTATAAACGTGGCTGTCAGGATTCACCCCTACCATGAAGGAGATATGTCTTAGAGAAGAGGCTTATGGACCGGAAAGAAGGTCTAATGGTAAATGCACTTTCACGTTGACTCTAAAGGACCATAAAGTACAGCTGAAGTGACTTTATGAAATGGCAAAGTAATGAGCAATTTTTTAGAAAAAAAAAAATACTGGAATTGTGCCCGTTTCTGAAAACTTTTTCAAAGGGGCATCAGCATATATTCTCTACCGGGAAAGATAACTAATTTGGAAGTTAGAGGATCTGAGGACTGTTCCTGTCTCCACCAAACCAGCTCTATGAACAAATGTTGTAATCCCCTCACACGGTTTCCTCATCTCTAGCTGAGAAGTAGTAGTTGCTGTATTTGTGTCATAGGGCTAGACGAGAGGGCAATATACCACTGTACATATGGGAGAGTAGGAACTGGGAAGAGTTTGGGGTTCGGTGACTAATAATTACAGGTCACATAGGGACCTGGGACTACAAAGTTGGAGATAGGAAAGAAAACCAGTGGAACTGCCCCAGCCACCATCAGCCTTGTCTGTGGTCCTCTGGAGGAATGAAGCTGTGAATGCTCGAAGTCTCCCAAAGCCAGAGAAGTGCTTATGATTGTTAAGGTAGGACTTACAATCAGTAATGAAAACAAGGTTATCGCTTCTCCACCTTTTGGCTAAGATCAAGTGTAATAGTAAAAATAAGCTGGAGAACAATGTTCATGGTGAAATAGGAGCTCTCACTAATGCCCCCTGGATCTGAAAGGTGGCAAATCCAAGCCTGGTTTGTTGGGTCTAACCCTTTGTTTACCAAAGCGATTCACTGAGACTTTGCTGAGTTAAGGCTGGTTACTCTCACCCACGGTGTGGAGGGGCAGGGGCAGGAAAAGGCCAATCTTCTGGCAAATGCATCTTCCCAAGTTTGTTGTGAAGATCTGATAAGATTGTGGACATAAAAAGGCTTTAAAGACTGGAAAGAACTACACATATGTAAATTATTATAATCATGATGATTACAATGTCATAAGGGGAAACCATCGAATCAGTCACGCAAATGGGTGCACATCCTCAGCACCTAAAAGTTATCAAGCAGAGAGCCTGAAGCAATTTGATCATCTTCTTTTTCTTGTAAGTTCCTTCTCATTCAGCTCTTGTGGGTTTGTGCATCTATAAAATCAGAAGATATATTTGGCCTCAGGCTACTGCTTTCTCAGGTGAATGGAGGAAAGCCTTCTTTGATTTTTTGTATTCCAAATCTGTCATGAAAGGGAAAAGGTATGTCTGTCTCTGAGACATACGCTACACTACCTACCAAGTGTTCCAGAGAAATGCCAAATGAGAGCTGGATTCTCATTTCTTCTTTGCGTTCTTTGCAGCCAGGATGGGGGATGTGTTCAAGAGGTGAAAGAGAGAGGAAGAGAGACAGACGGCAGAGGCTAAGGGCAGAGAGGGACATAGTCAGAGACAGAGATGAATGATTCTGTGTATAGTGGGTTGTCATGAGGGAGGCTCAACAGAGTTTAAATAAAAGGACAACAGTCATTCCTGCATCTAAGTAATGTTACGGACCCTGAAGTACCATTATCTTACATCCGAAACCAGGAAAGCAACATGTAAGAGGCACTTTCAGATAGCAACCTATACAACCTGTGATTTTTATTAAGATTTTTTTTGGGTACTCTCTACACACAAGATAGAGCTCGAACTTAGAACCCCAAAATCAAGTCACGTGCACCACTGACTGAGCCAACCAGGCACTGCTACAGCCTGAGATTTTAGGTCAAAGATAGCCATTTTTGAGCAGTGAACAGACTGAACCCCGGACTAGAAGACTGTGGTAAAGGATTATGGAAGTTTTTCCAGTCAGTTCATATGGGGTATAAGTAGAGATGGGAAAAGAGTCTTTTTATTTATTTTACTTTATTTTTAAGATTTTATTTTTTTAATGTTAATTTTCTTCTGAGAGAGCACACGTGAGGGACAGGTAGAGAGAGGGGGACAGAGGATCCAAAGCGGGTTCTGCACTGACAGCAGTGAGCCCAATGTGGGGCCCGAACTCACACACGGGAGATCATGACCTAAGCTGAAGTGGGACACTCAACCAACTGTGCCACCCAGGTTCCCCTCAAGATTTTACTTTTAAGCAATCTCTACACCCAATGTGGGGCTTGAACTCACAACCCCGAGATCAAGAGTTAAACGCTCCAACTGAGCCAACCAGGCGCCCCAGAAAAGAGTCTTTTTAAATGACAATAGAAGGGTGGATCCTTTGAAATTAGATAAAGTTTATACTTCATGAAATAAAAGATGATGGAAACTCCAAGACCTATGTCAAGCTTATACGCAATATTTTCCCTCTCTCTTTTAAACTTAACACATCACTCAGAAAAGTACTGCATGTTATAAAGTGAGGAGGCTAATAGGTACACAAGACCATTAGTTCCATTACATTATAGTGGTTACCTGTGTAAGACATGACCCTGGCCCCAAGCAACATGCAGTAGACTTGAGGAAGTAAGAAAAACGCAACAGGAGATTATCCATATCAATATTTAGCATACCATATGCCTGGCACAGAGTGCGGATTCCGAGAGGATCAGACGTTAGTTTCATTATGGTTGTTACTGTTCATTTAAGATTACTCTGAGATGCATAAGAATGATGTTAAGAAAAAAATCCTCTGGGGTGCCTGGGTGGCTCAGTCGGTTAAGTGTCCAACTTCGGCTCAGGTCATGATCTCGCAGTTTGTAGGTTCAAGCCCCGCATTTGACTCTGTGCTGACAACTCAGAGCCTGAAGCCTGCTTTGGATTCTGTGTCTCCCTTTCTCTCTGCCCCTACCCTGCTCATGCTATGTGTGTCTCTCTCTCTGTCTCTCAAAAATAAGTAAACATTACAAAAAAGTTAAAAAAAAAAAAAAAAAGAAGAAGAAGAAAGAAACACATCCTCACTGGTTACATTGTCACTGTCCACCTTCTTCCTAGCCCATGTAGGGGACCAGGACATCTTGACAATGAGCCAGTGCCCAAGGGTGATCTCCAGGGCCAGAAGGATAGGGGCTAGACATCTATCTACTAGAGGCTGTCTGGAACATGAAAAGTCAGAATGGGGAGACCAAGCCAAGGCCTCAAGAAATGCCAAGAGTCAAAACCAGGGAATGGGGGCCAAAAGCCAAATCCAAACACTGCTGGTGAGCAGGAGAAGAAGACTTGGCTCAGGAGCCAGGTAGAGTCCACAGTAGAAAGGAAGCCAATTTGGAGCAAATCAAGGAGGATCCCAGGAGGTTGTCCAAAACAGTGCTGGAATAACCTTTTATAGGCCATTGGGCATGGCTATTTAACTATCACAGAGCTAAAGAGCCAGGACCCACAAACAATACTGTAGGAAAAAGAAAGAGAGAGAGAGAGAGAGAGAGAGAGAGAGAAAGAAAGAAAGAGTTGATGGAACCAAAGAAAAGAAATCACGATTTGTTACTGAATGTAAAGAGAATATTACAGATTGGAAAAGAGGAAGAGGCAACATTTGCCAGTTCTTACCTGTAAGTTTATAAATTAAAAGCAGAGGAAACCTTTTCTATTAGGCTCCTTATTTGTAAGTAGGGTATGCTGACTGGTAGTTCTGTGTTTATCTGCACTTCCTAAAATGCTGGCCTTTTATTCAAACTCACTAGATTCATAGTAATGGCCATTCTAGACCTTATGTCCAAAAAACATGACTCTTCTTAAGATAAACAAGAATGATAAATAGGAAAATAATCTTACAAAGTTATCCTAAAAAAATTAAAATGCATGTAACTTATTATACTTTATAGTTACACTTTTAAATATTAGGATTATGACTCATTTCCTTATTTTCCTCACCCCTTCTCTTAGCTCTTAGCTCCTTCTCACAGGAGTGGCAGGGAAAGAGGAAGCTTTGTGTCAGAAGACTTTAGATTAAGGTCTGGTTCTATCTAGCTCTGTGACCTTGGGAAGTCACTTAGTGTTTCCAAATATATGAAATGAGAGTGATGATACATGTCCTTACTACATAAAGGAGCGAATGTGTGCAGTGGATGAGAATATATACTGAAGAGTGTTACAAAGTGTGCAAAGTCCTACACAGGTAATAAGCCTATTTCAGAGGTCACAGAACTATAGTTGGAAGGGAACTTAATACCATCCTGTCCTAAGACTCTCATACCTTTGAAGGTGAAGGACTTTGTCTCGGTCATTTCAGGCTGCCATAATGAAGTACCAAGACTTGGTGGCTTATAAACAACAGGCATTGGTTTTTCACACTTCTAGGGCCTGGAAGTTCAAGCTCAAGATGCCAGCATAGTTGAGTTCTGGGGATGGCCCTCTTCCAGCTTGCAGACTGCCCCCTTCTGCCTTTTCGTGGTACCCTCAAAAGGTGGGAAGAGAGCAAGAGAGCTCTCCAGGCTCCTGTTACAAGGGCACTACCCATTTGTAAGGGCTCCAACTTCATGACCTACTCACCCCCCAAAGGTCCCACCTCCTAATACCATCACTTTAGGGGTGAATATTTCAACATGTGAATTTGGCGGGGGGGGACACAAATATTCAGTCCATGACACACATTTTCGTCAAATAAAGTCATATATAACAAATAAAAACAAGAGCTGTTCTAATAAGACAAGGAACAGGAGGTACCACATCTCAGCTAGATTTCTGTCACACTGGGCCCCCTCCCCACAGCCCCACCTCTACCACTGGAGAGGAGAGGACAGGAGGATGTGGCCTTAGGTATTACTCAGTGCACAAATTTTAAAACCCACCCATCTATTCCAAACCTCTTAAGTTATAATTGAGGAAACTGAGGTCACAGAATGGGTTACAATCTGTCCTGCTATAAAGTGTTTCTAAAACAATTAGCTTATACATGCTTCCTGACATCAGGAAAATGTAGATATTATGTTAGTTTATATATGTTTTTTCTTACGCAAGGGGAGCCAGAGTATCAGGAGAAAATAAAAGGGAAAGCCCTCAGTTTAGCTGCTGTACAGGCAGGAGCCCTTTTTAGCTCTATTTGAAATGTATGAATGAATGAATGAATGAATGAATGAATGAATCAGATGTACCTGTGTGGCTCTCAGCTTGTGACAGGCTACACTTGTTCTTGTGCCCACCTTGATAGCAGCCCCACTAGCTCAGACTTGTGCTTCCATCTATATTATCTCAAAGCCTCCAAAGTCAGTATTTCTACTCTGTTAATTTTGTGCTTTAATAATATTCTCTGGTGTAGTCTCTGGCCACACTGAATGCCTGAGTTTTGCCAAGCATCTACACAGGTTCTACCATAACAAAATAACTTAGGCTAGGTGGTGTAAACAACAGAAATTAATTTTTTTCACAGCTCTGAAGGCTAGAAGTCCAAGATCAAGGTGCCAGCAGAGTTGGTATCTGGTGAGTCCTGGCTTCCAGATGGCCATCTTTTCACTATGTTCTCATGGAGAGAAAGAATGCAAGCTCTCTGGTGTCTCTTCCTCTTTTCTTAATGACACCAGTCCTTATAGCATTAGGACGCCACCCTTATAACCTCATTTAACCTTAATTGCCTCCTTAAAGGCCATATCTCCAAATGCTCACATTGGAACTTAGGACTTCAGCATACGGATGGGCGTGGGGTAGGGGGAGGAGACAATTCAGTCCATAAGAGGCATTGTTAGCATTCTTGTTAGTGTTACATCAGGTATTGTTGGTCTATCCCTCACTCTGTATTTCCCATAAGGCTGAAAAGATAGATTTTAATGCTTAGTGTTGGTAAAAATATGGAGAAATAACCACTCCCTTACATTTCCCATGATAAAATAAAATTGGCACAACCTTTACGTGTGGAAATTTAACAATACGTATCAAAAGCCTAAAAATTCTGCATATCCCTTGACTCAGACATTCTCTTCCTAGTCATTCATCCTAAAAAAATCAACCTGTAGCTTCCAGAATATTTACCATAACATTCGAATTTGGAAAAACTGGAAGTACTGTAAATGTTTAACAATAGGGGACTGATATATCACTTGATGAAATTCTGTAAAGCTATTAGGATAATAATATGGAGCATGGACCATGGAAACACACACTTAATACCATAAGTGAATAAAAGCGAATTTTAAATTATGTAACATATCCCATATGATTCCTTTTTTACTAAAATATTACACTGTAGGTTTTAGGTATACTTAGAAGAAATGTTAAAACATTACCTCCGGGTGCTAAGACTAAGGCTGACATTTATTTTATCCTTTCTGTTTCCTCTTATTTTCCACAATGAAAAAGCAACACATTTATAAAAAAAAAAAACTTATGTGTAAATATTTACATAGAGATACATATATAGGTATATATGCACCCACATACATATGCACACACACACTTGTGTTTAAACTGTTAGAGGAATAGGAACCCTAAGGTAAATTAGTACTTTTATTTCAAATGATCATGTGCATCCATCACCCATTTCATAGAATCCTCTGCATGCTATGAATTCCCTGGAGAATCTTCTCCTTCTTTCAATTGAAGAAGCAGCAAAGGGATTACAGCAATAACAAAAGTCTATTTCCAAACAAATAGTCCTCGTTAGACAACCAATCACCTCATCTTCCCTTATTTTCCATCCTTTCAAAAATCAAGGAAAGAAAAGAGGAACCAATACAGCTTAACAGTAACACTTTCTTAACAAATTCTTTTCTGCTGTTTTCCACGTGTTCGGTAGCTTGAGAGGCCAAGGAATATCCGTAGGACTGTTCTGAAAGGTGATTTTAAACATCAGCATCATTCTTGTCAAGTAAAGATAGCATTTCCTTGGGAGACTTGAATGGTTCCCTGAGAGTGGTTCAGGTCTCTGAGCCAAATATGTATCTAGGCACTGTGGTGGGGAGTATTTGCCAGTGAGGATATCAATGCCCAGGTACACATGCACTATGTGTTTTGCTACAAATGTTTTCCCAGTAAACAAGAGTTCAGCCATCAAAAGAAAGGGAATGCTAATTTTAAATCAATTAAATTCAAACAGAAAGGCTTCCTTTGGGTATAGTTGCCTTTTTAGTAAGCACACTAATTTTGGAGACTTGTAGTATTTACCCACAAATTGGTTTTGAAGGATCTGTGGCATTGAGAAGTTGAAGTCGAACTAGTCTCTCCTGCAGCTCCTTCCCAGTCCATGAATTATTGAGGGTGGAATTTAATGGGGCCATTATTGTTCATCACTCTGCTCTGGTCGATACAAATGCATGCTCTATCATTGTTGCATAATAGAGCATCCGTATGTAAGGTTCACGGACATGAAAGGGGATGCCCAGGAAATCAGGAATCACATGGTTTTGTGGATCCCTCTTCCAGTCCCATTAGGACCACTAAACAGAAGGAAATACATCAGCTGTTGGCCAAGATATCAATCTGGAAAGGAGAATGGACTCTGGATCTGGGATCTGTCCAAAGTGAAGCAGACCCAGCACTAGACCTCACTTAAAAATGTACCTCTGGCCTTGAGTGGCCTCTGTGGCCACATGGGAAGGGAGAAGTAGCAGAGCTTGAATCCCTGCCGGTCCAGCTCAATCTAAGGGAGGATCATGGTTTGGAGCGTACAGAGAGGAAAATAGTTGGATCAGTTCCACCAAATGAAACGGCTCCCAGAAATGACAACTGCAGCCCGGCATGTGAAACAAACAGATCAAAGGTGGTACAAGAATTCCTGCAAATGATTGCTCACCTTCCAATTCATGAGTCACTTAACATCCAGTGTTTGGGGTTTAGATTTGCTGTCATTGTTTTTATTGTTGTCTGGGGTGAGTTATTGGATTGAAAGCAATTTGGATATTGTCTCTCTCCACGGGGTTCTGCAGCCAAAAAGAGATTGATGAAAAGCAGGGGTTTGGGGCCAGTGATTCCAACACAGCTTTCCTCAGAGCAATACAAATGATAAGGCTGTTACTTGGGAAAACAACAGTCTGTAAGAGTGATTTCATTGTCTCTGATGGGGAAGGGTGGGCATAAACATTAAGTACAGTTCATGACTTTGGGGAATGACGGATGATAGGATGGCACAGAGTCTTGTTTCCTCATAAGGATTCCTCAATGTTTGCAAAAGCCATATTTTTGTACGGTTCAGGAAGCAGCAAGACAACTTGGCGGTCATCCTTGACATTGGTACAACACTTTAAATTTTACCAAACACTTTAGTATACATCATCACAATCAATTCTCAAACTCACACCCTAACTAGGAGGACAAGCACTCCTATTTTAGTAATGAAGAAATGAAGGTTCAGGGAGGTAAATGACCAGCCTCAGTTTACCCAGTCAAAAATGTTCCTTCCGATCTACCACCATGCCCACTCATAGAGTGGATGTCAGGAGACTGAACATCCATTATTTGTTTCTAACCAACTATTTCATGAACATGTATTATATCTCAGTTCCCTTTCTATACTGCAGGATTATTAATAATCATGTAACAATACTTATTTTAAAATAAGAGTTGTATTACTGAAACCTGGAAACATTTTTTAGAAGCCCATCAGAATAAATTAGAAGCTTCAAGTAATTTCTTAACCCATTGGGTAAGCTCCATTTGAATCCAACAAGAACAGCAACCATCAGCTGAAAGATGGTCCTCCCAACAAGCCCTCAATTTTGAACCACGATCTCAATGTAAGATGCTCCAACTATATTCTAAGAGAAGAGCAATATCATCTCAATCTTGGATTTATGTTCACAAATATTTTTGCAAACATTATTCAGAAATAATAACACTAGTCTGCTTTTTTGGGTTGCGTTAGCAACAACCAAGTATTTTTACGTACGTGATTTGATTTGATCCTCATTCCCCCCTTGAAGACAGGTGAAGATGAGCGTTCTTACCATCTGCCACTGGAGCCCCATTGGGAAGGGGGGCACACTAAGACTGAGAGAGGGCACATGTCGCCCCAGGAACATGCATCAGATCACTTGAAGCTTGCAAACCTGAGTTTGAATCGTATGTCCACCACTTGCTGGTGTAAAGGCCTTGTTGCAAGTTTCTGAATCTCTCTGAGCTCAAGGAAAACCATAGTGAACTTACAAGACAGGCCAGTTACTTACCTGCTCTTTCTCAGTTGTGCACCCACCCTCCCCATTGAGCTGTGTGAGGCTAGAGCTAGAAACCTATAGCCCACTGCTCTCAGACTCCCTCACCAGTGACTTCCTATTAGTTTCTGGCAGTAGCAAGCGCAGGTCTGATATCAGAGGGTAGAAGCAGAGGAGAAGCTGTTGTACTTTGTTGGTTTGCCAGCATCTCTGGCAGTGGCTGTTTCCTTCTGTAGTTCTAGTTCCTACAATGGGGCTTCTCCCCATTAGCTTCTCTGTGGTCCTAGTCCATTAGCAGGTGGGCTCCAGGACTCTGCCACCTTGATCTTCTCTCTTTTGTTCCCCTAGCCCTGGAAGTAGGACTGATTCCTGAAGCTACTAGTTTCGGGGAATGACCTCTTCTTTCTAATTGTTCCCCCAGCACATAATCCTCCCGTTTGTTTTTATAACCCATCCAAAACATATATAACCAATTTCTTGTATTAAACTTCTTGGAAATACCTAAATTGGGCTCTATTTTCTTATATCCATCCTGACTGACACACAAAAGAACCCAGCACAAGAACTGCCACATAGCTAATGTGTAAACGTCAAACAATTAAAAATAAAAAGGCTTGCCAATGTTTCATGTTGGGTACCACAAATGGAATGTACTCCCCCAGTGCCCTACCCCTGGAGCTTTGCGTTAGGTGTGATAGCTATATGGGAATTGTCTCCACTTGCAGATTGCTTCCAAATACCTAAAAGTTTAAGATTTTTAAATGATGCATGCACCAATTTAATGTAATCTCCAAAACAGGGATGATAAAAGTACTGACCTACCTCATAGAGCTGGTTGGAACAAGTAATTAGCTCTCATAAAAACACTTCAACCACCTAAAGTACCTCATAAAAGTTTATTATGAGTAGTAATGCTAATAGTTAAACATATAATGATGGGCACCAAATGGGCACGCTCCACAAACTGATGGTGTGTTAAATTCTCTTTACGATCTCACTGTTGTTTAGCAGTTCATATGTTGAGAGCTCTTCACAGCTGTAAATTAGTTAATCCCCATGACACTCACTCCTGAGAGATAGGTCAGTATGATTTTCCATTACTATGGCAACAAATCCTATGTAAATGTCCAATGATAGAAGTCGAAGATGAGAAACAAGAAAGGTTAAGTGACTTGTTCAAGGCCACACATCAAGTAGGTGGCAGGGTCAGCTTTAAAATGCAGAAGAGCTGACCCCAAAGCACACACCAGTCCACCTGGTCAGCACTGAGGGGATCACTGACATTCATTTGCTTAGAAATTTGGTGAAACAGAAAATATCAATATGGTCTATATCTTGGAACAAAATATGAACAATTACAGTGTGCAGGCATATAATTAAATGACTGTATTTTGTTAGTCCATCAATGACAGGCAGTAGCAGGAAGGGCAGCATGAATTCTAAAGCCAGACCTTTCGAATTCATACCCCACCTCAGCCTCTGTCCCATACTCGCTGCACAAACTTGGTCAAGCTACTTGACTGCTCTGAACCTCAGTTTCAAAACCTAATAGTGGTAAAATGAAGCTAATAATAGGATCTACTTCACATGGTTATTGTGAGGATTTAATGAAAAGCACTTAGAACAAGTAGATAATACGCTTTCAATAATTGTCAGCTATATTAGATAGATGGACCCCATTACGGAAGAAATATTTATTGCTTTCCAACAATGTTGTATCAAGTACAGAGATGCTTAGGAGACAGACCCTGCCTTCAATGAGCTTTCAGTATAACAGGTTTGTACAGTGTGTAACTTGCCACACAATCTAAGGGGACATCCTTCTGATATGGTACCATTAATCGTTCAAGCAAGGCCACATGTTTTCAAAGCAAATGATGTCATTCCTCAGTTCTCTGACAGGGAGTACTCAGTCTGCTCCTTTCCTTGCCTGCCCTTGTGTTTCTCTTGTCATTTAACTAACTTTATTTACACTTGTGTAAAAAGGCAGAACACGAACTGTCCCTGAAAGGTTCCACGTGTTAAAGAGAGTGCCATGGGTGTTCAAGGAAATAGGTTCATTTCTGGCTGAAGTGGTTAGGCAAGAGGTGGGACTTGAACTTGCTCTTAAAAGATAAGTCTGGTTTTAAAACCCAAAGACGGCTGTGCCATTTGGTGGGGGAGGTCGGGAGAGTGGATCAAGGGAGTGGGTGGGCAGACAGGATCAATAGGAAACCAGACCTTAACAAAGGAAGAATGGAAGAATGTTTATTGAACACCTGTTATGATCCAGTAACTATGTCTGCACCTTACAATACTTAACAGAGGTCACATAACTGATAAATGACCCTACTGGGACCCACATCAATTCACCTCTTTCAAGTATGAGGCAATGCAAAAGAAGCATTGATGACCTTAAGAGTGGAAAGCCTGGGGGTGCCTGGGTGGCTCAGTCAGCTCAGGACTTTGGCTCAGGTCATGATCTCACAGTTTGTGAGTTCAAGCCCCACATCGGGCTCTATGTTGACAGCTCAGAGCCTGGAGCCTGCTTCGGATTCTGTGTCTCCCTCTCTCTCTGCCCTTCCCTGCTCGCACTCTGTCTCTGTTTCTCTCAGAAATAAATAAATGTTAAAAAAAATTTTTTTAAAGAGTGGAGAGCCTGACACAAAGTGGAACTTTTTGTGAGATTACTCTGGGTATAGTATTTAGGGAGATTGAACAGGCAGTCTAGGAGAAGCCAGATAAGGAAATTTATAGCATGTGAGGAGGGAGGAAAGCTGGAATAGAATGGTGATGTCAGACTGGAAGGGAAGGGGTGGATGGGAGAGCTGCCTAGTGACTCAAAGCTCTCTCTGCATAATAGAATCACCAGGAGATAGATTTAGAACTAATGATACATAAATTCACTGACTGTGGTATACACAGTACATGGGTATCAAAGGTACCCTTTAACACTTACGCTAAAAAGAAACCAGATATAAAGAGTTAATTAAAAATGGAGAGCTAAGGGCATTTTTTATTATGATAAAAACATATATAAAATTTGCCATCTTAAGTATGTTTAAGTTTGCAGTTCGCTTGTGTTAAGTACATTTACCTTCTTGTGAAATAGATCTTTAGAACCTTTTCGTCTTGCAGAACTGTAATTCCATAGCCATTGAACAACAGCTATCCAGCCCCTGGTAACCACCATTCTACCTGCTACATCTATGAATCTGACTGCTTTGCATACCTCAGATAAGTGGAATTACATAGTCCTTGTCCTTTTGTGACTGGCTTGTCTCACCTGGCATAATGCATCATAATTCACCCATGTTACAGCATGTAACAGAATTTCAACTTTTGTAAGAGTACATAGTAGTATTCCATTGAATGTCAGGCATATCACATCTTGTTCATCCATTCAATTGTCGGAATGTTTGGGTTGCTTCCATCTCTTACCTATCACGAGTGGTGCTGCCATGAACATGGTTATGTAAATATCTATTCAAGACCTTCCTTTCAGTTCTTGTGGGTATATACCCAGAAGTGGGAATTCTGGATCATATGCTTGTTCAATTTTTAATTTTTTTAGCGGCTTCCACACTGTTTTTCAGAGTCGTTGCACCCTTTCACAGTCCCACCAACAATGCACAACTTCTCCATATCCCTGCCAACACTTACAGTGTTCTGGGTTTTTAATAGTAGCTACCCTAAAGGGTGTCACTAGGAGCAATTTCTTAAAGGTATAAGCACAAAGGGGCACCTGGGTATCTTAGTTAAGCATCTGATTTCAGCTCAGGTCATGATCTCGTGGTTAGCATGTTCGAGCCCCACATCAGGGTCTGTGATGACAGCTCATAGCTGGAGCCTGCTTCAAATTCTGTGTCTCCATCTCTCTCTCTGCCCCTCCCCTACTCATTTTCTGTCTCTCAAAAATTAATAAATGTTAAAAAAATTAAATAAAAAACATGTGAGTTCAAAAATAATTTCTGAAACAAAACTATTTATCATCCTAAATACCAAAATAGTTTTGAAACGAATGAAAACAAATTGTATAGAGAAGCAGCAAATCTAACATAAACATAAACATAATAATAATAACAAAAAATAATATGGCAGAGTTGAGACCATCAACTGTATCGGTAAATATGTATAATAAACCTTAATTCACTTGTTAGAAGATTCTCTATCTGGGTCACAAAGCAAGACCCATGTATATGCTCTACTCAGGAAATGCAATACAAAGGAATTCACAAAAGCTGAAAAGAAAGGAACGAGCAAAACTTTTCTAGGCAAGTGGAAACAATAAAAAAGGAGGTTTGCACTCCTGATATCATCACATATATTCCCCGGGGGTGGAGGGCAGGCAGAGCAAACTGCATTGTGTCTATGTTAAATCCCTTATTCGGGTAATGTCACTGTGGTCATGAAAGAGAATATTCTTTTTTTTTTTAATGTTTATTTATTTATGAGAGAGAGAGAGAGAGCTAGGGAGGGGCAGAAAGAGAGGGAGGCAGAGAGGCAGGCTCTGTGCTGTCAGCTCAGAGTTGGACCTGGGGCTCGAACCCAAGAAGCATGAGATCATGACCTGAGCTGAAGTTGGGATGCTTAACTACCTGAGCCACCCAGGCTCCCCAGAGAATATTATGAATTTTAGGAAGTACATACGGAAGGACTTTTAGGGATAAAGGACTCACTCTCAAAAGATTCAGAAAAAAATTGAGAGAATGATAAAGAAAATGGTGCAGCATGGCTTCTTGCACCTTTTTGACAAGTAGGAAATTTTACCAACATAAAGATTTTTTTAATAATAATAATAATAATATGTAGCTCTAACTCCCTGGAACTTTGAATTCTCTTAGCCGCAAAATGGAGCCAAGACCATGATATTTTTTAAAACTTGCCAGGGAATTCTAACGTGCGTTCAGAGTTGAGAGCCAATGTAGCAATCAATCCATGGCATTCAATCACTGGATGGATGGATGTGGTAACAAAAGAGGGAGAGCTGGCCCCCCAAGATATCCAAGTCTTTATTCCCAAAACATATGAATGTTATGTATACGGCAGAAGGGACTTGGCAGATGTGATTAAATTAAGAGTCTTGAGACAGGGAGATTATCCTAGATTACCTAGGCAGGCCTTAAATGTAATCACAGTGTCCTTATAAGAGGAAGTCAGAGGGAGATTTGACTATAGAAGAAGTAGCTGTGGATGTGACAATGGAAGTGAGAAGTTGGCAGAAGATGTAGCCAAGAGCTAAGGAATGCCACAGCCACCAGAAAGTAGAAGAGCCAAGGAACAGATTGTCTCCTGGATCCTGCAGTAGGAACAGCCCTTGATTTCACACCTTTGTTTTAGCCCTGCAAAACTCATTTCAGATCTTGGCCTCCGAAAGTGTCAGAGAATAAACTTGTGTTATGCCACTATGTTTGGGTAATTTATTACAGCAGCGATGGAAAACTAATATGAAGACTTAAGTGTTTTAGAGATAAAGGGATAAAAGCGGTTCCATGAACAGAAGTATGACCTGTTCAAGAGGGTTGAGTGAGTTTTATAGCCATGCATTTTCTGAACCCCTGAAAAGAATGGGAAAGTGGATAATCAGGGGATGAGATATTTCAAACAAATTTCTAGAAGATGAAAAGAGGAAGGGGACATGCCGATAGGTGAAACAGACACACGGAACCACATTCCAAAACATCTAATTTAGGAGATTGCAGAGATCTTCCCTGAGGCTTCCCTGTAAGCCTCAGAGCCTAGAGTTGACATTTAAGATGGCAGGGCATGGTCATACATTGGGCTAACAGAGGATTCTTTGAACATCTATACACAAAACAGTTGTGTCAGGGAGCACCATCTCCCTCTTCTTCTCTCCTCTTGCTACGCACAGCCCAGCATCCCTGACAAAAATTCTGGAGGGCTCCTCTTTAAGGAAACTGAATAAATATTGATTGGGAGAAGCCAAGATTCTGTGTTGGATGTTTTTGCTCAGAGATATGCTCTCCTCATTTTGACCTGAGGTAGGGGGTCCTGACCTGCTTACCCCAGAGCAAAACCTGCCAGTGATGGACCCCAGACCTGTACACTGTGATCAAGCTGAAGATGTTCATGTATAGAGCAGAGGAGATCTATATCACCTACTTAGTCCTTGTCTTTTCAATATGAATGGGCAATGAGTCCATTAGAAACTCCAGGGAAAAAAAGGTAACAGAAGCAACAATCGAAAGATGTTTCAGAAATTCATGGTTCACTTGCGAAGCCTTCTACAACTTCAAGCAATTGTAGCAATGTAAGGCAAGAGAAACCTTTTGACCTTGAAGCTACAGCCATTGTATCTTGAGTAGTCCAGAGGACATTTCATTGAGCTCATAAAGAAGGAAATGCAATCCTAACATACAACTTGGCTTTGCAGTGAGCAATCTTCACACAGTTATAATAATGTCAGTGCTGTTCTTTGATTTTCAATCTATAGCAAAAGCTCATAAAAGTTAATTATGGTTTCAGAACAGATGTAAATGTTAACCATCTTGAAAATGTAAAAGTGAAGACGTGGCTGGGATGAGGTGGGAGTTGGCAAGGGAGGGGTGGAATAGAGAAATGTAATAAAGAGGATAAAGTGGGAATCAGAGAGACATAAATATAATACCTAATATCACAAAGTTATCTAATAAAATAACTCAAAAGTAAACAATATAAAGATCAAACACTGCAGGAGTGGAAAGGTGGGGTGCAATACAAATGAGCTAAGTCTTGGTCTTTCATGGCTGAGAGTCAACATAGATTGCCTAAAGCTTTTTTAAAAAATCAAGAAATGGAAGTATATTATTTAGAGGTATGGAGGTAATTATTAGAAGGCTTGAACTCAAAGGCATGAGCGTAAGAGGTTGCTTCTGGAGGCTGGATTGGGATAGAGAAAAGAAGGTTGAAAGAGTGTTGCTTTTCATCATGAATTCTTCTGTGTGATTTTTCTTTTTACCACATGCATGTATTTCTTTAATAATATAATTTATAAAATGATAAGTGACTAAGGACGTGGCAGCCTAGTGTTATTTACCAGATGATTATCTTTTATATTGCCTTGGGGCCATTATTTTAAGTCCCAGGGTTTTTTTTTTAATGTTTATTTATTTTTGAGCGAGCACGCGTGTGCACATGCATGCACGCACACACACATATACGTGCGTACACGCATGGGATGGGGCAGAGAGAGAGGGAGACAGAAGATCCGAAGCAGGCTCGCAGGCTTGATGTGGGTTCAAATTCACAAACCACGAGGGGCGCCTGGGTGGCGCAGTCGGTTAAGCGTCCGACTTCAGCCAGGTCACGATCTCGCGGTCCGGGAGTTCGAGCCCCGCGTCAGGCTCTGGGCTGATGGCTCAGAGCCTGGAGCCTGTTTCTGATTCTGTGTCTCCCTCTCTCTCTGCCCCTCCCCCGTTCATGCTCTGTCTCTCTCTGTCCCAAAAATAAATAAACGTTGAAAAAAAAAAAAAATTCAAATTCACAAACCACGAGATTGTAACCTGAGCCAAAGTGGGATACTTAACCAACTGAGCCACCCATGTGCCCCACCTTGGGGCCATATTTAAGGACTAATCATGTTTATACACCAGTAGCCTATGTTCATCAACTGTATAGCTAATTACTATATTCTTACATGAATAAAGGGGGTGTTGTAAAGAAAGGGGAAGAGAATGGGGGGGGAATAATAGGAAAATCAAGGTATAAGGGAGGTTGAAAGGGTCAAATTACTTAAATTCAGAGCAAAACAGGTGAGTGCTCAGGGTAGAGATTTCCAATAGGAAAGAGCTTTAGAAAGCAAAACTCAGACACCATTTGGAACATTATTCCCATAGACCAGCACACTGTTAAAACGGTGGCAGTCATGAGCTCTGCCGTAGTAATCCCCTTAGCTCTTTGCTCAACAGGCTTCCTCCTGGCACTCTCCACCCTACACGCACTGTCTATCTCTGCCAGTTCCACACTGTGCAAGGCCTTTTCCAAGTGCCACCTTCGTGATGTTTTTCTCAATTATCTCAGACCTTACCAATCTCTTTCTTGCTAAACACTGTCACACTAAACAATAGTTGGTAGATACCATTTGCTTTACTAATTATTTGGGTTTCCTAAGCCCTTCAGCCCAACTAGATCATAAGTTCTTTTAAAGGAAGTTGGGGGTCCTGGGTGGCGCAGTCGGTTAAGCGTCCGACTTCAGCCAGGTCACGATCTCGCGGTCCGTGAGTTCGAGCCCCGCGTCGGGCTGTGGGCTGATGGCTCAGAGCCTGGAGCCTGTTTCCGATTCTGTGTCTCCCTCTCTCTCTGCCCCTCCCCCGTTCATGCTCTGTCTCTCTCTGTCCCAAAAATAAATAAATGTTGAAAAAAAATTTTTAAAAAATAAATAAATAAATAAAGGAAGAAAACGTGAGGTGCCTGGGTGGCTCAGTCAGTGAAGCATCGATTTTAGCTCAGGTCATGATCTTGGGGTTCATGAGTTCGAGCCTCACATTGGGCTCTGTGCTGACAGCTTAGAGCCTAGAGCCTGCTTCAGATTCTGTGTTTCCCTCTCTCTCTGCTCCGTGTGCTCTCTCTCTCTCTCTCTCAAAAATAAATAAGCATTAATAAATTGTTTAAATACTACTACTACTAATAATAATAAATAAAGGAAGAAATCCTGACATCTTTCTTTTGTCTCATGTAGAGAACTTAGCAGAGTATTGGGCTTCAAATAAGCAATTACAACTCAAGTGAAAGCAGAGAGTAGTAGATGAAGTTTTCATTGTAACTGAAACAAGTTTCTTTCCCTACCTTGCATTGAATTACGATGGGGGAACCAAACACAGTTCACTTGTCACGTTTGTAACTTGGTTATGAGTGCCGGGATCCTTCATAATGCCAGTGACCTTTTATTCTCTGAGACAGGCAGCCTAAGAGTGCGGAGGGTTGGTGACATTAGGAGGAAGAGGGTCAGCACCATGGCTGACTTCTGGTCTAGCTCCTAAAGACCAGAATCATCCAGACAGCAGGGTCAGAGGGAAGCACAGCATATGACTTAGCATCTTTGCCAAGAGAACAGGGCTCCTGTGGAAAGCCCACATTCAGGATTTGATGTGATCCAGAGAGGGAAGACCGTTTGCCAGGCCTCCACTGTCCTCGCTTTGACCACCCTTCCCTGTTGCTCCATACGGAGGCTGCTGCCTGGAATGGGAGTTCATCCAATTATTTTTGCATCTATGCCAAGGTCACTTTCTTCTCTTCATTTTAGCAGACTTCTTTCAAGCTCAGGTCAAGACCTCCACTCTCCAGGGAAGCACGTCAACATTTCTTCTCCTCTTTGCCCCTCACATCATGGCAACGACTTGCAAAGTGTGTTTATCCGGAAAGCCCCAGGCAGCCAACATGCTCAGACAAGCTGAACAGAAAACTCTGCCGTGTACAGAAGAAGAGTTTTTGGTGTGCCCTCTGGCCCTCAAAAAAAAAAAAACACTGGTTTTGCTAAGATTTATTTACCTTCAAAGCTTTGTTCCCACAAGTGTGCAGAAATATAGACACACATACGCCGTTGACTTAACTGCCTTTTCTCCCTTGGTCATGAAAAAATTCAGAGGCTAGGACAGTCCTGGTGTGTCTGAGTGAAAACAATTCTATCACTCACGCACTCTCTGACGTCTTTCGCGATTTGACAGAGAAGTCTGAATCAAAAGGGACACTTCCATGGCAATAAAGAGGAAGCCAGGAGTCGAGTTGCAGTGGATGATTAAATCACATTTTAACCACTCCTTCTGGGCCGCAGCGCTTTTCCCTAGAGCACCCTCATCATTGTGCTACAGCACCATTTATTATTTACAATTGCCTTATTTTCTTCTGAGATCAAGATTTGCTTAAAAGTCCATTTAGGACTGGTCACACCTCGGCTAAGGGTCAGTTGAAGCTTCCAAGTAATCCGCTCCGTGTGCCACGTTATTATGTTACAAGCCCCAAAACCAGCACATAAGGAAATATGTTTACCTAAATTCGAAGAAGTTGCAAAAAGCTAACAAAAGCTACATCTCTTCAAGGACATGTCAAAGAGAAAGAAGTGACGGTCCCTCCGTTTGCTCTGCTGCCTGGTGTACGTGATGCTCCTCTCTGGCACGTGAATATTTATGTATACATTGTGCGAGTCTTGCTAATTGTAATTATGATTGCTTACTACAGTTTCCAAGGTAACAGTTGTCACTGCAACGCTTCACTGCCAACTCAATTTCCATTCTCCTGCTGGTATAACAAATATTGTGTGACATTTTAACTGAAAATATCTGTAAACGGGTGTCTGAGTGTGGTGTGTTTCTTTAAAAGGGAAGGAAAACAATTATTAGCTTTTCATTATTCATCTCAGTGGCACATTTGATCGGTAATTACTTCAGCTTTATATTTAGAAAGGAATGAACCGGAGTCCCACAAGGTCTTGGATTTGGAGGTTCTGGGTTCTGATCCTGCCTTCTCCCACTGATCCATGTAACCTGGTCTCAGTAGCCAGGAGCTTGTCCAGAAACAATGTCATGGTAAAGGAAGGAGAGCTCTTGGGCACCCCCATCCCCAGGGTACACTCACCACATAGGCACTTCATTCTCTGAGACAGGTGCCTTGCACCATGAGGGATAGGTCCTGAAAGAGAACAGATGAAGCAGGTGTCCTTCATTGAGGCTGCTTTCTGTCTTCCCCCTAAGAGCAGGAGCATTCAGGCAGTGGCTCATAAATACCTCAACTTACAGTTGATTCTGGTAAGGACCACAATGAAGGAACTTTTCCCCAGCCCTACTGTGCCCTCTCCAGTCAGAGATCCGGTCAAGGACCTCACATCCCACCCACTTCAAGATCACTTCCTGCCTTGCTGGGAGAGGTGGGACTCGTATACATTCCAGGCAGACTGCTGGCCGACCAGGATGCTGTGCCACACCCACAGTTTGAGTGAGCTGTGTCTCACTGAAGGCTTCCTGAGGTTGCAAGTGAAAACAGGTGACTGGAGCATTAGCCAAACCAGGAGCCTTAAAGTTTAGCGAGCACTTCCTGTTTGCAAGACACATCAGAGATGTGAGTGCAGTTACAGAAATGCAACCCCTGCCCTCAGAAAACAGACAGTCTTCTGGAAGAGAAACATTTAAACACATAAAATAGCTTGAGGACAGTAAATCTCTGGTGCAGATGAGAGTGTAATGGATGTTCAGAGATGTCTGCATGGAGCTGGAGGAAATCAGGGAGGTTTGGCAGGGGGTGGGCCCTGAACTGGGTGGGAGAGGGAGGGGGAAGTTCAAGAATATAAGGACATAGATAGAGTGCTACAGGCGAAAGAACATAGAGAAGACACCTCAAACATAACTTAGATTTTTACTTGCCTGAATCTATAATTTGAAGCATAAATAGGGTCTAATGCAAAAAGAATGTGATTGCGTTCCATAGCCATGACCCTTTAGGCCTGGGGAAAGTTAAGAGGACAGACGTGGATAACGTGGGCACAAAGGAATGGAGGTCTCCTTTCAGGTTCCAAAACTGGCAGTCCAAGCAAGTCTTAGAGGAGGAAGAGCACTTTGCTCGTTTCCATGGTTCACAATACGCTCCCAGTTTTAACTTCCTCCAACTCTCTCAGTACCCGGGACTAGCACCAGGAAGAATCTGTTATTTCCTCCTCCCCTCCTTCTGGCCCATTGTGCTTCTGGCCTCCTCTCTGCTCGTGGCATCTTGTCATTGCTGCAACGCTCTTGCCAGGACCACCAACCGGGACCCGCAAAGCATGTGCCCTAGACCACCGCACAAATGGACTTGGGGCTAAAATCCAGCCCAACCTCTGGGAGGGGCTGCATCCACCCTGAAGAAAGAGTGATTTTTTTGCAATTCATCTGCCCAAAGAAGTAGGTTTTTTACAGTTTGCACAAAGCCACTCTGTCCTAGCAGTAGCACCGAGCACTGCACAATCCAAGCTTTGCTAGATATTTTGAGGTGAGTGCTCTCACCTGGGGCCTCCCCTTGTGACCAGCATCAACTGATCGGACCAATATGAAATACCACAGATCCTACATATCACCTAAGGTGAATCTGACCACATTTTGCTCTGAGAATGAGGCATTGCAAGTTACTTTCAAGTCCTTCTGTTCATTGTATAAGAAAACACGGGATGTCTGAAGACTGTAACGAGAGGCTGAAGAAGATATTAACTAATCTCATTATTCTCATTAATGCTCATTAATTCTCATCACCAAAGAACACTTGAGTCTCTTGGTTTATGAACTAAAGATTTAGTTGTCCCTGAATCTACTTCCTCCATTCAAGGTCCCTTGGTACCCGCTGACCTGATATCATACTCTCTTATTGCAACTCACCGGTTGAGGTCTTCCTCATCAACCACAAAAGAAAAGTCACTAAAAGATTCGAAAGAAAGATTATTTCAAAGTTTGGAAAGAGGGAAACCACTGAATACCTCAATGAGCTTAAATGGTCGGGTCTTTTTGAAATCAGCATATGACACGATGATGATGATAAATCTTTTTTTCGAAAAATGCCTTTTCGGCACACACTGAGCGACCACTTCACGAACAATTGGGCACCCAAATAATTGGAAATATTTCAGAAGAGCAAATGGAGCAAAAGAGATCATGGAAAGCCGGAAATATATGGATGCAATTTTGAGCCTAAATGAACATGCAGTGCCATATACAAAATAATCAGTGAGATGTGAAAACGGATGTGGATCCCTTTGATTTGAATCAACAGGGTGTGAAGGGCTCTTATTATTAAAGGCAGACCTTGATGCTGCCTTGCCCTTGTCCAGATCCAGGCATCCAAGATCTTCCCTTTGGAGATGCACAGACTCTGTACCAAGGCGTACCCAGGCAAGAAGCTCGAGATCAGTCCTTCGACTGTTGGCTCTGACTCAGAAGCCTTCCTCCCTGTCATTCCTCTGAAAAATTTTCCTCCCCATTAGCAATTTTAAAAGTCCCTTGCCAATACAGGGCATCTAATTTAGTGAAGAGAGGTGGCCTATATTTTCACCCTAAGTATAGGGAAACTAATACCCTGTAGCATAAGGACTTGCCACAGAATTATTCCTTCTAGAAAATGAACCAAGGGCAAAAAAGAGCAGTGTTCTTCCTATCCCAAAGACAAAAATCAAGGACCATTTTGTCAGAGCTCCAAGGAGCCCTAAAAAGCTTCTCCAGGGATTTTCAAACTGTTCAGACGAGTGCCAGGATATTGAGAGAGGCTGCAGATCAAGAGAAGCGTGGGCTAATGGTGAGACCACGAAAGCATTTTCAAACAAAGATTTGCTAGAGGCTTCCTTCAAAGTCAGTTTCAAAGTCACCTTAACATTGACAGGAGAAATATGCGGAAAACCTGTAAGGTGGTTGGATTATATCTTGAAATCTTAATCTGTATAGGTTCTATTCCCTTCTACTTTCTCAGCAATACTCAAGGCCATTTTTTTTCCTTCTTCTGGCCCAAATGGAAGAAAGAACAAAACTCAAAGAAGGTGCTATCCTGAGAATAGGACCAAGCAAAGCCTGTGCATAAATCCTTTCCAGTTAAAGGCCAGACAGAGGAAGGGGGAGGCAGGAGGGCAGCAGGCGAAGGAGGGATTACGATCGGAAAAGGGGGAGTCCCCAGAGTTTTCAAAGTGGGGGAGATAAAAGGGCAGTCTCTCTTGTGGACCAGAACGAAGGGAAGAAGGGTCATCAAGGTGAGCTCACCCAGTAATTGAGGATAATCGCCCGAGATTCCTGGGCATCTGTAACCCTCCAGAACTGAAGAAGGGAGATGTGGATACCAAGAGTGTGGGTGAGGAAGAGAAGGAGGAGCTCACCCCGACCAAGGCGTCACCAGAACCCAAAAGACTCATTTGGGAAGCTTCCTTTGAGGCAAAGCAGAGATGGACACTAACCCTTGTTCCCATAAAGCCCATTAATAGGAGTACGTGACAGAGAATCCTCCACTTCAGAAATGTCTGGATGCGCCTGAGGGAGGAAGGGGACATTTAGAAAAAGTGCCCCCGTCAAAGACCTCCATTGTTTTACCCACTTTGATGTGACCCAAATACATTTAACCAACTGACTGAGGAACTAAGGTTAACCCAGTCCTTTCTACCTCACCGTTCAAAGAAAAGACGAAGATAAAGGGATTTTTGCCCCACAGTTGTTGTTTTCTTTTTCCTTATATTTATCATGAAGAAGGCCTGTGCTGATTTTCAGTGTGCTTAATGATATTCCTATCAATCTACCTGGTGAAGAAACTTCCAACTCCATAATGTCATTTTTTTTAATTTATTTTTTTTTAATTTATTTTTTTGGGGGGACAGAGAGAGACAGAGCGTGAACGGGGGAGGGAGAGAGAGAGGGAGACACAGAATCGGAAACAGGCTCCAGGCTCTGAGCCATCAGCCCAGAGCCCGACGCGGGGCTCGAACCCATGGACTGCGAGATCGTGACCTGGCTGAAGTCGGACGCTTAACCGACTGCGCTACCCAGGCGCCCCTTAAATTTATTTTTTAATGTTTGTTTATTTTTGAAAGAGACAGAGACAGAATGCAAGTGGGTTAGGGGCAGAGAGAGAGGGAGACACAGAATCTGAAGCAGGCTTCAGGCTCCGAGCCGTCAGCCAGAGCCCGACGCAGGGCTCGAACTCACGAGCTGTGAGATCATGACCTGAGCTGAAGTCGGTCGCCCAACCGACTGAGCCACCCACCCAGGCACCCCCCCCCCCATAATGTGATTTTTAAACAACTGAACCTGTTGGTGTATGTTAACTAATTTGAATATAAATATAAATAATAAATAAATAATTCAGTAAAAAAGCAGAAGCTGTTATTTGACGGGGGCCGGGGGGACAGCGGGGGAGAGTGATGCAGGGGCCGCGAGACGGCAGGGAATACCGGACTCATACCGATAGCATCACATCTGTGACAAAATGCTGGGGGAATGGTGAGGTGCATCAAAAGCGTTACACGGTCTGACTAAAGCAGTAGGCACTGCTCACCAAGAATGCCTCACCCCAGTGCAACTGCCCCTTGATTTTCTTGCCGTATTCAGTGAGGTGGTAAAAATGGGTCAGACGCCTGCAGCCTGCCGCATTGCGGGAGTGCCTTGACCAGCCCTCAGTGAGAGGATACAATTAGGGAGATTTTACCAACAGTTGCATGAAAATGCCCTGAACCTCCTCTGGGGCAGTGTCGACACAGCTTATAAAACTCTGAAAAGTCTGCAGATATTTATATCCTGATATTTATGAGTTTGGGTTATCGGAATATTAAGAGAAAAGAAAGTAAATGGACACCACAACTGCCGTGCTGTGCTAGATCTCCAGCGCTCATCTTGGTTCTCCCCAGTGGAGAGACTCACTGGCAAAGAATCTCACTCATTAATCCCGGAGTTAGGTGGAAAACATGTTTATGTTTTCCCACAGCTTCTTACTTAAAATGTTATTCTTTATGTTAAAACAGACATAAATATAGAGTTTGAAAAGTCACATGAATTTTTAATACAGAATTTTCCCATTTTCTAAGAGGGTGTGGTGGGAATATGGCCCCAGACTTCCAGAGGTATCAATTTAATGTCCGCATTATTAGGGATACTTAATGGGAAAGGTTAAGAAGCACCGTTCTGATGGCTATTGATGGAGAAGGCTGGCAGGTATAAATTGCTCAGCTTTCATGACTGATGGTGCCAGAAAAGGCACTTGCCAACAGGCAAAAGTCCTTGCAGTAGACATAGTTCTCGAGGTGTTATCACACAGCATTTGAGAAAAGGCAGTCGTGTGTACAACTCATGTATCCAGGCAATGTATCTCAATTTTCCTCAGATAATAAATGGACTCTGTTAGAAAAGAGACACACTCTAGGATCCACATGATCTAAATATCCTAACAATCAAATATTCATTAGTTGACAGAATGTTTCATCCAAACATGTTTTAAATGATGGCAGTGTTAGCTTCAGCTCCAGATCACTTCATCGTTAGACTTACTTCATCTGTATTATTTCTCTTGACACGGTATCTTTTCTTGGCCAGAAAACACTGAGAAAACACTGAGAAACACTGAGAAAAATCTTCCATCCTTCAGGCATGCCCACCCCCAGCCTTGACTTGCCCCCTCCACCTTCCGAATGCATTCTGCTAATGCTCTACAATCTTTTGCCTCCAAATAGCATTCCTCCCTACCCTTCCTTTGCTCATCCCTTACTGAATCAGTTATTTATGTGTAATCAACTCTCTATCTCAGTTGAAATTTAAAAAAAAATAATAAAGCAGGCAAAATTATTTTGAAATGAAATGAAAACTTCAGTAATTTGATTTGCAGGCAATGAAGAACAAAGTGTCACAACCCGAGTGCTTTTAAATAAGTCATAATTAATTACGCATGCATCTATGTTTGGATGCTCAATTTATGGCTAATTATGCAGAAAATGTAATTGCGTACTGAAGTATTCAGTCGTGCCTTCTCTCGCTCTCATTTACAGCAACCAGGTTTTTTGTTGTCGTTAATGGTATGTATCACCTGTTGAAATTGTTGAAATGTTGTCAAGACACAAATAATCAGAAGCTCTCTCCTAAAATATAGTTGCTCCTGTTGAGAAAATTGCAGAAAGGTCGAAAATTGTTTCCTAACTTATCCTCCTGTTTTTCAAAAAAAAAATTCTACACATTTCTATATTCTTTTGTCCTCTTCTGAAATATACTTGCTAAGAAATCACATTAGGCACAGCCTGCCAGCTTTGCTTCTCCTATGGATTTGCAGTATAGATTTTTTATATTCTTGGTAGAGTCATAAAGCTCGAAGGAATCATGAATGACCATCACATTTATGTCATTCTGGACAGGCTTCTTTTTAATGATGCTGAGGGGAATTTATAACCTTTTCTCTATCTTAAGATGCCTAATAAAGTGGGTATCAAGGAAGCAAAGGAAATAAAACCAAATTTAAAACTTCCTCTGAATAAGTCATGGGAGTAATTGTATTTGTGGGTATTTTCTCACGAAAGGAAAAAAAGAGAGAGATAGCAAGCAGGCAAAAACTTCTAAAACCTCTTACAATACTTAGCAGGATGACAACTACTTACTGTGTTTTTCAGAAACTCTTAAGAATGCTTTATTACATATAGTTTCCTCTTCCTGTGTAAGCCAAATAAATTCTAAGGCCCTTTGTGACCCAGTCTCTGAGAGGTATCACCTGTAAGAGATACTGTCCAGCCACCAAAAGTAAAAGCAATTCATATATTTTGCACAACCCAAAAGAGGCCACGGCAGATATTAGCAGAGCTTACCTACCCATGATTCTCATCTTCCAGGATCATGGAAGACAGCTTTCAAGCCCCTTTGCAGTTGTGCAGGCCACGGGGCCAGTTTTAGGAGCTTGGCTGTGAGCCAAAGTCCCTACCTGGCTGAAGCTTGCAAAACTGGTTGTAAGGGCTCCATGCCCTCTTTCCCCTCTCTCCATTCTTGTGACAGCAGAGCCATGAGATTAAAGCAGATGGGGCCACTGAGTCACAATATGGAAGACTCCTGCCCAGGAGAGTCCCTGGGACCTGTACCAGCCTTTGAGCAGGAAATGAACTTTTGTTGTGTTAAGCCAAGGAGATTTAGTAGTTTGTAAGTTGCAACTACACCCAGAACCTAGCCTACCCCAACATGCAAGCATTAAAGGGAATCCACATCATATCCACTCTGCAGCACTTCCTGAAACACTTTGCCCACTCCTCTCTCTCTCTCTCCCCCATCCTACCCTGGACTAGAGCTTCTTACTCTTTCAATCTCCTATCCAGCCCAACAGTCAGGCCCCTGGGTTGTTCTTCCTTCCCTTGTCCTCCCTGCTCTCCAGCCCCATCTGTCTCAATAGTCTCCTGATTCTGCCTCACAAAAGCCACAGAACTGGATTGACAAAAGTCAAACTCTATGTAGAAGGCTAATAAGGGAAATAAACTGAACCTTCAAGGAAAAAAAATCCTTCCGGAATGGGCAAAGGGGGACAGAAGTAGTAGAAATATTCACTTGTTAAAAAATGTCCCCATCATATTTCTTTTTGGTCCAAAACAAGTGTGTTAGGAATCACGCCTTAATGGAGCACCTGAGGGGCTCAGTTGGTTAAGTGCCCAACTCTTGGTTTTGGCTCAGATCGTGATTTCAGGGTCATGGGATAGAGCCCTACATCAGGCTCTGCACTAAGCACAGAGTCTGCTTAAGATTCTCTCTCTCTCCCTGCTTCCCACCCCCACCCTGTATCTAGCTTATGCTCTCTCTCTCTCTCTCTCTCTCTCTAAAATAAAATAAAAAGATTTAAACCTTAGTGATTTATTTACTCTTACCTGTCTAGACTATTTTAGTTAGTAACACATGTTTTATATATGTTTTATTTTGAAGCACTAATGCTATCATTCTTTGACTTCCATTTTTTCAGAACCATCAGAGGCAATCACCACAATCACTGTTTATGTGAATAGGCCCCTCTAAAGTTTTACAGGATACAACCTGTATGACTGTATGGGTATCACATCCACAACACTGGTAACGTGATATTAAAAGAGCTGAAAAAGAAGCATAGCTCATATAATAAAATCTAACATTAAAAAACTAACCCAAAAAAACCATGCAAACTTTTCAGTAAGACTTTTATTCAAATTTTTAACAGTGTCATTAACAAAATCTACAAATACTAACACCTACTGTTGCAAACATTGTACTAGTAGCTGGGGAGGTTACAAAAAGATGTAAGATATGATCTTGACCCTCAAAAAGTTTGCCTCTGTATAGGGAGATAGGACACATTCACAAAAAAGATTACTATCAGTGGAGGATAACAGTTAAGAGTCAAAATAGATGGAATTCATAATAATCTGTGATGATCGAGGTGTGCGAAAGTGATCAAGGAGGACCATGGAAATGGTGGGTGTTGAGCTAAACCCCAATAGATGTGGGCAAATCAGAAAAAAGGAAAAGAGATGAGTCTTTAAATTTCAGGGTCTGAGCTGCAATGTTTGCTGACAGGACTATAAAAGGAGATCATTTGTCATTGTGTGGGACTAAACTCTTTCCAAGGCCACCCAGAACAAACTGAAAGGGATGTCACTCTCATATTTCACACGAATGCTCGATTGTCACAACTTCACACCAGCCAGCTCACCTCAGAAAAAGCACTTACTTCTTCATCTGCCTAATCAAAATGATCTAATCACCAATCATGTTAAGTGAGGGTGTGGAAAGCGCATTATGCAGATATGGTCCCTGTCCTCTAGGGGATTACAATCTAAAACCTGCATTCCTGGCTCCAACAAACACAGAGACATAATTAACACAGATAAGGATGAGGAATGTATCTCCTGCAAGCCTCACTGCCATCAGACAGAACAATTTGTAGTCATCACTGATCTGAACTGAATTCAAATTAGTGACCCAAAGGCTCCACTGTCTGGGTGTTATTTTCAATCTCCTTAGCTATCCAATCTCCAGAAGTTTCATTTTTCATTCTTACTGTGCAGTCATCATCAAGTACCAAAGGGAAAGACCGCAATCCAGACACACTAAAAATAGCATTCTTGCCTTCTGAAAGCCAGGCTCAGATTTATGACAGTTTTAAAATTTGGTTCTTCGTCTTGAAAGTCCAGCATTCTACAAGAACTGTGCAAGGTAATACCTACCTGGTCTTTAGAGCATGAAACACCCTAACTTGATGCTCTGGGAGATGGGGCCTTTATATAATCCATTTACATTAGGGAGAGATAGCATTTTCTTTTGCTTGGCAGGTTGACATGCCTTCATGTGTTTTCCACTTAATCAGCAGAATCATTAAAGCACTGAAGGTTTTGATGGTCTCAATGAAAAACATCTATTTCTGTAAAATCTATCACTATAAATAATTTAACAAACATGCCCCCCAAAAGACTATAAAAAAGGAGGAAGAGTTATTCCTTTGTACTTAAATCACAGAATATTCTGAAGTTGAGCCAAACTGAGTCCAGATTTAAAATGAGGGCAGGCTGGGGATTCCTGGGTGACTTAGTCGGTTAAGTGTCCGACTTCGGCTCAGGTCATGATCTCACGGTCCATGGGTTTGAGCCCCTCATCAGGCTATGTGCTGACAGCTCAAAGCCTGAAGCCTGCTTTGGATTCTTTGTCTCCCTCTCTCTCTGCCCCTCCCCCACTCGTGCTCTTTCTTTCAAAAATAAACACTAAAAAAATAAATGAATAAAATGAGGGCAGGCTGATGTCTAACAACAAATGATAAAGTTAAAATGAAAAGCAGATTACAGAAAATTATAATCCAATTTCTGTTTTAAATATATGTTATATATTTAAATATGAATAATAGATATTTAAATTTACACTTCCATAAAAATGGTCTAGGAGAATTGTATCACTATAAATGGTTAACATTATTTTTTTTTTAATTTTTTTTAACGTTTATTTATTTTTGAGACAGAGGGAGACGGAGCATGAACAGGAGAGGGTCAGACAGAGGGAGACACAGAATCTGAAACAGGCTCCAGGCTCTGAGCTGTCAGCACAGAGCCCGATGCGGGGCTCGAACTCACAGACCGTGAAATCATGACCTGAGCTGAAGTCGGCTGCTTAACCGACTGAGCCACCCAGGCGCCCCAATGGTTAACATTATTAATCAAGGGATCCCTTGTGGCAGGGAGAGCTTATACAGCCTCTGTGACTTTTTTATAATAATCTCATTCTATCAGGAAAAAAATGGGATTTCCATTTTAAAATGTATACACACACATTTAGACTGTATTTACATACATAAATTGATATTGGTGCAAATAGACCTGAATATTATATCTCTTTTTGACTACCTGGATATCAGTGCTCATTTGTCAAGCATGAGGTGGTGTTAGCCTGGGAATCTATGCTGAGAAGCTAATCTCAGTCAGCAAGAGAGTAGTAATGACTGAGGCTGGGGCTACAAGAGAACTGACTAGGTTATAGGATGAGTCCCCAGAAGAAGGGCCAGTGGTCCACATTGTGATGTCCCAGGTAGAACTGATACCCATGGAAGTGAGTTGTGGATTGGAATCTGGAAAGTAGGCACCTCAGGTCAGCAGTGCACCCTGGTTTCTAGGTGTAGAGCAGCATCTTGCTTTGGGAATAAGCAGGAAAGTTGTTCATCTGGTTGAAGGAGGAACTCAGGCAGGAAGAGAGAGCAGGCAAGACTTTAAGTGCAGCCCTGTACAGAATGCTGAATTTAGGGTAGGGCTCTGATTTCAACAATCAGGGTAGCCACATGGAAAGAGAGCAGAATCCTAGCCAGGCCTAGGACAGACGGTGGAGGTAAGCAAATAGGCCGCAGCACACCCCACGCCCAGGTCCACAGATCATTTCAGATTCCACATGCTGATACTGGTGGAGAGAAGGTGCCTACCTTAGTCACAAGCTTCATTCTCCTTGGTTCAGGTACTGAGCCACAGATTCACAGGGATGTGAACCTAGATTATGGCAACACGAGGCAGGCAAGAATGATACCAGCAGCTTAGATTTGGTCTTTCTTACCAAAATTAAGAGAATTTTTCCTCTAATTTTCACCAGTTAGATATAAACAAGATGATGTCTAGTCCCAAAGTAGGTTTTTTGAAAATGTATAAAACCTTTTATTATGAAGGCCAGGACTACCTGCTCGACAGATGTGAGCCTTTGAGATCTTGGGTTAAATTACAGGTAGATAAAGAGAAGTCCATTTCACAGAATTTTTCGCAGATTTTATTGATGGCAAAGGAGCTAGCCCATGGTCTTTCTAGTCAACTTCACAAATGACATTCAGAATAAAGATTCTATATGAAAGAGGAGGAAAAAGTCTTTTCTCACCTAATGGCTACCATCTTTGCCTTTTGTTTGCACCTGTTTGCTCAGGAAGACCAATCCCTTTATACCTTCTCCTTAAAAGCTCTCAGCATCTTGAGACATTAAGCTAAATGTGTTATAGTCCCTGCTCTTTCCAGAATGAAGAGATCAAATTAATATAGATCCCATATATAAAACAGGAGAAAAGTAAATGTAGAATACTCAAATACTATAAACCCTTCAGAGAATCATTATGTTCTCTATTTCCCAGGTAGGGAAATTCTGGATGACAAAGAAAGGGCTAAAGCAGCCCAGTAGGGTCACTTATTCCTCTCCAGACCACTGCTACTATGGAGAGAGATTCAAAATGGCCCCAGATTCCAACTGGAATGATCCTCAACACAGACTTGTCTTATAATCCAAAGACTCTTAGAGTCTAAATATTAAATTTGTTTTAGTGGGGCCATGATTTTCAAACAGTGCTTCAAATGATGTTTCTTCCACTTTACAATTCTCAGGGGGAAAATCCCTAAGTCAATAGACAGACTTTTCTCAGTTTTAAGATTTTTCTATCATAAATGGTTCTTAGTTTTTTGTTATCAGTGGAGGCTAAACCCATAGCAGACCAGTCTAGGGAAGCTGGAGCCCCTAAGGAGGCAGAGTCCCTGCTAGTCCCTGATAGGGATATCACCTAAGGTCAGGAGGGGATGAGTGGGAGGGCTGGGGCTAGGGAGAATGGAGGAGAAATACCCTGCCTTCCCCTTCTCTCTCTGTCTACAATCTCCTGCCTTGACTTCCTGTTGGCCAAACCCAACAGAAACCAGTTGTCACAGGAATCTGAGAAACTATAGCCTGCAGGGATTTACCTGCTGAATAACGAAACTGAGCAGGGAAAAGCAATAAATGACTCTAAAGGCTAAGAGGGCAACATATGGCATCTGATTTAGGAAGAATTCACAGATTAGTTATAATATGTTTAAAATATTACCATATTCAGTGGTGAAAAACTGAGAGCTTTTCTCCTAGGATCAGGAACAAGACAAGGATATCCACTCTTACCACTTCTATTCAACATAATACTGGAAGTCCTAGCCACAGCAATCAGAAAAGAAAAAGAAATAAAAGGCATCCAAATTGGTAAGAAAGAAATCAAATTTTCATTATTTGCAGATGGCATGATACTATATGTAGAAAACCCTAAAGACTCCACTAAAGAAAAAAAAAAAACTATTACAACTCATAAATGAATTCACTAAGGTCACAGAATACGAAATCAATAGACATAAATTTGTTGCATTTCTTTACACTAATAATGAAGTAGCAGAAAGAGAAATAATTAAGAAAACAGTTCCATTTACAATTGTACCAAAAATAATAAAATATCTAGGAATAAACTTAACCAAGGAGGTGAAAGACCTGTACTCTGAAAACTATAAAACACTGGTAAAAGAAACAGAAGGGGACACAAACAAATGAAAAGATATTTCATACTCATGGATTGAGAGAACAAATATTGTTAAAATGTCCCTACTATCCAAGGCAGTCTACAGATTATATGCAATACCTATCAAAATACCAACAGCATTTTTCATAGAACTAGAACAATCCTAAAATTTGTATGGAACCACAACAAATCCTGAATAGGTAAAGCAATCTTGGAAAAGAAAAACAAACCTTTAGGTATCACAAACCCAGATTTCAAGATACACGTCAAAGCAGTAGCAATCAAATAGTATGATACTTGACACAAAAATAAACGTGTAGATCAATGGAACAGAATAGAAAATCCAGAAGCAAACCCACAATTGTATGGCTAATTAATCTTTGACAAAGGAGGCAAAAATATGCAATGGGAAAAAGACAGTCTCTTCAATAAATGGTGTTGGGAAAACTGAACAGCTACATGCATATAAATGAAGCTAGACCACTTTCTTACACCATACACAAAAATAAACTCAAAATGGATTTAAGACCTAAATGTGAGGGGTGCCTGGGTGGTTAAGCATATGACTCTTGGTTTCGGCTCAGGTCATGACCTCATGGTTTGTGAGTTCAAGCCCTTCTTGAGATTCTCTCTCTCTCCCTCTCTCTGCACCTCCCCTCAAAAAAAGACCTAAATGTGAGACCTGAAATCATTAAAATCATAAAAGAGAGCACAGGCAGTAATGTCTCTGACACTGCCCATAGCAACATTTTTCTAAATATATCTCCTGAGGCAAGGGAAACAAAAGCAAAAGTAAATTATTGGGACTACCTTAAAAAAAAAAAAAGCTTCCGCACAGCAAAGAAACAATCAACAATGCTAAAGGTCAAACTACTGAAAGGGAGAAGATATTTACAAATGACATATCCAAAATATGTACAGAACTTATACAACTCAGCACCCAAAAAAGTAAATAAATAAAATTTAAAAATAATCCGATTAAAATAGGCAGAATACACAAACAGACATTTCTTCAAGGACATACAGATGGCCAAGAAACATATGAAAAGATACTCAGTATCAGCCATTATCAGAGAAATGCAAATCTATGAGATACCACCTCACACCTGTCAGAATGATTAAAATCAGAAATACAAGAAACAACACATGCTGGTGAGGATGTGGGGAAAAAGGAATCCCTGTGCATTGTTGGTGGGAATGCAAAGTAGTACAGCCACTGTGGAAAATAGTATGGAGTTTCCTTAAAAATTTCAAAATAGAATTGCCATATAATGCAGCAATTGCACTACTGGGTATCTACCCAAAGAATACAAAAACACTCATTCAAAAAGGTATATGCATCCCTATGTTCATTGCAACATTATTTACAATAGCCAAGATGTGGAAGTACATCCATAAATGAATGGATGATGTGGTATATGTGTATATTCAATGGAATGTTCTCAGCCATAAAAAAGGATGAAATCTTGCCATTTGCAACAACATGGATGGATCTAGAGATTATAATGCTAAGTGAAATAAGTCAGAGAAAGACAAATACCATACGATTTCACTCATGTGTGAAATTTAAGAAACAAAACAACAACAACAAAAAAATAGACAAACCAAAAAATAGACTTTTTGCTAGGAAACAGACCCATGGGGAGGTGACCAGAGGGATGGGATGAAATAGGTGAAAGGGGTTAAAAGTACACTTACCGTGATGAGCACTGAGTTGTACAACTGAAACCAACATAATACTGTATGTTAATTGTGCTAGAATTAAAACAAAAAATACATATATTTGTTTCATTTATGGCTAGTGCCCGCCCTGCTTCCATAACATCCAGGATATGTTTAAGCAGGACTATTGGATTTACTTAGCAACCCAAGACACGGAGTGCTATTTAACAGTGGTTTCATACGTGCTCTGTAGACCAGAAGTTCCATGGAGCTCTCCCGCAGCTGTCATACTGCTAGGGTGGACTGAGCACACCAGCTCCAACCTCTATCTGTACTGAAGCCAAAGCACTGTTGTTTTTTATCTATTTTACACACTAGGTCTCTGTAAGATTTTGCTTAAATAAAATGTCTCTCTACTTAAACAACTAGAAATTCACTGGCATATCAAGTTGCTGCTAGGAAGTATCTCAGTGATCACACTTCATTTTTTTCCCTTTAGCTTGTTATGATATTGATGTCTTACTTCCCTACGTTTTATACTCTACCATATTTATAGACTATATATAAATACAGGCCACCCCCAGCTTAGAGTGTGCATACGTATGTAGTTATGAGCCAACTGTTTGGAATTTCAAATGTTTTTCCCAAAAGAATATCATCCAGGTACTTAGAACCTCAAACCAACCACATAATAGCACTTAACCATAATGTACCTGAAATAGGATTTGATGCTAACAATAAATAAGTTAGAATATGGGCGATATTTATAAACAAAATTCCAAAGGAAAATGTTTCCTATCTGAAATGCAGGAAATCATCTTATCCTCCTGCAGTAGGATCTCGAGGCTTCTCTTTTCACATTCTCTGCATTTTTCAAAGTAGTAGAGTTTGAAACTATCAAATGCTGACAAAGATGAAGCAAAATGCTCTTGTAGATTACTTGGAGGAATAAGTAGAAACAAATATAACTATCTTTGTTATATTATTATATTATTATATATATTATATTATTATATTATATTATATATTATATAATATATATATTATATATATATTTATATATATAATGTATATATATTTATATATATTATATATATAATTATATATATTATATTATATATTATATTATATTATATATATTATTATATATATTAATATATTATATTATATATTGTTAGAGAAGCAGATGCCAAGACTGGATTAAATAAGAAAGAATTTTATTAGAGGAAATGTCCTGAGAAAAAAACGGAGAGCCGAGGAAGGCTGAGAGCGCCTTCAGACGTCAGATGCTTCCTGACGTCATTGAAGGGAGGAAGAGCTGGAGTGCCCATCCTAGATTGTGTGTGTGTGTGTGTGTGTGTGTGTGTGTGTTCTAATCCCATTGACTGTTTCTCTGGAGAACCCTAATACCAGACCCATCAGTGACATCACAGATATAGAAGGGGATCAGAGAAAGGGATTAAAGAGTTTGATAAAAAGATTTCTTTGAAGATAGAACTCATCTTGCTGTGAGTCTCAGCTCCCCCTTCAGGAATGAAATGAGAAGTATAACCTTCTACTTCAAGGAGAGAGAAAGGCTTCAAGGGAAACTCCCATAGAGCTTTGAAATGTGTTCTCTGAATTGGGTGACACCGACAACTGGTGACAGAATCTGGTAAAGCTAATGTGGACCATGGAGTCACCTTGGACACCTGGTCGGCTTCCACCTACAGAGCAGAAGGGCTGACTGACTGACCCACTCGTTTCGTGGGGGTTCCGGGAAAGGCTTTTTGGCAATGGGAAGACACCTCACTAAAACGAAGTCAAAAGATTCAGCAAGGGGAGCTGTCACTTTACCACTTGTCCTCAATTGAAGACTCAAAAGGAAAAGATGGAACTTCAATGTGGATACTACTTTACTACCCCACAGAAAGAAGGGAGGCTTACTTCCTCCTTGCCCCACCTTTCCCCTGCAACAACCCCAGCCATAGCACATTGTCACAACTCAGCCAATGAGAAACCACTATACTTCCAACTCCTAGTTTACTGCAATGGGCTTGTTGTTTATAACAGCCTTCCTAACTTCCATTTTTGATCTACAAAAGAGCTGACCTCTCCTACGTTCTCTGGACTTGGGTATGGTTTTGCTGTAGCTTGTTTTGGATTGAAATTCTCTGCGCTTCCTGAATAAGCTCATCTTTTGCTGGGAAAATAACTAGAAGTTTTATTTTTCTGGTTAACTTTACTTGATGATCAGAGATGGCATCCAGAAAAGACCACCCCCCCCCCAACAACAACCCTGAGGCTGGTGAGCAAACATATGACTGTACCCACAGAGCCAAGTGGGTTCATTGCTTTCTTGACAACTTTGGAGTTTGGTGGTAAGTTTTCTCCTGGACTTTGAGCTCCATGCTTGGTGTGTGAGCTCCTCAGGATTTGTTCAGGACCCCTTTTAAGGTTTTGTTTTTGTTTTTCTCTCTGAGAGTACTCGTTTGGCCTTCAGTGTCACTCCTTCTCAGTACTGGATTGTAGCTATTGGTACTGTGCCAGCCGTCCATCCACAGTTCCTGATGGAACTGTGCTGGCCTTTGGTCAGGTTCATTCTGGAACCTGCTGTTCCTGTTGAAAGTGATGTTTTGGAATTTTTCCCTTTGGTCTAGAAAAAAAACTCTCAGAAACAGGATTTCAGTCATCAAAATGTTTTCAGTGTCCCTCCCCACTCATTGGTATTCTGCTTGGTTTTTTTTTTTATAGTGTTTATTTATTCTTGAGAGAGAGAGAGCAAGAGTGGGGGAGAGGCAGAGAGAGAGAGAGAGAGAGGGAGACACAGAATCTGAAGCAGGCTTCAGGCTTTGAGCTGTCAGTACAGAGCCCGATGCAGAGCTCTAACTCATGAACTGCAAGATCATGACCTGAGATGAAATCAGATGCTTAACCAACTAAGCTACCCAGGTGTCCTACTCTACTTGGTTTTATATTCAAATACTATGGTCCCTCTGCATGTGCATTTATCATTAGGTGAATTGACTTAACCAAAAGAAATTTAGAACTTCGGTGGCCATTATAGAGAACTTTTGGTCTCCCCAAAATTGTTTTACCCAAAATTAAATTAGAAAGCCACAGTTCTAAAACAAACAAAAACACTGAATGAGACACCTATTTTAAATGGTACCTGGAAGCTTCCAAATGCTTTCAGGGTTCCAAGGTTGCCTCTTTGCAAAATATAATTTCTAAATCAACTGAGGCAAATAAACAATCAAAAGGAGTCAAAATGGCTTCTGGGTCCTCTTTTTTTCCCTTCCCCATTTTATTTGTCTACAGATACATGGCGGGTACCTTGTGCTCAGGCCCCACCTGCAGCACCATTTTCCTCTATTCCCTCTGCTGAATTTCCCTTTTCCTCCATATCTCTCCCTGCACCCTCCTCTCCTAAACCTGTTAAAACCTGCCTCTTTAAAGTTAAGTCTTCTGAGGATCTATAAGCCTCATTTCTTATGTTCCCAGGACTAAGGCCAAACTACAAGCCATAGTTAAAGAGTTTCCTGAGTGATTAAGGACCCCCATAGATTTGCTGAAGAATTTAACAACTATTCAAACTTACCAGTTTTGTTTCTCAGATGTACATCAATTAGCCCTCATGCTTTTGGTGACAACCAGGCCAAACACTGGATGAAACTAGCTGGAAGGGAACATCTTGAAGGGGATTTAGAGAAGCAAACCCCTAACTTTTGTCAAGATGCTAAAACACTCTCTGGAAATCTCCACTGAGCAATTACCGGAGCTTTTCCCAAGCATGCTGATTGAAACAAAATTCAGGCTTGCTCGCAAAAGGGAGCTTGTTTATTCTATCTTTATTAACAGGCCGAACTGGGATCTTTCTCTCTTTTTTTAAGTTTATTTACTTTGAAAGAAAGAGAGAGAGTACAGAGCTGGAGAGGGACAGAGAGAGAGGGAGAGGGAGAGAATCTCAAGCAGGCTCCATGCTGTCAGCACAGAGCCCCACGTGGTCATGAGATCATGACCTGAGCTGAAATCAAGTCAAATGATTAACCAACTGAGCCACCCAGGTGCCCCAGGATCTTTCTCTTGTAATTAAAAGGACCAGTATGGAATGGAAAACCACTGTTCCAGATTTATTTAATATGGCAAACCAGCTCACTCACATCCTAGATGAGGCACCCAAAACAAAGACCACTAAAATTCTCTAACAAATGAAGTTTTCAACTCCAGCAAATGAAGACCCCTAAACAAAACTAAAAATCTAGTTCATGCTACTATTGCAAAGAGCCAGGGACTTAAAAAAAAATTGTTACAAATTTAAGCCTCCAGTTGCCTCTGCCCCCCTAGTCAGTCTTTCCGGTGTCCTCCCAAATTCCCAATGTCAGGACCCCAAGAAACTACAGGGGCCATTCTCAGTACTCCGTCTCAATGATCTCAGCTCTCCAGGTTGGAAATGAATCTCTCTGTGTCCTTCTTGACATCTGAGCTACACTCTTGGTGCTCAAGCCCACTGCTGTAAAGCAGCCCCCACACTGGAGTATTAAAACTGTTCAAAGAGTGGGGGTCTCTAATAAATCTCAGTAGATTCCCATCTCTGAAACTATTCCCTTTTGTCTAGGCCTTTTGAGAGATACACACCATTTTCTCCTTGGTTATTCTGCCTGGATGTATTTATTGGGCTGAGATTTGTTAGAAAAATATCATGCCAGAATTTCTTTCTCCCAAAAGGGGGAAATAATTCTAGAATTTGACAATAGTAATCAAAAGAGCCAACCAGGGGAAATAAATGACCCTTTCGCATCTTCTCTATGCTCTGTCTCTGACAGCTCTATAGCTGAGTCTGGAGACACTGGTCATTTCTTCCTCTTGGATCAGGTACCATCCTCTTTATGCAAAATATTCAACTGATATTGGCAGAATCCTGAATGTATCTCACACCAAGTTTCAAACAGATCTCTCAAAACCTCTCTGCAGTATTAATCAATACCCTATAAATAAAGAAGCATGTCAAGACTCAGAGCCTCATTACTAGTCCCTGTAATACCTCTCTTTTATCTGTAAAAAACCAAATGGCCAAGGATGGAATTTTGTCCAGAGCCTCCAAGCAATAAAGCACACTGTTATGCCTCGTCACTCTCTGTTGTTCCCAACACCTATGTACTACCAACATCCATTTGCACAGAAGACAAGTTTTTCACTGTAATTGATCTATGCAGTGCATTTTTAGTATTCCAGTTGGTATGAATAGCCAATATCTTTTCCCTTTAACTTGGGAAGAATGTGAGTACACCTGGACATCAATGCCCTAGGCTTTCTCAGAGGGTCCTTACTTTTCACAAACCTTAGAAACTGATCTGGATGCTATAACCTTTTCATCAGGCTCCACTTTGTTGCAATACACAGATGACTTGCTTCTCTGCTCCCCTTTTTCAAACCTCTTCTCAGGAAGATAGCATCCACCTGTTAAAATTTTTTACCTTAAAAGACACAAAGTTGTCCAAAGAGAATTTGAAGTTTGATCAAACTTAGGTTAGATGCTTAGAGTGTATAATTTTGAAACAAGGACCACATTTGGATCCAGACAAAACCTCTCACCAGTGCTTAATGCTGACGGGTTACCTTTAAAATCCCCAAGACAATATACAGGAAATTCCTTTAACCAATGCAGATTTTCATGGTTTACTGATGGTTCTTATTTAAAGGATGAAAATGATAAATATAGTGCTGGCTATGCTATTGCAACTCACTTTGAAGTGATTGAAACAACACCTTTACATTTTGACTACTTTAACAGGCTGAGTTTTTACTCAAGGTTGTGCCTTAGCCGAGGGTAAAACCACAAACATTTACCCCAATAGTTGGTACACCTTTGGTGTATGTAGTTCATGACACTGGAATATTATGGAAACAATGAGGGATCTTTACCTCCAATGACAATAAAAATTAAAAATGGTTTCTATGTCCAAAATTTATTAGATGCCATACTCTTGTTGGCTGCTCTAGCTAATAAAGTTCCAGGACATTCCAGACTGAACTTCGTTGAGGCCAAAGTAATCCACCTTGATGAAATTTCCACAAAAATTCTGCTCTCAAGGAAACTAATAGCCAAACTTCTGTCATGGTCCAAAGGGATGTTCTCCCAGATGATAATTTTGGAAAAGTTGACGAAATACCAAAAAATTGACACAAGAGAAAGAAAAACAGTATTGGAAATCTCATAATTGTTGGCTTGACAAAAAGAGAACTCTGGTTTGGACCAAATAACAATCTGGCCCTACCAGAAATTCTAAAATTCTCAATACTTAGGAACTGTACATACATTAAACCACCGACAAAATAACATTCATGAACCAACATTCATATTGATATTCAGTGATAACATTCATATTGGTGGAGAAAAGTTAATAAAGATGCAAAAAGTGCCTACCTTGCTTGTCCCACCTGTCCAAAGTATAACCCAGGGAAACCAGTTCATACAAATGGATTTCATACTTTCTCCTCTCGTAGATAAATATGCTTGAGTCATAGTTTGTATGTTTTCTTCTTAGACCAAAGATTTTTCTTATAGATAGGGCAGTGTTAGAAAAGATTATCCCTACCTGCCCTTGAACTTCATAGTGATCAGGGAACTCATTTTACTGGACAGGTGCTTCAACAATTCTGACCTATTTGGCTAGTTTACAACACTTTCATTGGACATATTATCTCTGGTTCTCAGTCACACACACTAACAGCACTATGAAGACTCAACAGGCAAAATTTGTAGAGACTTTCCAAATGCCTTGGCCTCAGGCAACACATTGGCCTAAAGCGTTACTGCTGGGACTCATCTCATACTCTCTCATCCTTTGAGATACTCACAGGATGCCCAATGCACTTGGTTCCTGCCTTGTCTGACTCACAGTTGATGAAAGAAGATATTCTTCAGTGGTGTAAAGGCCTGTTTCCATTAAAACTAACCATGCTTTGGTAGAGCAGTCTTTTCCCAGTGAACTCCCAGGAGACAACAACCTTATGCATCACAGCTTGCAACCTGTATTTTTCATCTGTTGGAAAAGACACCCCCGAAAACACTTTCTAGCCTTCCTGGAAAGGCCCTTATCAGGAACTGCAAACCAACACTTGTGCTGCCAAACTCCAGGGAATAGACTGTTGCATTCACATGACACATCTAAAGAAAGCACCAAATCCTGACTAGATCTGCACACCATCTGATGACCCAAAAGTAAAGATTTACTAGAATTGAGGCAGATGACATCTGACAAGACCACTTTTCCAAGATATCCGGACCAGATCTGTATACCTTTTTCTCACATTTGCTTCTTCTCTCTCTTTCATGGAAAGACAAGGCTCTTGTCCACATTTCTCAAGTCCTTGCAAAAGGGGGGAAACTCATCTTTTGATTATGGCCTTTTGGAAATAGCGTCATCATGATCCCAGGACAAATTAATTTTTTACTTGCTTTTTCTGAAGGATTAGAAGGTTCGGAATTCACAAGTCTTCTTTCATCTGACCTGGATTATTAACTGACTGGATTCTTACCCAATTCGTGGTCTCTGAATGCGCAACCTTATAGTAGTCTCTATTACCAATAACACATTTGGTTCCAAAGAGTTCTTTTGACAGTGCAATATTGTTTGTTTGTTTGTTTGTTTGTTTGTTTGTTTGAGAGAGTGAGAGAGCGAGAGAGCATGCATGGGCAGAGGAGGTGGGCAAAGGGAGAAAGAGAAAAAATCCTAAGCAGGCTTCATGCTGGGCACGGAGCCTGACATGGGCTCAATCCTATGACCAGGGATCATCACCTGATCCAAAATCAAGAGTTGGACACTCAACTGACTAAGCCACCCGGGAGCCCATGACAGAGCAATACTGTTTTAAACCATCTTTGAAGTTTTACATTTTGCAAAAGGTTCATTAGCTATTGCTTCATGTTTATATCTGCACTGTATCTTCCAAAATGCGCTGTTAATTCTTTCAGTGAATTCTTGCAGTATCCACAATTCTGTTTTCCTGACTGCTTCAAGCTGAGACTTCCAGGAGGCATGTCTAACTCCAGGTATATCTTCATAGGGATAACTTTCTTCCCTAAGTCAAAATAAGTGCCAACAAATACTTCAGTTGCCTAGTTTCGGGCCTAGAGTTCTGGTTTATATCGTATAACCATATCATATAACTTGGAATTGTTAATTTTACTTCTGTTTTATATAATTATTTCAAATTTTATATTTTGTTGACGTTGAACTTTTTTAATTTTTCTTTAATTTTTTTTAATCTTTATTTATTTTTGAGTGAGAAACAGAGACAGAGCGTGAGCAGGGGAGGAACAGAGAGAGAAGGAGGCACAGAATCCGAAGCAGGCTCCAGGCTCTGAGCTGTCAGCACAGAGCCCGACACGGGGCTCGAACCCACGAACGGTGAGATCATAACCTGAGCCGAAGTCGGACGCTCAACCGACTGAGCCACCCAGGCCCCCCAACGTTGAACTTTTTAAAAACAACGTACCCAGTAAGGTGATGGTGGCGCAGTGGTTTGAGATGACCTCCAACACTCATGACCTTGAGAAGAGGTAGACTTTATTTTTTTTTATTTTTTTAATGTTTATTTTTGAGAGAGAGACACAGTGCAAGCAGGGGAGGGGCAGAGAGAGAGGGAGACACAGAATCTGAAGCAGATTCCAGTCTCTGAGCTGTAAGCACAGAGCCTGACATGGGGATCGAACTCAGGAACTGCGAGATCATGACCTGAGCCAAAGTCAGACACTCAACTCACTGAGCCACCCAGGTGCCCCAAGTAAAGATGTAAACTTTAGATGGGAAGTGCCTGAGAGTTTCTCCCTCCTAAGTTTCCTTGTTTCTCAAATGTGGCTTGAAGTGGTTTCCAACTACTGTGCGCTTTCACTCTACCATAGGATATGACAACCAGTGAAGGTCCTTCCTGGCACTGAGGAACCAAACCACTAAATATAAAGAGGCTATTTGATCAGCGATACTTTCAAAGAAAGGTCTTAATCAAAAAGGAGGAATTGCGAAGATTAATAATGGGAAACCTTGCTAAAATGGAGTAGAAAGTTTTAGCAGGGAGACTTATCGCCCTACCACTCATCCTCAATTGCATACCCAATAGGAAGAGATGGACCTTGCATGTGGATCCTGCTTTACTACCCTGTAGGAAGGAGAAGCTTACTTGCTCTCATCCCCACCTATCCCCCACAATGGCCCCACCCATAAGAGACTGTCACAACTCACCCAATGAGATGTCGCCATACTTCCAACTCCCAGTTTACTCCAATGGGCTTTTTTGTTTATAACAGTCTTCTCAACTTCCCCCTTTCCTCTACAAAACAGCGGTCCTCTCCTGTGTTCTCTGGAGGTGGCTGTGGTTTTATGGTAGCTTGCTTGTCTCAGATTGCAATTCTCTGCCATTCCCGAATAAACGCATCTTTTGCTGGTAGAATAACTGGCAGTTTGGTTTTTAAGATCAACAATACCCAGGTGGAGAAGAGCCAGTATAAGCTTTTTGTCCAATAGGGCCACCTGGAGGGTAAGAGCTCTCAAGAAGAGGCCAGAGACTTAGCACCCAATATCCAATAGTTAAGGAAAGGAGTCACAGGAAATCACCTGAAAGAAAGGTGCCCATTTCTAGGTAAAGAGAACTGGAGAGAGACACCCATCAGGACACCCTCTGAAAAGCCACAAAGGGAAACAAGAATCTGTAGTAATCATCTGCAAGGCCTACACAGGGATGCCAGCACTGACCACCTACTGAGTCTAGAGGGCACAGAGTCCCCCCCACCATCAGCCAACTAAGAACTTTGCTACACCAAGGAGTGCCTGGCTTCCTGAGCTTCCCTGCCTAGAGAAAGGAGTAGGGCCCATGCCAGAAGATGGAGAGCTGAAGGACCACACTGAGGACTTCCAGGGAGAAACAGGTCTGGCTGAGGAAAGAAGAGGAAAACCATCGGTAGGTATGGAGTTTTGCTGTCACTGACCAAGACATTCCCATTGTAAAACCCATCTCTGCTTGTGACAAAGTAACTGTAGGGTATCTATTACTTACGAGTGAGTAGAAAAATCACTGGTTTGGTAGTTTTAGGGGAAGATTATTCCCCACTGAACAGAGTTTAGAGAAGCAGTAGGAAAGGAAAAAAATAAGTTGTATTCTGATCACAATCCACATATCATGTGTGTACAGCATGCCAGCTACATTTGCTTGGCCCAGCTGGCGTAACTCTTGTAACAACCATCTTCAGATCCCATCGTGTTTGAATGACAGTGATTGAGATGATTGCTTTCACTTTCGGAAAATCCCCAAAGAAGAAAATGCCACGCATGTGATTTGGAGAGAGAAGGCACTTGGTCAAATACTCAGATCCGGACCTGGTCTAGTGGCCAAGGCGAGAACCTCTAGGATTCACAATTTTTTGTAACACCTGTCCCTCTTCGCTAATTTCAACCCTCACCAAGTCATATTAAGGCAACAAATTATATACTGTTCTTTCATGCAGAGGAGAAATTAAGATTCATCCAGTTTCTAGAGAAAACCAGAGGTGCCGGGGTGGCTCAGTCAGTTAAGCATCTGACTCTTGGTTTCAGCTCAGGTCTTGATCTTACGGTTTCATGAGTTCGAGCCCCAAGTCGGTCTGCGCTGACAGTGTGGAACCTGCTTGGAATTCTCTCTCCCTCTCTCTCTCTGCCCCTCCCCCGCTTGCTCTGTCTCTGTTTCTCTCAAAATAAATAAATAAACTTTAAGGAAAGAAAGAAAACCAGATTATCTTTTTTCCTTATCCTATTTCATTACAGCAGCTCTAACCATGAGGACCAGTGAGGCATGAAATTCCCAGAGAAAAGGGATAGAAGCTGAAGATAGCACAGGAGGTGGGACTCGATGAAGGGTTAGGTGGGTTAGCGGACAGGGTTAGACAAAAGCAAAGACGACAGCTGTCCTCAGCAACAGCATGTCTGTAGAGGGGAAATCGAAGAAGAAAAATCTCAAGAGGGGGTAGTTAAGCAGAGTGGTCCACTGGTCACCTCAGCTGAGGCCCCAGCTAAGAGCTGCTGTTACGAAATGAAGAGTTGGGGGTACAGTAGGGGTGGAGTCAGGCAGCATAAAGCTTGAGCGTAGCCTGTAGTCTCCACCATCCCCAACTCTGATTACTTGTGCTCAAGACAAAGTAAAACCTCGGTGCCCCGTAACCTAAAACACTCTCCTGAAACTGGCAGAAACATTAGCTTCATTACAGTAGCCACAAGACCTTTTTTTTTTTTTTTTACATTGTCAAGTGATTTTAACACATTCTGATCAGGATAGCTTTAAATTATACATGTACGTGTCTTGCCAAAAGTGTTATTGAATAAGGCCTAGAGTAAAATTGAAAGCAAAAGCGTAGCGAGTTTTTTGATGTTTTTATCTTATGTTCCTTACCGAAGAGATAAATTTAGGAGTTGTTTCTCAGGTAACTCAACTTTGCTGTCTCGCTTAGTTTTTTATGTATTTAATTTGTCTTTAAACCTGGATTCTGTGCAAAGTTCCATAACAGCTTTAAAATATAGGTTTTATTAGGGACATGAAGGCTGAGAATGCAGTAATATTTTCTCCTTATTAACTCATCACACGATACTGAGGGCGCATGGGCGGGAGAACAGAAGCTTAGAGCATTCAGATATTCAAACAGGGAAGAGACAAGGCCAGGTAAGTGTGCCTTTTCGTGAACGTAAACATAAGTGAGGTTCCACATGGAAGAACTTGGTTCCTTTGTCCTTGAGATCCACTGGTTTGAGAGTTGAATAGTATAATATTTTATTTTTTTAAATGGTCATATTTGTCTAAGGATTTGCGTTTCTGCTTTACTTCTTGCTGGTTTGTGGGGGGTTGTTTGTTTGTTTTTGGAGACAGGGTTTTGGCTTTTGTTTTCCTTAATCTCATTTTGGAAGAGATCCTTTGTAAGCATTGATAAATGGGTGCTACACATCTCTACTTTTAACCACCAGTGTCCACGTTTAAGAGGGAGCTATGGTCGGTTCTTCAGCAAACCTGAATTCTGGAAAGTCAACCTAAGTCATCATGAGCATCACTCATGATTATTTACTGAGGATATGAACTTACAGTCTAGGTAAGCAGAGAGCTGTGCAATACAATGCAGAATGTAGAAAAGCCATAGGAGCGATGCAAAATGTTTGAGGTCAAGGAAGCCTCAGAAGTTTGATGTAGTGAAAGAATATGGGCAACTTCAAACTTCGGTCTGTCTCGTTTTGGCCCTTAAGTGTAACTTGGGCAACTCTCTGAACATGATATTCCTCATCTATAAAATTCTGAAAATGATACCTCCTATGTAAGATTAATCAAGGAAGGAAGTACCTGGCACATAGTAGGTGCTCTGTAAACATTAGTCTCTTCTCCTTCCCACAGGAGAGAGGCCACGAAAGGACCATGTGCTGGAACACGTGATGAGCTCTTTATATTTTGCAAGAGGAGCTGACTGGGCTGTCTCCCTGTCCCTCGGCCCGGAGCTCACCCTGCAGTCACGCATCAGTGTTCTGTGAGGGTGCAGCTGGTTGCACCCCTGGGAGTGCCAGTAACTGCAGTACAGGACAGCCAATGGAGCCCACACCTCCCAAAAGGTGGCCCTTTCGAAGTGAGCGCTATGACTCCTTGGACTCCTCAAGGAAAATTTACAGGTAAGGTCATCCACATGACTGAAAACATGTATCAAAAATGTAAAACTTTGCTATTTAAAAATGCAAATTAAAGGGAACCACTTCTCTTCATATTTCAAAGTAGCAAAGGTTTGAAAACTATTGAACGCTGACAAAGCAGAATCAAAAACTCACTCATGTAGATTACTCGGGGAAATAACATTTTTTTAAGTTTATTTCTTTTGAGAGAGGGAGCAGGAGAGGCAGAGAGAGAGAGGGAGAGAGAGAGTCCCAAACAGGCTCTACACTGTCAGTGCAGAGCCCAACACGGAGCTGGCACTCAGAAACCGCGAGTTTTGAGTTTGACCTGAGCCAAGATCACGAGTCAGAGAGGCTCAACGGACCGAGCCACCCAGACGTCCCTACTTGGAGAAATAAATGGAAACAAATATAAGCATGTGTCTGGGTCTTTAGGGAAGCTCAAAACAGGCCTGGATGAAGCATACAAGAATTGCCTACGTGAAGGGTCAGCAAGACAGTGGGAAGTCCTCTGGCCAGTGGCAGCCCTCGGAGGTGTCCCTCAGTCTCCCAGAGCAGGCTTGCTTTAGCATCTCTCTGGCGCTGGCTCATTGGCTGGGAGCAGCCCGTGGAGGCGTGGCCATGGATTGACTGCTGGTCAACCACGCCCTCCGTGTTTGGAGGCCAGTGGGCACGTTCCCATGGCTGCCACAGTCACTTTTTAGTAAACAAATTTGACAGTGTACATTAAAAGCTTTTAGAATGATTTTACTTTTTTTTATAATCTTGTAAGTGTACCCTTTGAGATCTGTCCTAAGGAAATCTCATAAAATGAGAAAAATAACTTGAGTTACAAAACGATTCACAGGAAGTATTTCTAAGAGCAAAAACTTAGAAGCCCAATTTCACTTTCAGTTCATCATGACAGTGTCTATCTCATCCATTTCACTCATTTCCTTAGACCTCCTAGCCGTGTTTTGAGTTCGTGAGTTCTCTTATAGTGATTTCAAAAAGGTAAAATCTGCTGGTTACCAGAGCTCAGTCCTGATGAACTTCTTTGTGTCTCTAGGACTCAAAGGAGAATTCTGCCTCTTAGTCTAGGAAGCAGCTCCCAAGGTTTATGGCGTATGTGGAAATTCACCAGACTGTGCACTTAGTATTAAAGCACTGCGTGCATTTTACTGCGCCTGTTTCAGCCTCCATAAGGAAGGAAAAGATGAAATCAAAGGACATGCTGCTCAAAGTTAGAGACCGCTACTCCAGGTGTTCTGATTCTCCTTCCAGATGTAACTCTCAATCTCAGACATGACTACTTGTTCAACTGAAGTGGGAATCAACCAGGTTACAAGGGCAAACCACCAGATTCAAGTTGTGGCTAAGGGCCAGGGGAACACGAGTGCCACTTTCTACCCACACCACCCCCACCCCGACCTCTCTTCTCCCTCTTTCCATGTCCTCACTCTCTTACCACGATGATTTTCTCCTCTGAGCTTCTGCCACTACCTTGGCCCCTAAACTGTCACTAGTTCTGTTCCAAATCCAGTGTTCAGTGACTATCACCACCATCTCCATTCCTTTATTGGACCTGTGAGTATCCAGGTGTCCTCTGCTTTCTTCATCATTAAAAAAACATTTTACTTTAGTCCAGAAAATACTTGAGTGACATCACTGGATTTTTTTTCTCTGATAAATATAAGTATATTATAAACCAAATCTTGCTGTTTAAATTAAAGCTGCAATCTGTCACTTGTTTGACGTGTAACATCTGCCCCTCAGAGATGACAAAATTGATTTGAATTCAAATGAGAACAAAATGTCACTCAGCCCTGGGATATGTACTCTGTGGCCCCCATCAGGACACAAATACAGTTCTGCATGTAGATATCCAACATTCGTGACTTAGAACCAAATTGTGACTTTGAATAACTAAGTGATAAATCAGGGATTTCTTTTCAGTTCAGTGTGGTGACAGGTTGCTGACCTATTCTTATGCTATGTATCCAACAAATATGTATTGAGGAAATACATATTGTTGGCAAATACCGAGGATTACTACTCAATATCCATTCTCCCCTTCTTCCATACTAACGGAACCTTCATTTTATTCTGGGCGGCAGCATGTCTGAGCTCAGGCAATAAATCAATATTGGGCACATATTTGTGACAATTTTGTTCCACTTAGGCAAATCCTAAATATCTCGATTTCTTTTTGCAGTAGAAATCTCCATGAGAGCCAGTTATCCTTAAAAAAAAAAGATGTAAGGGGCTATCTACCAGGGCCTGACAAAAGGGAGAGATGCCATGGGCATCCCCCCACCTTTTCCCTAATGCAGACACAATGGAACTGCAGCAACAGTCTCAAGATCATGGGGCAGCAAGCAAGAGAATGAATGGCAGTCACATTGAAGACCGCAGAAGAGAAGGTCAGGTCAGTTCCTAAGATCAGAAAGACAGGATTAAACTAATGGGCTCAGAAATATAAGGGGCCTGGCAGTGTTATCTGGGCAATAAAATAGAGAACCAGTGAAAAATGAATAGTAGGAACACCCAGGTGCATTGAGAGCCCAGGTAAGGCTAGCATTAATTTGGAGCAGAACCTTGCTCACATTCATACTTGGTAACAGCATAAATTGAGATAACATTTTTTTGGAGAGCAATAGAGTAGCATCTATCCCCATTTAAAATGCACAGATCAATTAAACTAGCAATTCCACTACTGGGAAATTATCCTGCAGAAAAACACAGGTGCGAAAAAGGATATATGTACAGGATTATTTATTGCGGCTTTGTTTGAATTAGCAAAAACCTAGAAGCAACCGAAATATGAAATTGGGAAAACAAAGTACAGTCATTCATACGATGAAATACTATGCAGCTGTTCAAGAAAGAATGAAGGAGTATACATGTAATGACAGGGAAAGATGCTCGGGAGATATTCTTAAGGGGGAAAAAAAGAGCAATGGATATAAGATCCCATTTTATTAAAAAAATTCTCTAAACATAAATTAAAAATGCCACGTGTGTAGGTAAATATACACACAGAAAACGTCTGAAAGAGAAGGGCCAACCAGATTATTATGTTATTATGTTTTCATGTCTTTTTTACCAACTACCATCGGTGCAAAAATATTAACTGAAAGCAGACAATAGGAATAACTCAAGGATGAAGTTCAGTATGGGTGACAAGCAGATAAAAATCAGCAGACTTAAAGTAGCTCCAAACGATGAACCTTCCAAATAAGATTTGGTAGGGGAAACGTGTAAATGCCAAAGAAGCACAATAAAGAGGAAAAAAAGAGAGGAATCAAGAGACTAAAAGTCATTATCAAGGTAAAGAAAAGGTTCAGGAAATGGGATATGAATCTACAGAAGATGAGGAAGATATCTATGGAAGATACGGAAGATAGGGACATTGTGTTGGGGAGAAGAGAGGAGTTCCTGAGGCTTAAACAGATCTGAACTAGGAAAAAGCCCACAGAGGGAATATGCCTGTGGTTCGTTGCCTGGAGGGACAGACGAAATTATAATGTCAAAGTCCCCCTCAATTGTGCACCACAGACTACGCTTCCAAACATGAGGACAGTTCCCCGTGCTCTCCACTGGAGCCTGTTCCATTTACATCAGCTTTTCTACCTGAGTTTCTCCCCTTCAATGAAAGATGGTATATGCTTGAAATTTCTTTCCCTGGCCTCTGGTGTTAAATAGGCATAATTTCTTTTGAGGGTCTCTAAGGGACTTTATTGCTAAAAATTTCAGAGGATAACAGAATAACAAATGTTACTGATAAATTATTAAGTCAATAGAATGAGCCTACTCCAACTTCACGGTGGTGGTGTTGTGCATATTGTCACCTCTCTCTTAGACCTCGATCATGAACACCGCTGCTAACTGCCAACCCATCCATCTTTTTATTACTGGCCAGGTTTCTAAATTCCCTTTCATACCACCTTTCCCTGGCTTTAGCTCTGTTGGTTAAGTTTTAACACTAATGCTGATGAGGAGTATTAGCTTTTAGCTCGACGCCTGACATTTCAGAGCAAGCTCCGGACCTGTTCCTCCCACATCAGCACCTTGTTGATTTGCTCAAAACTATTTCCTAACAAAGGCCTCTGAAGTTGAGAAAAGTATGGTGGGTCACCAATGAGAACATAGAAGTTTTAGGGACTAAAAGCAGGGGGTTGGATACAAAAGTGATTCCGGAAGTCAGTTGACAGCAGCAACAAGCTTCAGTGGATGCTGCTGCTATAAAATTGTAAAGGGACCCGGGCGGTGGTTTCCACTGGGGAAGTATGAAAGGGAGTGACCTCAGATGATGAGATTTTGAAGGAAGCGACATCAAAAAGCGAGAAACAAGTGTATCTATCAGAGCTGTTAGTTACAACACATATTAACCAACTCAGAAAAAAGAACCAACCTGAAAAAGGGGGTTAAACATGGCAGGGCTCAGACCTCATTGGAGAAGATGTGGTTATACAGCCGAAGGATGAGAGGAAGTCTGTTGGATTTCCCAGGCCAGAGCTGGTCCACATCCCCGAGCAAACAATAAACCACCCTCAGCGCTCCAAGGGCCCACGCTGGAGAGCAGGTGTGTGGTGAGAGCTGGATGCCTGTGCAGGGACGAGGTCTGGATCACACAGTGTCCTTGTTGGGAAAGTCATATCAAGACGGTCACAGAGTCTGAACTGCCATGCAAGGTCACCAAGAGACTGTATAGTATGGGCACACAGCTGAGGCACTGTACGACAAGATGTCCCCAGGCATACATCCACCATTTACCACTGGAGAAGCGGAACAAAAACAAAATGCAACATTCTGAAATCACAAGGAGAAGCCCCCTTCTTCCCGCAAGGGTCTTCCTGTGTCCTGTATTGGCAAATTTAATATTGTGCTTACTCTAAAGCAGAAATCCTTAAGGAGTCCAGTCCAGTATTGCAGAGCAATTACTAAAGGGTGATTTGGAGCTGAGGCAATACATTGATAATCAGTACACACATAATAAAATTAATAGTAATTTCCTGATATTGTCTAATCCCTGAGCATATTCAGATTTCTCTAATTGTCCCGAAGATATTTTGTATAGTTTGGGTTTTTTTTAATTTGTTTCAAAGTTTATTAATTTTTGAGAGAGAGAGAGCATGAGCAGGGGAGGGGCAGAGAGAGAGAGAGGGAGACAGAATCTGAAGCAAGCTCCAGTCTCTGGGCACAGAGCCCAACACAGGGCTCAAACCCACGAACCATGAGATCATGACCTGAGCCAAAGTTGGACACTTAACCAATGAAGCCACCCGGGCACCCCGTGTTTGTTTTTTTCAACAAGGATCCAATCAAGGACTATTATGTCCTTTTAGTCTCTCTTGATTTAGAGCAGTCTCTCCCAGGCTTTTTATTTTAATGACATTGATCTTTAGAAGAAATTGAGTCAGTTGTTTTATAGACTGAGCCACATTTTAGATTTGTCTTATTATTTCTTCCTCGTGTTGTTTAATTTGGTTTCTGTCTCCTGAGTTTCTTATAAACTGTAAGTTAGATCCAAAGGTTTGATTAGGATCAGGTGAAATATTTCTAACAAGGATACTTCATGAATGACACCGTGCAACTCATATTGCATCATATCAGGGACAAAGAGGGCTGTTTTCCCACTATTGAGACCAGAAACTTGGCCACTTGGTTAAGGTAGTGATGGCTGGATATCTCCACTCCCAAGGCATGGTTCTCCATTTGCAACTGGAAAATCTTCTGTGGGGAGTCACTTTGACGCCTCGAGAACATCCAGTTCCCCAACAACCTTTCACTTAATAGTCTTAGCATTCAGTTTTTCATCAGGGATTGCAAAATGGAGATTTTCTAATTCAATTCCCCCTTCTCTATTTTTTAGCTTGCATTCTTCTGTAAAAAAAAGATCTTTCCTTCATCAGCTGGAAATGGACTACACTTTTATGAAAAAGAGGCAAAAAAAATACGTGATTACTTATTTTCTGCTTAAAGGGAAACAAGTTATGATTGGAAAAGATGGAGAAAAATTTTGGAGCAAGAGCTCAACATGGGTCGGCATGCTCCAGGAAAACAGGAGAGCCCTGGTTCCTGTGGGGCCTGTGAAACAGGGGGCATCGGGAGGTTGGAGGGATATAGCAAGGTCAGCTGTCTGTTCTGCAGTTTGTCTGCCAAGGGCCTCAGTGGAAAGCCCCTGTTTGCCACTCTATTTTCTTTGCAGTCACCCTGGACACTTTACTACAGAATGCTGATGCCCACTCTAGAGACGTGACCATGTTTAATTCACAATCAGTACTGGGTCCCTGTAAGACAAAGAGGCCACATGGACTGGTATGCATAAAGGTGCTCTGAAAATGTAACGTGGTAAACAAAAACAAGACATCATTGTGTGTTTTGGCTGTAACAAATAGTTATTTTCTCAATGGTTTAATGACTTTGTGGAAAAAATTTTTAAGCCACCATCTCATTTAAAATTTGAAATCTTTAACGAGAAACCTAAGAAGCCAATCCTAATTTATGTACCTAACATGTTTCCTCAATGCTGGGATATTTTCTACTTGATTACCTTATTCATATTTATATCTCAAGAGCTTTACAAAATACATTATCTAAACAGAAAAGCAATAAGATGTCATGCAAAAGAGTATTGGACTAAGACTTATGATCTGAGTTCTGGTACTAACCAGCAGGAAAACCACGGGCAAGTTACTTAACCTCTCCCAGAATCAACTTCCTCATCTCTAAAATGAGGGTAATAATTCCCTTGTGTTGTAGAAAGCAAGTGTAGATTTGAGAAGCAGAAAAATCTAGGTTCATAGCCTTAGGCTCCCCCATTCTTGGTATGTGAACTGCGTAAATAAAACTAAATTTCTGAGGGCTTCGATTTCCTTTCTTTTTTAAGCATTGCAAATCTTTATCTCATATTATTTTGTCTTTATTTTATTTTTTAAAAACAAGCCTACATTACAAATTCGAAATCCGACAAAGCTCCTATTCCTACCTAAAGAGTTCATAAATATGGGCAGGAGAACAAGTTCATTCATTTGAAAAGAACTTTGTTTAAAACAATAGAAGGTGATATCCATAGGCATTTCCAACTTCTAAGAAGCAATACAAATCTTCAGGCAGCCAGAGTAGCATTGCCTCTTTGTCTCACTCTCCACAATTTATAGCTTGATTCCTACACTGAAGGGGATAGGATAAAATTTATGTAGTCTAACAGGGGAGAAACTCTTCCCAAATGACACTCCTGGATGAACTGCCATTTTTTTCAACCTCAAGATGATGTTGAGTTTGTCTTTCTTGTTGGCCTTTCGGATGTTTCTCAGACGTATTGCTATTTTGCCCTTTCACTTTTTTTTCCACAAAGAATAAAAACTTTCTTTGAATATAGTATAAGATTGGGATATGACCTCTGATATCTAAACTCACTGGCTCACATGTGCTTGAACTTTCAATGAGAATACCTCTTGGGCATTCATATTTCTTGATGCCGCACAAAGAGAGAAAATAAAGGGACTCAAAGAAATCCAGCAGCCCCCAGGTTACAGGACAGCCAGTTTCTAGATATCATTCCTAAGCCTGGGGTTGCAGGTAATTCACACAAGGCCCTCGTCTGATTCTGACCCAGATCCTCTTTCAGAATAGACTGCAGACACATCATCAAAATCACAAATCGACACCAAAAGCGTGAGGAGCCCTTCTAACACACCAGAGATCTTCACTGCTTCAGATTAATGGAAAATATTTATTGTAGTAGTTACATCTTGCTGTGTGATGAATAATCCCCAAATTCAGTGGTTTAACAATAGTATAAACATTTAGTATCTCAGTTTCTGTGTAGTCACTTTCTAAGTCAGCTTAGTTGGGTGCTTTCAGGTTCAAGGTCTCTCATGAGCTTGCACTCAAGATATTAGCCAGGGTGACAGTCACATAAAGGCTTGACTGGGATTAGAGGACGCACCTTCCCCACCCCCCGAGAGAGAGATAGAGAGAGAGAGAGAGAGAGAGAGAGAGAATAAGGCAGAAATAGCAATATCCCCTTTGATCTCATCTTAGAAGTCATTGGCCTTTATCCGAAGGATACAAATATGCTGATTCAAGGGTCACATGCACCCCAATGTTTATAGCAGTGCTATCAACAATGGCCAAATTACGGAGAGAGCCCAAATGTCCATCGACTAACGAATGAATAAAGAAGATGTGGTATGTATATTTGTGTGTGTGTGTGTGTGTGTGTGTGTGTGTGTGTGTTTAATGGAATAGTACTCAGTGATCAAAAAGTATAAAATCTTCCCATTTGCAACAACGTGGATGGAACTAGAATGTATCATGCTAAGCCAAATAAGTCATTCAGAGAAAGACAAATATATCATTTCACTCATATGTGGAATTAAAAAACAAAACAGATGAACATAGTGGAAGGGAAGGGAAGGAAAAATAAAATAAGGGAGGCAAACCATAAGATTCTCTTAAATACAGACAACAAACTGAGGGTTGCTGGAAGGGAGGTGGGTGGTAGATAGACTAAATGGGTGATGGGCACTAAGGAGGACACTTGTTGGGATGAGCACTGGGTATCATATGTAAATGATGAACCACTAAATTCTAAACCAATACTACATTATATGTTAACTAACTTGACATAATAAATAATTATCATTTTAATAATAACAAACATTTTTAACAAGACTCTGCTTTCACTTCTTTTGGATATGTACCTTTGAAGTGGGATTGCTGGGGGGCGCCTGGGTGGCTCAGTCGGTTGGGCAGCTGACTTGGGCTCAGGTCATGATCTCACGGTTCATGAGTTTGAGCCCCACGTCGGGCTCTGTGCTGATAGCTCGGAGCCTGAAGCCTGCTTCGGACTCTGTGTCTCCCTCTCCCTGTCCCTCCCCTGCTCACATACTGTCTCTCTCTGTCTCTCTCAAAAATAAACATTAAAAAAAAAAAAAAGGAGTGGGATTACTGGAACACGATTGAGTAACCGTAATCCTGTTTTCCCTAGTGGCTGCACCATTTTATAGTTTCACCTAAGTACATAAGCATTCCAATTTCTACACATCCTCCCCAATACTTATTTTTTTGTTTTAGTTTATAATAAACATCCTAACGGATGTGGATGTGAGGGGATATCTTGTAGTTTTTATTTGCATATCTCTAATAACTAGTGATATTGAGCATATTTTCATATATTTGTCAATGATTTCTGTATATCACCCTTGGAGAAATGTTTTTTCAAGTCTGCCCATTTTTGTTTTGTTTTGTTCTAATTAATTAATTTATTTTTAAATTTACATCCAAGTAGTTAACATATAGTGCAACAATGATTTCAGGAGTAGATTCTTTAATGCCCCTTACCCATTCAGCCCATTCCCCCCCTCCCCACAACCCCTCCAGTAACCCTCTGTTTGTTCTCTATATTTAAGAGTCTCTTGTGTTTTGTCCACCTCCCTGTTTTTGTATTAGTTTTGCTTCCCTTCCTTTATGTTCATCTGTTTTGTATCTTAAATTTCTCATAGGAAATGAGAAATTCTCTGACTGACTTCTTTCTCTGACTAATTCCACTTAGCATAATACCTTCTAGTTCCATCCACATAGTTGCAAATGGCAAGATTTCATTCTTTTTGTTTGCTGAGTAATACTCCATTGTGTGTGTGTGTGTGTGTGTTTGTGTGTATACACCACATCTTCATTCATTCATCGTCGATGGATATCTGAGGTATGCCCATTTTTTAATCAAGTTTTTGGTTCTTGTCGAGTTGTGAAAGCATGTTTTTAAACCACACCCACCTTGCAGATTTGTTGTGAGATCTAAAACATTCATGTATACAGATCACATTTAACTGTCACATAGTAGGCACCCAAAAAATATTACTTGCCCTCTCAAGGTTGTTATATTAAATAATATATGTAAAACTGCTTTAAAAATTATAAACTGCTATACAAATGTGAATCAATACTAAATATCTGTGTGCAAAATAGTTAAATATTTTTCTCAGGTCCTCCACATTTAAATACATAAATCTTTCCCCCTTTAGACTTTGTTCCTGTTTTTAGTTGTGATTCCTTTTTTTTCCCCTGTTATTGCAAGCTTTATCAAAAAATAGCAGTGGAATTAGAATGAGTAAAGGAATCAAAACAATAGCTAATTTCACTAAAGCAAAGTCAGAGTAAGATCTATTTGGAAAGAAAATAAAATGTGAAGGAAGCTGTAACAGATAACACTACTGAAAAATCCTAAGAGGGCCAGAACTACCGTTCCTTCAGAGGATGTCAGTGATGTTGAAAGATTAATAACGTTTGGATAACATTAATTACAGTGATGTTATAAACTCTGCTATTCTAGTTGCCATAACAACCCGCTATATGTCGGTTTTCTAATGACATTTCGAACCGGTGCTGAAGCGAACGGCATCACTTCAGAACTTTGATTGCTGTCATTCAGTGAGTTTTAAATTGAATTGTTTTGTTCTTAAAGACTCAGTATATGTCACCGTCTTCAAAAATATGCTCAAAATTATGGAGAGGAAATGATACACATTTCTATGCAATTACAGAGTACTCGAGAAAAAAGGAGTATCTTTTGTTTGTAATACAAAATTAACAGACTTTTTTCATAGGGAAGAGTTGAGGAAGGAAAGCAGTAGGAAAGGGGCAAAAAAGCAAGTGCTCCTGGCTTCTCAGAGAACTTGGGCCCTCAGGGAATAGCTTGACAATAGAATTCTTCCTAGAAGGAGCTTACTTGGAGCAGTTACATCTCTCTCCTGTCCATTCTCTTCTCTTCCCACCTCCCTTTTTCTCCCTTCTTGTGAATTCTTGGCACCCATGATGCTGGTCAAGGTGGATGCCACACTTGGAAGTAAGTGAGGTGAGGTCATCTCACACAGCTTTGTGATCGCTCTTCCCCCTCCTGGCCAAGCCCCTTCTCTCATTGCGGGCACTGCCCAGCATGCATAATGAACAAAAGATTACTTGCCACTCGCTTACATTATACTGAATTTTAATATTCCCAGGGAAATATGTTAAATACATACTGCATCGCTGACAAGAAGCAAAACATGATTGTAACAGACATGCTTCTAAGTTCCCGCTCAGTCCCCAGTCTGTACTGCTCCCACTGCCTGGGGGGCGCCCCTCCCCACCCAGCCACCTACAAACAATCACGGGTTCAATCAGAAATGAGCACTAAAGCCAACTCATCTACAGGCAAGTGACCTGACGACCAGTCTCTCTGTCCTCTTCTTCTTTTCTCTCTCTTTCCCTCCCTCTCTACAAGTTGAGCTGAGGTGAAAAGCAGCCATTTGCAAAGGTGTTCACAGCAGAAATGTGGCATTTAGTGGCAAAACTCTGTGCTACAGGATTCTGCAGGAAGTGTGTGCCCATGGCACCCCCTCCCCTCCGCCGCAGTGCCAGCGGCATCTCCGTCTGTACCCCATATCTCAGGCAATATAGGTGGCCTTCTCTTACATAAAGCACATCAGAGTGCTCTCTAAACACTGATCCCACCATCACACCTTCTGTGTAAGCCCAGGTCTTCCTCTTGACCAGGCAAGCCGTTGGCACTCCTCCAATACTCTCTCCCCACCACTTTCCTCTGTTCTTAGAACTCCATCCACCCACCCAGATACCCCTGGGCTTCCATCACGCCCTCCCCAAAGCCCTCACCGTACCATCCCCTCACAGTCTTCCCAGGGACCAGCTCAGCAAGCTCATCAGTCCAGCCCAGGCTTCCGTGGACCAGGAGTCACTGCAGGACCAGAGCCGTGGCTCAGAAAGCAGGTGTCAGGGAGAGAGGTGCCATCAACAGTGACATCGACTGGAATTAACAAAGCTTACGTGAGTTTGACTCATTCTGCACCCAAGATGAAACAGGTAGGCTGACCCCCTTCCCTTTAAGTCTTCTCTGGATGCTCCTCTTTGGGGTGCTGATTTCACTGGGCCATGTGTGAGCAGGTAAGAGGAGCAGCCTGTGCCACTGTCACTCTCCTCCCTTCTCACTCTAGCCTCTGCCTGGGACCTGTTGGGGGGTCAGCAAAGGACTCCCTTGCCTTCTGACTCCAGCCCTATTCTGCCAGTTAGGAATTCCCGACAGGAGATAAGAGGGAGGGAAGAGGAGGAGTTTTGGAGTTCCTGCCTCTGGCTCCTTCTTTGCAGAAGGGTTCTGTGTGATTCTCTCCTTCCAGGCTCCAGTAACTGGCCCTTCCTATGTCTTTTTGAGCTCAGGAGTCATAACTGAATCCACTGGTACTGCCCTGTCCTTTATGGATTCCTTACATACTGTCCACACCTGTGTAAGTAGTCCCTTTACTAACCTTTGTCAATATTCGTATTCATGAGAGCGGTCTTTCATTTTCCTGCTGGGATCCTGATATAAGAAACCAGGTATGAGCTATCCTATCTCTGCTAACTGCCTAGAATGGCCTTGAGCCCCATCCTACGGCCCCTACCCCAAGGATGGTCTACCCTAAACTGCATCCACATAAGCCAATGGTTCCGCTCCATGCCTGACAGTAAAAGAGAGGTTGTAGGAGTAAGACCACCAGAGTAGGGACAGGGAAAGATAAGACTCAGTATGGCTACTGATGATCTTGTAACTTCTACACACATGGAGGTCGGAATTAAAGAAAGGCTGCTTCGAGCCTAAGTTGACAGGAGCTCAATCAGAAAGAGCATGGATTGAGCTCAGAAAGCCTAATAATGGTACGGCTCTGAGCAGGTCAAGAGCCAAGACTGAGTAGGAACAAAACTCTCAAGTATGTGGGCCAAGTCGGAGACACTTGCCCAGGTCTGAGGGAGCACAGACTGGCAGGTTGTCAGGAAGCACTGGCTGGTAGGGGAGGGAGGGCAGTGGGAATCAAGAAGCAAAGTAAGGGTCAAATAGGGCCACCTCTCCAGGTAAGAATTTAAATCATTGACCACCAGAGTTGCAAGGAGATTCAGAAATCATATATTTAAATCACTTCGCTTTTAGATGAGGGCTGTTGGCCTGTAGACACAGGATGGTAAGTGACAGAGCAAGAACCAACACGACAATTGCTCACTACTAGACCAGTGGTTTACCCATGAGGACGTGGGTAACGTGGGTAACGTTACCCCATGGGGTAACACTTCCATGGGGACGTGTTGGTACTCCGTTTTGAATTTTTTAATCAGAACAATTTTAGAGGAAAACAAGATGTTGCAACCTTGGTCGTTTCATTTCAAGTATGTACTGAGCTGGTTACCAGGAAAAAATTAGACATCATATAAATAACCAACACAGATGTAAACTTAGAAGAGCCAAACTGTATGTGCTAAATTTAATACTGACAAAAACCAAACTGAAGAATCTCATTGTTTCAGTAATTCCCAAAAACTACAATGTTTCAGTAATTGTCAAAAACTACAAAAATTGATCCAGTTAAAATCACATTTTGCAGAAATAACACGAAATAAAACTGACAAAGGCAAAAACTGCACATGACAAAATTTGTTATTGACTTTTAAAAGTGACTAAAGAATCAAATCTTCTTGTCAAAAATTGTACCTGCAAAACCTGACCCAGGAAAATTAGACTTGGAAGAAAATGACCACAAAAGAAAACTCACAATTGCTGAAGCCAGAGTTGGGAAATTTTAATATGAGTACAAAATGTGATCATCGAAAGAAATCCAAATTATTTCAGTAAAATAAAAAATAGTACAAATTATTTGACTGCTCATTTAAAAAAAGGCAAAGGATTAAATTATCTCAAAAGAGTTATTTCTGGAAAATAATTTCTTGATGATCGGGGCACCTGGGTGGCTCAGTCAGTTGAGCATCCGACTTCGACTCAGGTCATGATCTCACAGTTCCTGAGTTCGAGCCCTGCGTCAGGCTCTGTACTGACGGCTCAGAGCCTGGAGCCTGCTTCAGATTCTATGTCTCCCTCTCTCTCTGCCCCTCTGCCACTCACGCTCTGACTCTCTCTCTCAAGAATAAATAAACGTTAAAAAAATTTTTTTTAAATAATAATAATTTCTTGATGATCTCAGAAATGTTGGGATAATTCTGATGAAAGTGTATTCATTTGAGAAAAAAGTCCTGAGAATCAAAACAACAGAGAGAAAAATATCCGATGTGGAAATTCTCAGGGAGCCCCCACTCCTTGGGCTTCCAGTTTTAATGCTTTATCATTTCTGAGGAGATCTAGGATCTTCTTCTAGGGTTCTAACACCTCCTACATCAGAATACCATGTACTTAGTGAATAACTTCAGTGGTTGCTAAGGTCAAAGTTTACTAGAGGGCATAAAAGTTCACAGATACCCTTACGGCCTCCAGGGGAATTTGTAATTTCAGAGCAACCTACATGTCACCTCACACCCATTAGGATGGCTACTATCAAAGAACAACAACCAAGGAAGCAGAAAACACCAAGTGTTGGTGAGGATGTGGAGAAATTGAAAGTCCTGCACACTGTATAACCACTGTGGAAAACTGTATGGCGCTTGCTTTCAAAAATTAAAAAGAGAGGGGTGCCTGGGTGGCTCAGTTGGTGAGGCATCCAACTCTTGGTTTTGGTTCAGGTCATGATCTCATGGTGTCTGGGATCAAGCCCTGCTTCGGGCTCTGTGCTGACAGTGTGGAGCTTGCTTAGGATTCTTGCTCTGCCTCTCTCTCTGCCCCTCCCCCACTTGCTCTCTATCCCTCTCTCTCTCAAAATAAATAAGCATTTGTTTAAAACCTGTTAATAAAAAAAATTAAAAGTAGCATTAGCAAGGGGCACCTGGGTAGCTCAGTCAGTTAAGCATCCAACTTTGTCTCAGGTCGTGATCTCATGGTTTGTGGGTTCAAGCCCCCGCGTCGGGCTCTGGGCTGACAGCTCAGAGCCTGGGTCCTGCTTCGGATTCTGTGTCTCCCTCTCTCTCTCTGTCTCTCCCCTGCTCACACTCTCTTAAAACTAAATACGCGTTAAAAAAATTTTTTTAATAAAAAAAAATAAAATTAGCATATGATCCAGTAATCCCACTTCAGAATATATACCCCCAAAAAATTGAAAGCAGGGTCTTGAAAAGATATTTGCACACTCACATTCACAGCAGCATTATTCACAGGAACCAAGAGGTCGAAGCAACCCAAGTGTCCATAGACAGATGAATGGGTAAACAAACTATGGTCTCCCTCTATATGCATGTTGTTAGGTTATTCAGTCTTGAAAAAGAAGGAAGTCCTGTCACTTGCTACCGCACGGAAGAACCTGGAGGACATTACACTGAGTGAAATAAGCCAGGCACAAAAAGACAAATACTGTATGATTCCGCCATCTGAGGAATGGAAAGTAGGCAAACTCATAGAAAGAAACAGAAAGTAGAATGGTGTTTTCCAGGGGCTGGGGTGGAGGGCAAAATAGGGACTTGTTTAATGGGTATAGAGTTTCAGTCCCGCATGAGGAAAAGTTCTAGAGCTCTGTCCCACAGCAAAGACTACTTACGACTAATGAACTATACAAAGTGACGAAGACAGTAAATAGGGGCGCCTGCGTGGTTCAGTCTGTTAAGTGTCCGACTTCAGCTCAGGTCATGATCTCATAGGTCGTGAGTTAGAGCCCCACATCGAGCTCTGTGTTGACAGCTCAGAGCCTGGAGCTGCTTCAGATTCTGTGTCTCCCTCTCTCTCTGCCCCTCCCCTGCTTGTGCTTTGTCTCTCTATCTCTCAAAAATAAAGGGCAAAAAAATTGTTTTTTAAATGATGAAGACGGTAAATTTTGTATCATGTGTTTTTTACCACAGTTTAAAACAATTCAACCTGCTTGAATTTTTAATGAGTAGAACTTAAACGGTGTGGACAACCATTTAAGGTTGCGACAGCCTATAAAACTATTTCTCCAGCTTTTCCATGACACTCACTTCAGGTCAGAGCAAAGTACATCCAGTTGGTCTGAAGGCCACAGCTTGGAGCAGAAACTTCACGAAAGTCTTGTGCTTTGTCTCTAACAGATGTACAAATTATGCCTACCACTTCATATGGGATCAAAGTTTATTTTTAAATAGAAATAACATCATAATTACCATTACAAGGAAAACTGTGTTTCTTTGGGTAAAATTCTGTGCTGGATCATAAGCTTTTATGCAAGTTAGTGCAAAAATCAAATTAAGGCAACATGGAAAAGTCGGCTTACACGGATTCGTATATGACAAAAACTTAAAGATTGTAAAAACTGCATACTTTTCTCCTCCCTAGTTGTCTGTAATAATGACACCCCAAGGAGATTCATCGTCCTGTAGTTTCCCACTGTCTCCTGGCCCAGGACTTCATACTCTTGAAGGTATGGATATCCCAGTTGAGAAGAATATGCTAATGTTTAAAGGCAGCATATGAGCAGGGCCACCATGCTTCAGGACTTAGAGCCTCCATGAGAGAAAATTCCCCTTTCCCACTGCCCTCTCTCACAGCCCGGGTTCCCAAAGAGAGAATTTCTGGTCACTGCACTGGAAGGAGAGCCAGGAAATTAAAGTTTTACCACTGGTCATGTTCAGTACTGGAATGAATCCTGAACTCTTGGAACACCCTCCACATCTGTCTTTCTGGAAAGCTCCTCCTTGTACCTCAAAACTCTGCTTGGGCATCGCCTCCTGGTGAAGCATCTGCTGAGTCTGCCCTTCTAGCCGCACCTCCTCCCTCCCTCTCTGGGCCACTTCAGAACTAAAGGACCTAGACGTTTTGTATTGCAGAATCACAGTCTCAGCTGAGCTCAGGTGGTGTGGGTGTTATAAGGACGTGTAAGAGGCACAGGCATCAGCCAAGCAGTGACCCAGTCCAGCTCCAGGGAGCCCTGGAACACTGTCAAGGAAGTAACAGTAAAAACAGACTCCCCCTGCGAGAAGGGACCTTTGGCTCCTTCTTCCTCTGTCGAGGCCACACTCACAGTTCAGCTTCTCTCTTTCTCTAGAGCTCTCTGCTTCTGCTTCTGACCAGTTCCACGGTTACCTCCCCTTCTGTTTCTCCCTAATTTTACTCTGGTGCTGTAGCTTTCTGAGTTTGTCACACTAGCAAACATCCATGAGAGATCATCAGTGGGGTCTGTCAGTCATGAACGCTATTGGGCAGAATTACCATATTAGGCCTCCCCAGAGTTACTGTTAAGCCTAAAGATGGTTGCCTTTGGTCAAGTTACAAGTTATTAATGTATAATATCTAATTATATAATAAAATCAATGCATAGTAATTATATAACCAATATACGATAATATTATATTCATTCTCTGTTTGTATCACTGCCATGTATTACAATTATGTCTAAATATATCTTCTCTCACAACCACAGGGTGAATTTGAAGGTGGGGATCTGTGTCTCATTAAACTGCAGAACCTCCTCCCAAATCTCTGCACTAAGTAAGTATTTAATATGGATGGATGGTGTGTGTTTGGTGGGGGAGGGAAGCATTGGATTTAAAAGTGGTATTTGCTCAAAATCTCCCAATCTAAACAGTTTTCAAGAATTGAGAAGCAGGACCTATGAAGCATCACAAATAAATTTTGGTCAAGCTTAGTTTCAATAGCTCTGAGCGCCTAGCAATCTTCTAACAGCCAAATGGAGACAAGGTTTACTGTGTCCCAGTTTTCCAGTGTGTGTCTCCACCTGCTGTATTTACTGGAAAGCAGCGGAAGCATTCCTTCTAATATTAAGGTTTTCAAGCACATATCCTTAAACACCCTCAGCTCTGCGTTGGGCACCTGTACATGCACATTTCCACAGGCACCACTAGAGGGCAGGCCTTTACTCCAGATGTACTACTGAGCCAGGCAAGCAAAGAAAAACTCGGTGCACTCCCCACTGTTTTACTAGGTTTGTTTCTAAATGGAAAAACACATGTGGGCATGTCCAGATTTGTATTATGTTCCTTCAATTAGTTATGCAATCTTTCGGCTCACCTTTCCTTTTGTCTCCTATTTCCTTGTTCAGGTTCTTCTCTCTTGGATTCTAACAAATAAACCTTTTGTTTATTTTTTTTTTTGAGAGGTTTAACCCACAAAAATAAATCAAGATGAGGTAACAAAATAAACATTGCATAATTTAGTTGGTGAAGGTTAAAAAGCTGAGGCTTCATCTGGGTTTGTTTGTTTAAAAATTCTTTTGAAGTTTCGACTTCCCTAATTTTTCGTATTTTGCTGACTTGGCAAGATGGGAAGGGGGGGTGGGCAGGAAGAAAACTGAGACTTTGTGTGTGTGTGTGTGTGTGTGTGTGTGCGTGCGCGCACACACACACGCAGAAGTGAGGGAGCATGTGTAGGGGTGGAGGAAGGACAGGCCAAGCAGATGTTAAGGGACTGGTCATTCCCAGGTCACACTGGCCTATGAGCTCTATGGTGCCACCGTGAGTGGTCCTGGACCCTAGCTCCCCTTTAGCCTTGGAAGCAGTCATTCTGCTCACATCTCAGTTGCCTTGTCTAGAATGTAAGAAACGTATACTAAAAGACCTTCTAATTCAAATATGATCCTGTGTTGAGAGAAAACATGGGGGCAGAAATGGAAAGGCAGAATGAATGAATGTGCATGGAGAGTTCTGAGAATAACTGTTACAAAGAAACAAGTAAACAAACCAACAAATAAACTATGAGGCTGGAAATTTCTTCCAGCCAACCTAAGTGTAGAGCCAGTACTCCCATGCAGACTTCCCTTTGGAATATTTTCTCACAGGGCTGGAGCTCTCAAACACTGAGCTGCCCTCTGTCCTACTCCCTGGAACATCCAGGGAAGACAGATATCTGAGCAGGTAAACAAAGATGCAACCGTGGCGAGGTGAGCTAGACTTGGCTGGACTCTAGAGGGGCAGTTTCCAACCCAAAATGACCAACTGACAAAATTCTTAACAAGAACCGACCCACGTCTGGTTAGAGCAGTGGTTAAAAGAAACACGTACCCCTGGGGATGCTATTGCCCTTCTTCCATGGCTGATGCAACTAAGCTCTGCTGCCTGAGTGTTGGCTTCCTATAACTTTTGGAAAATGCCACTCTTATTATTGTATCTCCACGGTTGCAATTACTCTAATCTTATAGAACTGTAATAATCAGCTGGGCTGCGGGTTCAGAGCCAGTACTGCTCTCTGACTTCATAACAGCCAATTAATTACTGCTTACAAAGTTTCAATTCTTTTTTATCTTAATACGTCTGAGAGTTCTCTCCAGATAACCGCTGAAGGAGTTTCCACCCCAGTTTGGTGACTCCCATGAGAGTACCTCTATTATGAACGTAAAAGATTGTTACCTTGCCCGTAACAAATGGATATGAAGAATTCAAAGTACTGAACTTTAAATTTCTTACATCTGCGATTTCAAATAGTCACCACTAGACGGTGCTGCTAAATCCTTATTTCAAATAGTCACCACCAGGCAGTGGTGCTAAATCCTTAACGGGTAGTTCTCTAAGTCGGAGTCATGAAATGCAGATCTCTAGGCTGGGTAGAATCAGAATGTTTAGGGTATGAGCCTGGGAAATCTGTCTTTTTAATAAGTTTCTTGAATGACTTTGAGACCAGAAAAGTTACACAACAGTAATTAAGCGCTTCTTAACTGGTGGAATTTCCTTGAACTCCTACCAGAAAAGAAAATCTTTAGAAAATTAAGTCATCCTTGAGGCACCTGGGTGGTTCAATTGGTTAAACTTCCGACTTCAGCCTCAGGTCATGATCTCATGGTTGGTGGGTTCAAGCCCCACGTTGGGCTCTGTGCCAACAGCTTGGAGCCTGGAGCCTGCTTCAGATTCTGTATCTCCTTCTCTCTCTGGCCCTCCCCCACTCATGCTCTGTCTCAAAAATAAACAATGAAAAAAATTTTTTTAAAGAAAAATTAAGTCATCCTTGATTAAAAATGCAAGTGTAAGTATCCACGTAAGTGCATCCATGCCACCCACCTGGCTGGGACTCTGACACCGAACTGCCTTCTGTCCACTTCTACAGACCGCCATCATCCCTTAGCAACACCATTTCATTGGCCTTCAAACCAGTGTCCCCCCCTTCATTTTCCCTGGAGTCAGCTCTCCACATAGCAGCTAGAGTACTCTTTTAAAAAATAAATTCTGTCAGCTCACTCACCTGCTAGAAGGCTCAGAGCCTTCTAATATACTACCTACCACTCTCAGAATAAAATAAAAATTTCTTATCGTGGCCTACAAGGCCCTGTCTGAATGGGTGCCTGGCAACCCTTCTTGCGGCATCAACCCTTGGCCCTCCACCCTTACTGTTCTTCAAGTAAACCTTTGGAAATTTAAGTTTGCTCTTTCCTCTAGCTCTTCCCTCCAGATCTTCGTGGCTGGTTCTTTCCTCATTTCTTTTACGTGTCTGCTCAAGAATCACCAATTCAGAGGCTTTTTCTCACCACCTACCACCAGTCCTACCAATGGTGTCTGCTTCGATCAGCCCAATATAGGCCCTCTTACAGTCATAAAGCTGGTGCACAGTACACGTTTGTTGGATGAACTGTTGGAAAGATTTAAGATAAATCTAGGTGCAAACTGAGAAAATATTAAATCCAGTTGCAGACCGGGGTCCTCCTTTTATTATTACAACTGTTCAATGGCTTTTTAACTGAGCTTTCCATAGACACTCAACTTTAACACAACCTGTCCTTGCCTTGTTTCTTAGGAATTTGCTTTTGTTTTGTCTTCTTTTGTTTTTTAAATGTTTACTTATTTATTTTGAGAGAGAGAGTGTGTGTGCATGCACATACACGAGTTGGGGAGGGGCAGAGAGAGAAGGAGAGAGAATCCCAAGCAGGCTCCGCACTGTCAGCACAGAGTCCAACATGGGGCTCAGTCTCATCAACCGTGAGATCATGACCTGAACCTAAATCAAAAGCTGGACGGTCAGCCAACTGAGCCTCCCAGGTTCCTCAGGAGTAGTTTTCATCTGGGGTTTGGGAGAGACACACCCTTCTAAAAAGGCACTTCAGAATTTTCAAGGGCCAAGGGGTGTGTGAGGTTTAACTGCATGTTTCATACATTTCAAGTTAATATTTTAATGCATCAGTACCTTTACTCTTTTTTTAACTTAAAGCAAAAAAGGATGCTTATTGGATCCTATAACTGAAAAATCCAGAAGGATATACTAGCCTCAGGTAAGGTTGGATCCAGGGGCACAAACATTGTCATCAGGACTCAAGTCTCTCATGTGGCTCCGCTCTCCACTGCACTGGGTATCTTTACTATTAATACAAACTAAAGAAAACAGATTTCAACAAAATCTAACACCAACCCTCTTCCCTGTAGTTGAAGATGTTCGGTGTTTAGCCCTCCAGGTCCTCTCTCCACCCTTGTGCGGCCTGCCTGGTGGCCCAGGACACTGACTTTCATGGATTGCATCATATGGGTTCCATGGGTCTGTGTCTCATTCGGAAGTCTGTCCAATGGGAGTCATTAGCAGGAGATGAGAGAATGAAGGAAAACAGGGTGGTTTATTCATCCCCCAGCTCTCTCCCTATGGCTCTGCCTTTCTCTACCAATGACCCAAAGGAGTCAGGCAGCTTTCTGCTCAACTACAGCTCCCTCTGGGTTCTTGTAGCTGCCCCGACCCCTTGCCTCTTTAGGCCTGTGGGTATTAATGTGTCCCTGCAGTTGCTAGCTCTAAGATATTTCTCTTGGTAGAGTCCCTGCATTAATCTTTCTTGGGTCCCTCCAGCTGCATGAGTCCTTTGTCCACCCCCAGACTCAGACTAATATGGCCTATGAGGGTTCTGTTGTTGTTGTCATCTCTTTCCGGTGATACATATGCCTAAGTTGCCTAAGTGATGGCGTTCCAGTCTTTTTCTCTCATTGTCTCATTCCCCTGATTTCCTGAGCTGTCCACATCAACAGCTTCAATAATGCTGACCTGCCCCTCTGCCAGAGCCAGCACCCCCACAAAGTCTTAGCATTCTGCAGCTCTCTGCAGAAAGGGTCCCAGTCTTCGTTTTCTTTTGGAATAGTTGTATTTTAAGCATAGAGAGCTTTAAAAAAGGAATCCGCTACTAAAGAGTCTTAAAAATGGCTCTCTCACAACACCTGTCACCCTATTTATTCTCAATACCCCATAAGAGACACTGCTTTAGGCGAGACTGGTTGTGTGAGCATTTAACCAACAAATATCAGCAACTGGGAAGCCCATAAATAGCAGCAGAGAGGACAAACAGGATGACTCAGTGAGGCTTCTGAGTCAGACTGGCAGGGACCGGCCTTCCTTCTTAATTACAGGGCACTGGACCCATTATCTCTGAAGTCACCTCGGAGTCTCATCTAACAAATATCAGACATCCAGTTTCCTTTGAAGATGTGCAATCTTCTTCCTTCTGCCTACCATTAGAAAATAAAATGCCTGAGCTAAGAGGCCCCCTGGGGGCTCATAGTCCGCATCCTCGGCAATTAGCCCCTTTCTGAGATCAGCCACTGTCCCTGCTGTTGGCTGGTTCTGGTCCCGGCTTTGGCGCCCTCAGTTTGTGGGACCTCAAATACATCACTTCACCTCGCTGAATGTATCTCCTCTATCATGAAGTAATAAACATTACGTGGCCACAGGGTTGTTGTGAAGATCAAAGTCAATTTGGCCAATTATATGATGTTATAGAAAAGGTAAAAGTATAGAGACAGGAAAAAGATCAGTGATTGCCAGGAGGTCAGGGATGAATAAGTGGAGAACAGAGTACTTTTAGGGCAAACTATTCTGTATGATATTGTAATGGTGGGTACTTGACGTCATAGATGTGTCAGAACCCACAGAACAGTACACTAGGTCTCAACCCTAATGTAAACTAAGGATTCTGTTTAATAATAATGTATCAATATTGGTTCATCAATTATAACAAATATACTACACTAATGCAAGACATTAATAATAGAAGAAACTGTGCGCTCAATATCTGAATATGTAGACAGAAGAATCTACATGTATTTAGGGATCAATATCCCTAACGAATAGTACTTGAAATTTGAGCCATGTCGAAAACAAATAGGATACGATGTGTTTGCACATAGATGGAGGGAAAAATAGAGGGGAAGACTTCTTTGCTACATATAACTGGAAGTGGGCATGGAAGCATAGAGCTTTGGAATCTAATAGTTGAGGTCACTTTTCAAAACCACTCCCAATTTCAGGACACAGAATGTCTTAGTTGTACCCAGAAGGTTTATTTAGCTAAAGAATGTGGCCAAAGCAAGGAAGCAGCCATTGGGTTTTTCAGAGGATGAGAACACATCCTGTCTGGGGACATCTATGCATGCCCTTACACACAGTGGGCCCCACAGCTGTCCAGTCTTGCTACAAGCTTTGTGGGGGGATGTGGGGCCCGGAGGGAAGCCTGCTATGGGCAGAATGAGGTTGGGCTCTGCTGGAATGAGCCACTCCCTTAGAGAGTCTAAATGAGGATGAAGAATTTCTGAATCAACTAGAGACCCAAACCCATCCAAGAATAGAGTTGGGGGTGGGGGGTAGGGGGAACAAGGGCTTTTTAAGTTTCTTCCATAGCAGTCCAGATTAGAACATTGTCTCTAAGGAGGCTTTGGTTTCCCCTGGGCGAGCTGTGGTTTGAAAGTGCCTTTCTTGCACAAAGAAGTATTCAATAAAATTTGCTGAATGGTGAGGATAAGTTTGAATGTGCAGAAGAATAGGCAAGGTCCCAATCATGAGTTGCCAGAGGAGGGAGAGACATCTCAGCAGCCAGAGGTGCCTCATGAAAATATTAAGGTACCCAGACAAGAACATGGGCCAAGTAGGAAGATCATTTTGCACAGAAGTTATTAGCATAGACTCTCAGTGAAATAGACTTGAGTTCGAATCTCAGCCTCATCACTTACTAGTTGACTGATTTGGGCAAGTTGCTGAATTTTGGTGAGCCTACGGTTTCCTCACTTGTATGGGGATTAAGTGCAGCTACACATATAATATACTTAGTACCACGCCTGCCATATAGTAAGTGCTCAATATATTATAGTCATGATATATGTCAAATTTCTCTCCAAAATATATAGGTCAGTCAGAGAAGAGATAAGGAAAGAGACAAAATTAAATTCTCTTATGACTTGACTAAATGTCTGTGGAAGAAGACAGCCTCAGGAAGGTTATATCAGATAAACTCAATGGGTCCCTACCCATACTTAGGACTGGATGTTTATGTTCTCAGCATGACTTTGAAGTGATACGACCACAAGGTGCTGGCAGAAATGTAAGGATGTGGTGTAACTGAATTTGGGGTGGATGAGTTGCTTTGCTGGAATGGCCTGGTTTTTGGAGAGAAAAGTGCCATACTGTGATTTTGATAATAAAATTAGCATTTTAAAATCATTCTTTAATTTCCATTATAGTTTTTAATAAATTCAAGAAGTCTTCGCTTTTTATAATATGTCCTTGAAAACAGGGTCAGAAACAAAAAGGATGAAGCCAAACCCCCACCCCGTGTGTCTGCTGCACCACTCGAAGGGCAGCCCAGTGGCCCCTTGCCAAACTTGACCAGCCCTAATGTCCCAGCTGCCTTCGCTCCTGTGTGCCATTCAGACACTCCACTGTAGCACTTTCAGCCTATAGGACAAAAGGAAAAACTTGAGGGTATTTTTATAAAATACAGTTATAAGATCAAGGGAACGGTTTTGAATGCATTTGCTTACTAACGGGAATTTTTACGAAAGGGAAATAAAAGAGAAATTAGTTCAAATTTCCCTAGACAGATGTTTTAAAGAAATCTGAGCCTTCCAAAATGCCGCCAAAAAGCTCTTCTATTCTGAAAAAAAAAAAAGGAAAATTGTTGTTAGTTAAATGTTTAATGTGTATTATTACCAGTATATTAGTTTTAGAGCAAATTTACACCACATTGGAGTTACATTTTCATGTTCTATGAGTACATTTTATATATAATTAGTGTCCCCAGTGTAAGCAAAGTAACAATACAATAGGCCCATTTTATAGAAGCTAGACAAAAATATTAATATTTTTTCAAATTTGTTTAGAAACTTACACTGTCATATCTTTTCTTTAATAATATTGTCGGGTAGTTAGCCAAATATCCCTGACCAGGCGATGCAATCTTTAATTATTGCATTATTCCCATGAGAATAATTATTGTCACTGAGAGCATGTGATGATTCAGTTTCCAAGAGTACATTGTGGCCAGAGTCTGCTGGCCTTGAGGATGACATTCCCACATGTTCAGGAAGGTCAAAACTAACTGAGTTACATCAGCTCTTTGTTGAAAGCATCCCACTAAAATCTGACAAATGTCAAAAAATAGAAGGCAGGGTGTTTTCCTATTTTTCCTATATAAAGTAGTATCATATTAACAGATCAGAACAAAACAGGAGAATACCATGTTGTTCAGAAGAAAAGTGTATTAAAAAATGCTATTCTTGACCAACTTAGGCCCTCACATGATAATATAGACAAGAACTTGGAATCCTTGGACTATAAGAAACAAGGAGGGAAGGGACACAAAATAACAAGAAACCTCATTTGTTGTTGGTTGATTATTGAATGACAATATTTGCTATAGTACTTGCTGTCTTTAGTAGTCTAACCACATATCCTGTTCCCTCATGGATCCATGTGATCCATCAAGATCATGGCATTTTTTGCATTTGCTTTAGAGAGACCATACGTCAAGTAACACTTATTTACAAATCCCAAAACACTCAAATGTAGTAGTAAAAAATGAACATATATTGGGGCACCTGGGTGGCCCAGTCGGTTAAGTGTCTAACTTCAGTTCAGGTCACGATCTCACGGTTCATGAATTCAAGCTCCATGTCGGGCTCTGTGCTGACAGCTCAGAGCCTGGAACCTGCTTTGGATTCTGTGTCTCCCTCTTTCTCTGCCCTTCCCCTACTCATGCTCTGTCTCTCTGTCTCTGTCTCTGTCTCTCTCCCTCTCTCTGAAAGATAAATAAACATTAAGAAAAATCTTTTTGAAATGAACTTATATGACATACATTAAGATAACAGCTACTGACTTCCTCCTGCAAGAAAGCCAAGGTGCCACAAAGCCTGAGCTTTGCATGTGAGGACAGCAATAAGTAATTCTAAGTAGTTCTATACTCCCCGAGGAAAAGGATTACTTCACTTTCTGGAGAGGGGTTTATTTACACAGCATGAACAATCTGCTGAATTTTAATTCTGCCCTTTCTCAAAAATAAGTTTGAGCTCTGCTTTTCAAAACAACCCAAGAAATAACAGACTGAAGGGGCCTGAAATATGAAAACTTTTCAGACTGCTAGCAGGAATCTCAAATACTAATATTCCTCCTGAAATCAATCTCATACACTCTGAGCTCTTGACTGGGGGAGAAGGTCCATAAGGCTCTTCCTGAAGCTAAAATGTCTGTGGCCCCTCAAACTCGGCATGTGTTTGCCTCAAGCATGACAGTAACTCTCACCTTTTCATGGAAACAAAAGCCAAAGATGAATCCTGGGGACCCCCAGTGCTCCAGGAATGATTCAGCATTGATTATGAGCTCTGTGGAGAAACCAAGATGAGCACAAGAAAACAAATAGGTGCAGGGTCAGAATTTAGGGTGACGGGACACTCAGAAATTGTTTTTTCTTTCTCGTTGCAGATTTCCCATTTTTGTTGTGATACGTGCTTCATTCACAAGATGTGTGACAATCCAGCAGCCACGCCTGTGTCTTAGTGTGGAGATCCAGAGACCAGCTGCTCGCTTGGAAGGGCTATGAAAAATGGCGTCTTTCATTACTGAGGTTTCCCAGAGGTCCGTACTCACTCCTGTGATTTTCTTTCTTTTTTTTTTTAAGTTTGTTTATTTATTTTGAGAGAGAGAGAGGGAGGGGCAGAGAGAGAGGGAGAGAGAGAATCCCAAGCAGGCTCCGCACTGTCAGCGCAAAGCCCCACACAGGGGTCGATCCCACAAACTATGAGATCATGACCTGAGCCAAAATCAAGAGTTGGACCCCTACTGGACTGAGCCACCAGGAACCCTGTGACTTTCTTACACAACATATTCTCCTTTGGTAATATCCATTCCCCCTGAGTAATCTTACCCGCAGTTTTAATTATTAACTATATTCAGCCAACTCTCCAACCACCATATCTTCCCACGGAGCCCCACTTCCAGATATCCAACCTCCTGATGGACATCTGCCCTGTTGTTCTACAGGCCTCTTTCACTCAGCAAGGACCCCATCATCCATCAGTGAGCAGCACCTCCATCCAGCAAAGCACCTAAACCAGACCCCTGAATACCATCTTTGACTCTCTCTTCCTCACCTCCAATTCATGACCCAGGTCTCACAATTTCACCCTCAATTTCTCTTGACCTCATCCACTCCTCTCCATCTCTATGGCCACCATCTTGGGCAAGGAGGCCACCATCACTTGAAACCTGCATTACATCACAGGCTTCTTAGAAGTCTTAGAAGTGGACTTCTGAGCATTTTTTAAATCTCAAATCTGATTTTTCTTACCCTCCTGCTCAAAACCTCTTCCTCATTGCCCTTAGTCTAAAGCCAAATGCTTCACTGTGGCATAAAAGGCACTTCTTGAACTAGCCCCTATTTATTACTCTAATGTGATCCTTGTAATCTGTAATCTAGACATTCTGGGCTATATGAAATTCCAGTCTCTCTTCTTTCTAGGGCTTTCTGACATGTTTTGGCCTCAGTCTAGAAGGCCTGCCCCCTCCACTCCCTAGGCACACATCTGTATAGCTGGCTAGATCTGTGTATCTTCAGGTCTCAGTTTATATGTCACCTCTTCTGGGGAAACCTCTTTTCCGTCTACACTGCTTAAGTGACCCACAGTTTTACATGGCAGAATACTTGAGCCACTATATTTCAGTTGCCTGTTAATTTCTTTCTTCTCCCGCTAGATTACAAATTCCTTGAAGAATGGGATTTAGCCTTCTTCACACTTATGACCTAGCACCTAGCTCAATGCCTGACACCTGGTGAGGGTGTGATCACCGAAGAAAAATTTATTTCTTCCATAGTTTTATTTTTATTTTATTTTTTTAGGTTTTGGCAGCTATGATTGAAAGTTAGAAGATAACATAAATGAAACAGCAAATAAGTAAAAAGTTCAGATGTATGAGACCTGCCTGCACTCATACAAATACAGTCATATTTTCTGCAAGTAAATTTTTTCCTATTCATTGTGAGGGAATTCAGTACATCATTATTTCATAGTGTTAGAAATGGAAAACCTTGACTTTCAGGCAGAAAACACCCGAAGGAGTCGGATAGCATCTCTCTTAAAAGTCATCACGTTCCTGGGCTATTTAGGCATGCAAGATTCTTCATTAGTTACTCTCTCATTAGTGCCAGAAACCTAACTCAATTAGGAAAACAAAAACAGGTGATTAGCTCATGGAATCCAAGAAAGGATTGAATCACGAACCCACAAAAAGGATAGCCATGTTACTAAGTCTGAGGAAGGACCCAAAACCAAGACTCAAAGGCTGCTAGCCCTTTCTGTGACTCTGCAACTCCTATTCTCTGCAAAACAGCTCCTACTCTCTCACCGGCTCTCTGCATATGGTGGCAAAACTGGGCTGGTCTACTTTGGATGTCACTTAAAGGCTGCCATAAAAATCATGTTTAAATTTTTTTTTATCAATAGAAAATCTGTTTAAGAATTTTTAAAAATTAGGGGCACCAGGGTGACTCAGGGGGTTGAGCGTCTGACTCTTGATTTCCACTCAGGTCATGATCTCACAGTTTGTGAGTTCAAGTCCCATGTCGGGCTTTGTGCTGACAGCATGGAGCCGGCTTAGGATTCTCTGGCTCCCTCTCTCTCTGCCCTTCTCCCATTCTCTTTCTCTCTCTCTCTCTCTCTCGCTCTCTCTCTCTCTCAAAAATAAAAAAATAAACATTAAAAAAATAATTTTTAAAAATTAAACATTACCTATAATTCCATCATTAATCACTAATATTTTGATATTTTAGTTTTTGCTGCATGTGTGAATGTATTTTTTTTATTTTTTTAACTTTTATTTATTATTGAGAGACAGAGAGAGACAGAGCATGAGCATGGGAGGGGCAGAGAGAGGAGGAGACACAGAATCCCAAGCAGGCTCCAGACCCTGAGCTGTCTGCACAGAGCCCGATGCGGGACCGAACTAACAAACCGCAAGATCATGACCTGAGCCAAAGTCAGATGCTTAACCGGCTGAGCCACTCAGACACCCCTTTTTTATTTTTATGAAGTGATATTCATACCTTACAGTTTTCTATCCCAGGTTTTTTTTCATTTTACAATTTATTATGAGCCTGTTTCCCAAAATCATTGAAAATACCATTTTTAATGGTAGCATATTAGTCTATGATATGCCATAATTCCTATAACCATTCTTTTATTGTTGGACATGTAGATTACTTATTATAAAGTATTTTTAATTATAAATATGTCCCAAATAGATTCATGCAAAGCTTAATAGTAAACACACCTAATCACCTCTCAGAGAGATGTACAGGCTCTCCACTATCACTGAGAAAATGTCTATTTTTTCTACCCAAGTAGCCTTCAAAATGAAATAAAATCTAAATCATCAGAAGGAATGTACCCAAATGCGTCCAATTAATAAACATATCCAATTCCTATTTTCAAACTGTCTCGTATATTGAAAAACTGTTCAGGGGCACCTGGGTGGCTCAGTTGGTTAAGTGTCCGACTTTGGCTCAGGTCATGATCTCATGGTTTGTGGGTTCAAGCCCCGTGTCGGCCTCTGTACTGACAACTTGGAGCCTGGAGCTTGCTTGCTTCAGATTCTGTGTCTCCTCTCTGTCCCTCCCCCGCTCATGCTCTTTCTCTCTCTCTCTCTGTCAAAAATAAATAAAACATCAAAAAAAATTTTTTTAAAGGAAAGAAAAACTGTTCAAGTTCCTTGCCTCCCTTCAATCTTTTGGGAATCCTATATCTTGCTGAAAAGCATTTGTAGAATTAGAAAGAGGAGATGTAACTCATATATGTGTTGCTATTTGTTGTTTCCATGGGGCTGAAGGCTCATCATCCCCACCTTTGTTTCTGAGCTACTAATCCAAATTCTCCTGGGCCGTTTAAATAGGAAATGCATCCCTAGAAAGAGGCAGGCTTGCAGCAGCTAGAATTAATGAACATGATTTGGTGAGAACACCGCAGGAGTTTCACTCACCACACCTGGGTGCAAATCCAGACGCTGGCGTTTTGGGGAGCATGTCTTTGGGTAATTCAAAAGGGGTGAGTCAATTAGCTATCCTTGAGATGGAGAAGGGGACAAGTTAACATTTGTCAAGTCTAGATGCTTCATGTAAGTTATTTCATTTAACTCTCGCTAAAAAAATTGTTCCTTTTAAAGATTAGAAAACCGGCTCACACTGGTTTAAAGTAATTGCACTGACTGGTAAAGGAAGCAAGCCAGGATTCGATTCCAAATCTGTCTAACCCTTAAAGCTCATGTTTTCCCCCATCTATGACATGTTGCTTCCCTGACTAACTTGGATGGGGGTGGGAGGGGGCAGGGAATTGTGGTTTTAAATGTCTTCTCCAGCATAGTGAGCACACCTATCTCTCCCATAGTTCTCGTATTATATCTACTATATAGTGAGATATGTGGGATTGAGGGTTGGGACCAAGGCCAGGACTGGGGGAAACAACTGAAGAACTCACCTCAGGCCCAAAATTTAAGGAAACACAAAATATCAGTAATGAAGATAAATAATATTATAGCACAATATTTTATTTTTTTTATTTTTTATTTTTTAATTTTTTTAATATAATTTATTGTCAAATTGGCTTCCATACTACACCAAGTGCTCATCCTAACAATTGCCCTCCTCAATGCCCATCACCCATGTTCCCCTCTCCCCCACCCCCCATCAACCCTCAGTTTGGTCTCTGTACTTAAGAGTCTCTTAGAGTTCGCCTCCCTCCCTCTCTGTTAACTACGTTTTTCCCCCATCCCTTCCCCCCATGGTCTTGTGTTAAGTTTCTCAAGATCCCCATATGAGTGAAGCCATATGATATCTGTCTTTCTCTAACTTATTTCACTCAGCATAATACCTTCTGCTTCTACCCACATTGCTGCAAATGGCAGGATTTCATTCTTTCTCATTGCCAAGTAGTATTCCATTGTATATATAAACCACAACTTCTTTATCCATTCATCAGTTGACGGACACTTGGGCTCTTTCCATCATTTGGCTATTGTTGAGAGTGCTGCTATAAACATTGGGGTACAAGTGCCCCTATGCATCAGTATTCCTGTATCCCTTGGGCAAATTCCTAGCAGTGCTATTGCTGGGTCATAGGGTAGATCTATTTTTAATTTTTTGAGGAAACTCCACACTGAGTAACACAATATTTTGAAGAATCTAAATTAATACAAAACATCGATGTTGAACAGAATAACAAAATTTTCAATAAAAACAAGAGCTGACAGTGCTATTATGCCAAGCCATTTTGGAGCCCAGAGCAAAAGGAAAAATGTGCCTGCCAGAATGCATGTTTTTGTGTATGTTTTAATGTTAAATTACAGTAAGAACTATGTAAGTACACCTTGTACACATACAAGTTTTTTTCAGAACATTAGTTAAGAAATATTGAAAAGTTGAAAAGTAGACATATTAAAAATTTTCAGTATTTTAAGTTTATATTTTATTTATACCAAAAATAGAATTAATGATAATTTTCCTTTCCTGGCTTTAATGGAAGCCAACTCATTGGTGATATTTTCATTAAAGACATTAACCAGTTTTTAAAATGCATAAAACAATGTATACAGTTACACACAGTATATGGCGTATATACCTTTTGCCTCCAGCTCTGATGTTGCTCAGCACAGCCACGAGTTAATCAAGCAGCCTCAAACACTTGAAGGGCTCTGTAAATGGGAACAGGACGTCCAGTAATATATTATACTTCAGCTCTCCTATCACAGCTGCTTTGGGGGGTAGCCTCTCCTTTCATAGAAAAATATCACTCTCGGGCCGACTTTAGGATAATATCTTCAAGGCCAATCGAGATAAGCTGTGCTCTCCCACCACCAGGCACCAATCAACGTCATGTGTGTGCTGACACTCCAGGCCTTCCTTGTGGGTTTTCAAGCTTAGCTTCCTGCTAAATATCTGAATTAATGGTCTCCTAAATACCTGAAAATTGAGATTTTTGTATGCCTTTTCTAGAGCACATTCTTTTCACAAATATTTATTGAGAACCAGATCCCTGTTAAATAAAGCAAATCATGCCTGAGTTTGTAGGTGGTGTTATCCAACCTTATGTTTTTAGAATCCCAATTAATTGTATGTTTCATTGTCTATTTTATCATTAAAAAGGCATGTATGAAGCATCTTTTATTACAATTAGAGCTACTTAGTAATTTATACCTTTATGATTTCACTTACATCTGACATGAATGTCCTATGAAGTAGGTAGATACTATCTTTTATAAGAAATTATTTTATAAGCTTATGTATTTATTTTTTTTAATGTTTATTTATTTTTGAGACAGTGAGAGACAGAACGTGAGCAGGGGAGGGGCAGAGAGAGAGGGAGACAGAATCCAAAGCAGTCTGCAGGCTCTGAGCTGTCAGCGCAGAGCCCAATGTGGGGCTCGAACTCACGAACCGCGAGATCATGACCTGAGCCGAAGTCGGATGCTCAACCGACTGAGCCATCCAGGCACCCCTATAAGCTTATGTTTTTAAAGCTGGAGTTTATCTAGTGACCAGCCCTCTGGTTTTCAGATGAGGAAGTCAAGCCTCAGAGTGGTGAGGGCTCTCATACTTGGTCAACTAGCTAGTACAGGGCAGAACTGAAATTACACTCATATCTTTGATTCTAAGTCTTATGCCTTTTATACCCCTCCCAGTTGCCTCTTCTAACAACTATGAAGCCTAATAGCATAAGACTGCAGAGAGGCAGGTGTAGACAAATAAAGCAGGAATGGAAGGCTGAATATGAGGACTAAAATTACTAAACCAATGTAAAATGATGTACCAAGGGAGAGGTGAATATTCTGCAATACAGATTTATGAGGAGTTACAGGGTTACTCAGCCTTTATCACAGCTGCCGAGCTCCGGAGGGTGAAGGCCTGTGGGAATGGGAAGATGGGTAGATACCACGTGACAGGGGTAGAAGGGTGGTCAGCATAAGCAGAGGTCAACACTTGGCCAACTTGACAGAAAGCTGAGTCACAAATCTGGCCATATCAGAGTCAAGAGACAGACTGATGCCCAAGGTAGATGCCATTGGAAAGACCTAAGAAAACCAGAAATAAAACATACCACATGATTTCTTTTAAAAAAGTATTGGGAGGAAAAGATCAAAATGTTATGGAGATGATCGCTAGTAACGGCTGCACAGCAATGTGAATGTATTTAATACCACTGAACTGTATGCTCAGATTTGGTTAAAATTATAGATTTTATTATATGTATATTTTACCACAATTTGAAAACATCATGATGTAATTCAGGTTTACCTTGTTCTCTCCACCCCAGAGGCAAATCCTTCTAGGTCAAAAAGAGTCAGAATATGTTAAAGCAATGGTTGGGGGAGCAACCGGAAATATACTGCCCTAAGAGAACATTTTGGAATTTTGTGGATGTTTTGGTTTGCACAACTGGCCAGGACTTTGGGATTAGAGAAATCCAATGATACGTGCGTCAGTCAGGCAAACCAAGAGCTTTCTCCTATCAGAGACAAGCTTTGAATGTCACTCCTATGTCTGAGAACCATGTGTACAATGACATCAGACTAATTTTATTTTTTATACATAAAACACAGTCTTTTTTAATAGCTTTAAATGCACCATGTTTTCTAGGAATGCCATTACTATATAAATGCAGGGAAGATAGGGTGTGTGTCACTTAATAACTTCACCCAGCACTTCGTACCATTTTGGAAAATCACATCACCAATGGTGATGCCACATGTGGTATTTGAGTCATTAACACATTCCAGTGTCAGTCTGCATTTCTAGTTGTCACAGTTATGATTATTCCATGTGTACGTGCAAGAATCTGGCTAAAATGCTTATTTCTTTATTATAAATAACTTTCTTAAGTTCACCTTTATGTTACATTAACATCACCATCTTTTAAAATTATGTATGGGATTAGGTTATGTTATCTATTTGTTTTGTTTTAGAATAGAAAATATTTGCAACAGGAAAGGGGTTGGGACTCTTGAGATGTATCTACCTCCAGCCAAGATTTTTTGGAGTTCACAACTCTGGGTGATTTTCCAAACACTTTGGGGGAATCCATGCATTCTATTGTCTGGACAGAGACCACGCCTTTATCCCTGGCCTGCTACATCCCTTATGTGCTAGTATCAAGAATCTAGCCTTGTCCAGACAAGCCAGAAATATCTCTCCCCAATACTCCATAGCATCTTCGGTAGGGAAGAAGTATTTCAGCTATTTGAGTACTGGAGTTCTGACAGGGGCACCTAGCACAGAGTATATTTGTTAAGAGTTCTGAGGAAGAGGCAATGGTCAGTCAAAAAAGGGGAGTCTAAAATATGTATTCTAACCCCAAGCGTTACTTCTAAGTTGAGCAAAACATTTTTTAAATGTATGTACCGGATTCATTGTATACAATCAAAAGGAAGTTGGACTTAATTAGGTTGTGATTATTCACAAGGCTGATCAATTCCTAGATCATTTTGGAGAGTCGATCACATTTTTATGCTCCTTGGGGAGACATTGATAAAGTCATTAAATCAAAGTAATCCCATTAGGAAATCTGATCTCTGTCCTCCCCCAGAATAGAGGGTGACTCAACTCAAAAATAGTTTTCATCCTACTTCCTTTCTAATAACCATACCAATTTTCTGTATAATTAATTTTTCTCCAATATGCATTTATGTCCATTTGTTTTCATACCTGAGAATTAGAGAACAGTATGTATTTCTTTCAGAGTACTTTTTAAAAGTTTTTTTATTTTAATTCTAGTACAGTTAACATATAGTGTTCTATTACTTTCAAGTGTATAATATAGTGATTCAAAAATTCTATGCATTGCTCAGTGCTCATCATGATAAGTGTGCTCTTTAATCCTCATCACCTATTTACCCCATCCCCCCACCCACCTCCCCTCTGGGAACCATTAGTTTGTAGTCTGTAGTTAAGAGTCTGTTTCTTGGTCTCTCTCTCCCTCTCTCTCTGTCCTCCATTGTTTTTTCTTAAATTCCATATATGAGTGAAATCATAGTATTTGTATTTCTCTGACACTTCACTTTGCATTATAGTTTCTAGATCTATCCATGTTGTTGCAAATGGCAAGATTTTATGTGTTTTATGGCTGGATAACATTCCATTGTGTATATATATATATATGTATATATATATATATATATATACATATATATATATATGTATATATATATATACATATATATATATACACCACATCCTCTTTATCCATTCATGTGTTCATGGACACTTGGGGATGCTTCCATAATTTGGTTATTGTAAATAATGCTACAACAAACATAGGGGTGCACGTATCCTTTAGAATTAGTGTTTTTATATCCTTTGGGTAAATACCTAGTAGTGCAATTGCTGGATCATAAGGTAGTTCTAGTTTTAGATTTTTGAGGAACCTCCATACTGTTCTCCACAGTGGCTGCATCAGTTTGTATTCCCACCATCAGTGCGTGAGGGTCGTTTTTCTTCACATCCTTGCCAACACTTGTTTCCTGTGTTTTTGATTTTAGCCATTCTTTCAGAGCACTTTTAAAACAACTGTTCTTTGTACAACCATTTTATAAAAACACAGCGTGCCCAAACTTGATTTCATGATCTAAATTGGGCTATGAAAAAACCAAAGGTTAATTAGTAAATTTAAATTCAAACTACTTTAATGCTACATTTATAGTAATAAAAAATTAGACATAGCCCAAATGTCCACGGCAGGAACACAGTTCAGTAAAATACAGCACATTCAAAAATGTAATGCCATGCAGTCTCCAAAATGATCTTACAGAATTATTAATATTATTGAAAAATGTGCAAGATATGGTCATGAGAATATTACTCAAGTTCCTTGGAGAATATGGTCTTACGTATATGTGTACATATATACACATACATACTAGGGGGAAAAGCTGTAGGTACATACAACAAAATATTACAAGTCATTTTAAGATTGTATTTGGGTAACAATTTTTTTTGCTTGTCTGTATTTTCTAAATCTTCTGCATCTATATTAACTTTGCAGTAAAAGTGGTAAGCCCTATCAAAATATATAAATACTTTTAACTTTTATTGACAAGGAATATTTTCTCTGAGGCCACCATATTTTTCATAAGGCTACCATGAAGTAATCAACTACACAGAACAGGAAAGCGTAAGAAGTAAGCTCAGTTTCTTTATTAGCTGCCCTTGGCAATCATTATCTGAACTCATCACCCCTCAGACTCCAAACTAGCTCTTCTCATGAGTGAGAAGGATCCCTTTCTCAGGATCCCTTTCTCATGAGTGCCATCACCCCTAGCTGCTCAAGTAAGAATTTGTCTCCTTTCCTCCCAAATCTTGGAAAGCCCTTCTGTTCGATGCTTTCTCCATAATTGCTCCCAATTCTAATCCTTTCCTTTCCCATTCCTACCACCCACCCACCTGCCCTGTAACGGCAGCAAGTCTCCCTGCCTCCATTCTTGTCCTGACCCAGACTTTCCACATTGCTGTGCTTTTTCAGATTCTCATCTGGTCATGTCACTCCCTGCTTACTCTCTCCATGGCTTCCACCTCCTTCAGGTGAAGGGATATAGAAAGCCCTTCAAATTTGGCCCTCACTTACCTCTCCAGACTCACATCTCATGGCTCCTCTTTTTCTTTTTTTAAAGTTATTTATTATTTCTTTATGTATTTATGTATTTATTTATTTATTTTTGAGAAAGAGAGAGAGAGGAGACAGAGCATGGGGGGAGAGAGAGAGAGAGAGAGAGAGAGAGAGAGAGAGAGAATCCCAAGCAGGCCCCACGCTGTCAATGGAGAGGCTGACATGGGCTTTGAACCCACAAACTGTAAGATCATAACCTGAGCCAAAATAGAGAGTTGGATACTTAACCGACTGAGCCCCCCAGGCACCCCTATCCTGGCTGCTCTTAGCACTCCCTGTTATAATGAGTTGATGGCTATCCTTCCAATATGCCATGCCCTCACACAGCTCTCTTCCTTCGAATACGTGTGCTCTTGCTTGGACCACCTTTTCCAGTCCCTTTCGGTCTGTCACTCTTCAGTCTTTCAAAGTGCACAACTATCCTTTCCTACCCTGTGAAGCACTTGCCGGCCACAAGCGCATCTCTTGTACCGGAAATGACAGGCTGTGGATTCAAACCGACCTGTGAAGACTGTGTGCTTTGGGCCAGGTGTTTTAACCACAAAGACTCGGCTTCCTCATCAATGAATGAGGATAAAACGGCAACCTTGTGAGGCTGCTCTGAAATCAAATATGACCATATAAATGAAGGGCGGATAAGTTCCCTCCAGTTTCTACCTAATTTTCTTTATATTCAGCTTTGGGTGTTTCTTTTTTTCTTTTGTTTTTCTGTCCCATCAGGGTCCTCTCTGGCATGCTGTCGGTCGCATGGGGCTGTCTGTACTGGTTTGGGAGTGAGGGCAGGGGCTGAGGTGGGACCTCCAGAGCTGCCCAGTATTCCTGGTCCCCGGATCTTTCTCACAGCCTGGGATAGTGGTAAGGCCCTTGTGGTTCTGCCTCCTGGAATCCCTCCCTCCCACCACCCTGCAGAAATCCTGTCACCTGAGCTTACAATTGCCTAAGGTGAATTTCTTCGCAGGGAATGCGTATCAGCCTCCTCACCGTTTTCCCCTTTATATTCTGTGCTCACTTTTCTGTTGGGTCTTTGTGTTTTCTTATATTGATGTGAAGAGTTTTTTTTTTTTTTTTTTTAATTTCTAGTATGAGCCACGGGTCCCCTTGCCTGGCCCCCTATACGCCGACCTGGGCCAACCTGATGCCAACCTCCACGTGCCCAGTGAGCCTGGGTCTGGGCCCACACCAGCCCAGTCACAGCAGACAGCAGCCATCGGCTGCCCTCAGCCTGTGGGCCTGACAGCAAATAGCCACTGGACCCCACTGACCTGGGCCCGGGCAAGGGAGACACTGTGGCTCAGCCCTGGGTTCCTGAGGTGGTAGAGTGGGTGTGCCAGGCTTCTTTAAGGATGAAGAATCTTTTTTTAATTCTATAAACAAATCCTTTGTTGGTTATTTTCTGTTGTGAATACTTGTTTCCTAGTCTGGCATTTGTCATTCATTTTTATTTTCTCCTTGTTCCTTTCTCAGAGTATCCAAGCTGATTTTGTTTCTTGATTCTCTATCGGGTAACTGTGCCTTAATGTGCTTATTAGTTGTAATTGCTTTTGGATTATGGTGAATTTTCTGTATACAATAATATTCTCCACATATAATGACCGTTGCATTGCTTCAGAGTTGATCTTCATACCTCCTATTTCTTTTTGCTGCTTTCTTTTCCATATGATATCTCACTATAGTGTTGCCTGGAAGTGGTTAAGGCTGGGCTCTGCTTCCTGGAGAAAAGCTTTCATACATGTATATTAATATATTGTTTGTCATAGGTTCGTTTTAGACAAACCTAAAATTAAGGAAGTTGTTTTCTTTTTTATTTCAATGTTGTCTTTAATTGAAGTATAATCAATACACAGTGTTATATTAGTTTCAGGTCTGCTATATAGTGATTCAACAATTCCATATTTTACTCAGTGCTCATCACTGTATATGTGGTCATCACCTGTCACCATACGTTATTACAATATTTTTTTAATGTTTATTTATTTTTGAGAGAGAGACAGAGCATGAGCAAAGGGCAGAGAGAGATGGAGACAGAGGATCTGAAACACTGACAGCAGAGAACCTGACACGGGGCTTAAATTCACAAACCATGGGATATGACCTGAACCAGTCAGATGCTTAACCAACTGAGCCACCCAGGTGCCCCTACAATATTACTGACTACATTCCCTGTGTTGTAGTTTTCAGCCCAGTGACTTATCTATTTTATAAATGGATAAAAAAAAATCCCCTTTGTTTATTTCATCTCTCCCACCCACGTTCCCTCTGGCAATCACCAGTTTGTTCTGTGTTTTTAGGAATCTGTTTCTTGGATTATTTCTTTTTTTGTTTGTTTTGTTTTTTAGATTCCACATATGAGGGAAATCATACAGTATTTGTCTTTGTCTGACTTATTTCACTTAGCAAAATACCCTCTAGATCCATTCATGTTGTCCCAAATGGCAAGATCTCATTTTTTATGGCTCAGTAGTATTCCATTGTATGTGTATGTGTGGAATCTTTTTTTTTTTTAACAAGTGTCGGAAGCTTTTTTTTTTTTAATGTTTATTTATTTTTGAGACAGAGAGAGACAGAGCATGAGTGGAGGAGGGGCAGAAAGAGAGAGGGAAACACAGAATCCGAAGCAGGCTCCCGGCTCTGAGCTGTCAGCACAGAGTCCGACACGGGGCTTGAACCCACGAGCTGTGAGATCATGACCTGAGCCAAAGTCGGACACCCAACTGACTGAGCTACCCAGGTGCCCCACAGCACATCTTCTTTATCCATTCATCTATCATTGGACACTTGGGCTGCTTCCTTATCTTGTTTATTGTAAATAATGCTGCTATAAACATAGGGGTGCAAATAAATTTTCAAATTAGTGCTTTTATTTTCTTGGGGCAAATACCTAGTATTTGGGGAGTTACTGGATCATATGGTATTCCTATTTTTAATTTTTTGAGGAAGCTCCATATGTTTTTCTATAGTGGCTGCACCAATTTACATTTCCACCAACAGTGCCCAAGGGTTCCTTTTTCTCTACATCCTAACTAACACTTGTTATTTATTATCCTTTTTGAGTCTAGCCAATCTGACCAGTATAAGGTAATATCTCATTTATGGTTTTGATTTGCATTTCCCTGATGACTGATGTTGAGCATCTTTCCATATGTCTCTTGGCCATCTTCTTTGGAGAAATGTTTATTCAGGGCCTCTGGCCGTTTTTGATCAGATTATTTGGTGTTTTTTGGTGTTCAGTTGTATAAAATCTTTGTGTATTTTGGATATTAACCCTCGTATCATTTGCAAATCTTCTCCCATTGAGTAGGTTGCCTTTTTGTTTTATTGATGAGTTCTGTTACTATACAGAAGTTGTGTGTGTGTGTGTGTGTGTGTGTGTGTGTAATCCCGGTAGTTTATTTCTGCATTAGTTTCCCTTGCCTGAGGGGACATATCTAGAAAAATGCTGCTACGACCTGTGTCAAAGAGATTACTGCCTATGCTTTCTTCTAGGAGTTTTATGGTTTCAAGTCATATATTTAGGTCTTTAATTCATTTTGAGTTTATTTATGTGTGTGGTGATATAAAAAAAAAAAAAATGGTCCAGTTTCATTCTTTTGCATGTAGCTGTCCAGATTTCCTAGCCCTGTTTTTCCCCATTGCATATTCTGCCTCCTTTGTTGTAGAGTAATTGACCATATAAATGTGAGTTTATTTCTGGGCTCTGTTTTGTGTATTTCTTAAGCTAGCCATCTTATTTCTTTCTTTAGAAATGCAGCAGGATGGACATGAGTAAATGAATACACAATTGTTAAACTTCTGCGCACTCCACATAGCTCAGATTCTGTTACCGCCTCTAGGGAGTCTTCCTTAAGCCGCCCCTTCCTCTGCCTGAGTCGCATTTAGATGATCTCCTATGTACTCACATATCATCTGCTCGCCTCTACAATCACCAAAATAGTGGCTTGCTTCCTTGGCTGCCTTTTCCACTTCCTTTTTTCAAGAGAAGGGATCACATCTTACTTACCACCAGTGGATCCACAGGAGTGCCTTACACATCCCAAGCCTTCAGTAAATGTTTGTTGAAGGAGTGAATAAATGACCACTTGCAAGTCATGCCTCTTACAAATTAACTCCCTTCCAACACTTCCATAGCTAATTGCCTGGGACAGTTTGGGAATATTTTAAAATCTCAGAAGGGTCAGGGCTACCTGCGGGGCTCAGTCGGTTGAACGTCCGACTTCGGCTCAGGTCATGATGTCATAATCTCACGGTTTGTGAGTTCGAGCCCCACGTCAGGCTCTGTGCTGACAGCTCCGAGCCCGGAACCTGCTTCGGATTCTGTGTCTCATTCTTTCTCTGCCCCTCATCCACTTGTGCTCTGTCTCTCTCTGTCTCTCAAAAACAACAAAATGTAAAAAAAAAAAAAAAAAAAAAGTTTTTTTTAAATCTCAGAAGGGTCTCTGGCTCACCTACCAGGGGATGATGTGTTTCACGTTGACGCTTGTGCTCTTATTCGTGCCACTGCTCACCCAAAGAAGGCTTGCCTCTCCTTTTTGCCAATGTCAAGTTGGCTTTTGTTTCAGTGCCACTGGAAACACTCCAGTGAAAAAGGATAAGTCCTTTTTCATTTTTTTCCAGCTCATTGTGATCTTTTATCCTTTGAACCACTTAAACATCTAAGGTGTATATCATTAATCTGACAACCCCCATATACTGCTAAATACTTTATTTTTTTTTTAATTTTTTGATTTCAGGAGTAGAATTTAGTGATTCATCACTTCCATATAACACCCAGTGCTCATGCCAACAAGTGCCCTCCTTAATGTCCCTCACCCAACACATCCTCCAGCAACCCTCAGTTAAACACCTTTTGTATATTGTTGTATATAACCTTTACATACCTGCAGTCCTGTAGTTCAGTTCATGTTTATTTCTTGGTCCCCTAGCTCATACAGCATATTCTCTGAAGTAGTTGCCAAGTCTTGGTGACCATGGCCTTTTCTGCAACATTTTACACGCATGTATCCACAGATGTTTTTTAACGGACTTGAAGCAAAGAGATGCCATTTTAGGAGCTGTATTCTCTGTTTGCCACCCCCACCAACTCCCTACTTCCTGACCCCCTCCATTTTCTGTCTTCTCTGCCTTTCTCCAAGGGAAGCTAACACCTTCCAACTTTCTCACTAGGGCTCCTTTGCCTTCTGGCTCCCATTTGAGTTCAGCCAATAGAACCACTTTCCTGACTGGTCTCACACTCAGGAGACCAGTGATGGCAGGACAGAGTCGTAGGAATTGCTTCCCTTCCTTGACCAGTCTGATTGTTTGAGTCCTTCCAGGACTGGCCTCTCTAGAGTCACCCCTCAAGGCCCTACTTCTCCCCTGGGCTCCCATAACATCATTTTCTCCCTTTGTCCATTCAGGCGGGATCTCTGCTTCCTTTGTTGATTGTCCTGCCCTGCCCACACTTTGGTAAATAATCCTTTCATTAAGATCTCTCCAAAATCCCAGCAGAGTGTGCTGTTTCTTGCTAGGACCTTGACTGATACAGGAGCTTTCAATTTAGTTGGGATGAGACTAGGGTACCTTTATAAGGGATCACCCAAAACAGGACACTTTTGAAAGGGAAAAGGAGCAATATTAATCATTCTCCTCTGGCAACAGGCATAAAGCAGAAATGCCTCAGGCAGCCTGGAATGGATGGACATCCTAGGTAAGTCAGACACATAAAAAGATAACTGTTCTAATGAAAAGATAAAACATTTCTAAAAGAGGTAATATTTCAGGATAGTGTAAGCTAAGTGTCAAAGGGTGGAAGAGACTTTCAGTGCCATAGCTGTGCCAAGAAAAGGGAGATCATTTCTCCTAGGGGATGGCAGCTGAGATCAGCATGATGCTCAGTGTTCCTCCAGCTAAATGAAGTCACGCAATCCATGCGTGCTTGGCCCGTTTTGTAGATTTCCTCCAGGAAATCTCATTCCCAGTGTAGACCCACCTCCACCCTGATACACACCCAGTGTAACTCATACCGTGTCTTTCTATTATTCCAGGTTTTTAGGGAAAACAGATTAATTTAAATTTTAGTCAATTATTCCTTTTAAAAAACACTAAATTCATTCCTGGTTCAGCTGTAAATCACTGCAGATATGTGCTATTTTTAATTTTTTAAACCCTGGTTTAGCTTCATTTTGCAAAGATATCTGAGAGGTGACTAATAAGCTTTCCTTGGAAATTCAGACATCCTACTAATAATAGCATAAAGCCTAATAAGTAATCAAGAAACCCTTTTTTTCCCCCACTGTGTGTATGTGTGTATATGTTGCTCTCTAAACAAAGGATTTGACACTTCACAAATATCAAAAGGCTTGTCCCCCCTCAGCACAGGGAATCCAGACTCACAGCTTCCCCCACTTGTAGCTGATTCAAAACCACTTGGCAAGGAAGTGTTTCTAACCCTCATGCTGCCAGTAGACGCAAGTTGCTATGAGCCCCAGTGTGTGACTCCAGGCTTGCCAAATCACCGCTTTGTTCAGGCATTTCATGCAAATGAGACAGTTCATAAAAACACTGCACCCCTGTCTGGAAGCAGAGAGTACCACATAGACTAGTGCAAGAGTTGCTTTTCTCCTACTTGCCAGCCAGCCCGTGCTGGTTAGGTTTAGACCAGTGAGAGCTGGGGGAGATTCAGAGAGTATCCTACGGCCCCAAGAACAGGAGAGGAAAGCCACAACTGAAAATAAAAAGCAGGTGCGGAAGTTGGAGGGAAATGGTACGGATCCAGGCAGACAGGAGGGAGGAAAGACAGCAGCAAAGTCAGGGAAGAGATATCAGAGATGCCAGTCACATGGGCAGCCTCTTCTTCCACGCTGGCAAGCCATTAAGATCTGAAAGGAGCAGTGTGCACAGAGCGATTTCAGCACGATGCACGGTGCAGGCCTGAGACAAGAAAAGCTGCAGTGTGCCTTCGATTGCAGAAAAATTAGAACTGACCTAAGTGGGTTTACACATCTAATTCATTTCAGGCCCAGTCCAGATTCTTCCAAGGTACTTGAGCCTCCTGCTCGCTCTATCACCGGGGAAGATCTCTTGCTGCTGTGATGGTCAGTGGAGTCTGTCTGTCTGTCTCTCTCTCTCTCTCTCTCTCTCTCTCTCCTGGTACACAGTACACATAGTAGTCTGCAGGAGGAAAGGGAGCACCGGAAAGTCCCTGATGAGAATATTCTGGGTCCATATGGGGTGTAACATTCTGTCAGTCTGTGAATTTTAAACACCACCCTAAGGCCCCACACTAATCCTTCAATTATGGGCCATTGCCTGCTGTGCTTTGCATGCATTATGTGAAATAGATTATAACTAATTTTTCCAAGTCAGCAGATTGTTATTTACCCATATGTTGACAGTTTGAAGAGGCAGAAACCGGTGTCAGCTACTCCATGAAAAACACTACACCTCCTCAAAAGTCTTCATTAGCAACATCTATATGGTTTTTCCTTTTAAAATTATATTAAAATAATTTTAGATGTAACATAAAATAATACAATTTTTACGTAATATATGGTACAATTATAAAATTGTATAATCTAGACACAAATATTTTGACAACACATGCTCTATAGCTATAGAAGTTTTTATTAAAATATAAAACAAATATATAAAATAATTTATATTAGAAATATTATATTGTATATTATATGGAAGTAATTTTATAGTGTATAAAATATGTATATATAATAAACACTATATTATAAAATTATATAAATAATTTCATTATAATTTTTAAAGTAAAAGCCAATGTAAAGGTTAATCTGTGTATGTGTGCTATATAATGATAAAAATCTTTTCTAAAATGTGCAAAGGATCTACATTGCAAAATGCCAACATGTGTATGTGCATTTTAGAAATAAACCATTACGATTCTATATTATTGGCAAATAATTACATTTTTGTACAATTTCATTTCCATTCATCTCACAAACACATTATGAAGCCCACTTTGCAATAGGCACTATGCTATACATCCTGATATAAGGTCCTGTAAGGTAGAACCCCTGTTCTCAGGAGTTTTGTTGACCCCTTTGAGGGAACAAGTTCCTTCACGTTACAATAAATGTCTTGATAGGTATTTGTTCAGGTGCCAGAGGAGTGGATTCTGGGAAGATTTTTTTCAAAGACGATCTCAATGGGAACTGCATTGTTGTTTTCTTTCTTTCTTTCTTTCTTTCTTTCTTTCTTTCTTTCTTCCTTTCTTTCTTTCTTTTTTTAATGTCTATTTTTGGGAGAGAGAGAGAGAGATCACAAGTGAGGGAGGGGCAGAGAGAGAGGGAGACACAGAATCTGAAGCAGGCTCCAGGCTCTGCGTTGTCAGCACAGTCCGATGTGGGGCTCAGACCCACAGAGTGTGAGATCATGACCTGACCCAAAGTCAGACGCTTAACCAACTGAGCCACCCAGGCACCCCAGAAGCTGAGTGTTGAAGGATGATGAAGAGCTTGTTGAAGAAGGGACGAAGGGGAAAGTGTATTCATACAGAGGGTAGAGGGAACCATGTCTTGCTAAGGGACATCGCTCTGCCTAATGCCTTTATGCCCAGGGCTCATGGTAGACCTTGAATAATGACTGACAACGAGACTGCATAGACAAGGTCCGCATCATTAGGGGCCTAGTATGCTAACCTGGGAGCCATGGGAAGATTTTAAACAGTAATATAGCATGATCAGATGGTAGAGGGGAAAAAAAAAGATGAGTTTAAGAAGAAGGGTTATAGAATGACACTAGAGACTTTAAGTCACCCATGGAAGAAGAGATAGAGACAGTGGAAAGAGATGAGATTAATCAGTCTGTTCAGGAGTGGGAATCTAACGTCTTAGAGCTGCTTGGATATGGGGAATTAGTGAGAGGAAGAAGTTATCTAGGTTGTCTCTCCAATTTCAGACTAAGATGAGTAGCGGTACTATTTGTGAATACAGGACTACTGGAGCATAAACAGTCTACCACTGTTGGTTATTTTCATTTTGGGGTTTTTGGGAGAAGGGTGTGGAGATAAAACATTCCATTTGGGAATGTTCTTGTTTGAGAAACTCTATGACTCCACAGCCCAGAGCACAGTGTGAACTGTAAGCTCCAAAACTGGACCTGGCCAGCATATGAGCAGATATGGGTACATGTAATGGGGTCGCCTAGGAAAAGTGAGGAAATGTGGAAGAACAAAGGCCAAGGATAGAATCTTGGGGTCCACCGCCAAGGGCAATACGCACAGATAATACAGGAGTAGCCAAAAAGGTAGAAAGAAAAACAGTATATTTTTTCTTTGAAATGCAATAAGGAAAAGGGCTCGAGGAGAGATGGAATTTTAGAGTGTCAGATACATTGGAATCAAGAAAGGTTTTTTAAACAGGGAAAAGTGCTTCTTGCTTTAGCAATGCATTTCAGTGTGCAGAGAAAAAATTAACTTTCTGGTATATAATTAATCGATAAACTTTAGTGTGGCAATTTCATACCGACGTAATCACTGGACTTTAACTCCACATATATTCTAATCTCAAGATGATGGGTAAAAGATCATTCCTCTCAAAAAGCAGAACTGCCTTAAAGTGACTGACTTTATATGGTGTCGCAGATGCCACAAGATGCTGAGAAGGAATTGAGTGTGAGATGTTCATGAGAGATCCACCCTGAAGGAAGGAAAGGAAGGAAGGTGGAACAGAGGGAGGAAGTCTTACAGCAGGCGGAAATGCCTGCGCCTTTCTATCCTGTCCCACTCAGTCCCTGGATACGCGCTGTCCCTGGAAGGGCACGGCTTCGGGAGGTGGTCTCTCTAGCTGAGGCAGACCCTGAAGGAGCAAACAGCTGGAGAGCTCTGCCACTGCTGGGCAACAAGGGTATCTGGGCAGCGTGCATTTGTTTGAACCCCACGTGGCTTGCAGTGCCTTTAGCCACACGTGGGAAGCAGAGCTTCATCCAGCTATGATCAGGGGTAGCTGAAGTAGCCAACTGTTTGTTCTTTGCTCTATATCCGCATTATGAGGCCATTTCTCTGACCTTACAAATATGAAACAAGTTCTGATGATAAAAAGACATTAAGTTATGCTCCTATGACATTGGTCATGTGGGTGTAAAAACCTGGACTAGACAAGAAGGTTATAATTACATTTGGTTTTGGAATTAAGTGCCGGATATAGTTTATATCTGAAGGAAAAGAGGAAAACAAATTTAAGTATGAGACAATAAAGCAATCGAGCTGTTCAATAATATCTAAAACAACTGAGCTGCTCAGTAACGTCTAAAACAAAGTTTGGATTACACAGGTTGAGAGGAATGTCATTTAATAAATGTTTTGCAGAAAATGCTTTGCAATTGGGCAGCCCTGAGAAAGTAGAATGAAGCAATCATAGTTGGTTATATATTGCATTTATACCATTTGACATCTCCTCCCTTGCAAAATAAATTTCCTCTGTGCCAGCTGTAATTAGGGGCTGAGATAAAGCTGCCTTAATATTCTGCATATTTGATCAGGGCTGCCAGCAGCTGTCAGATCACTGGCTCTGTTCTCATGTACAATGAAAACATCAAAGACATCTGTGGTTTGCCCTAAAATTAGTGCCAGAATTGCCCTTCTTTCCTTTATTGTGTAACCAGCTTTGCTGTTTGCATAACTAACGAGGGAAACTCCAGACCCTGCCACTGGAACTGTGAAGGAAAATGACCAAGGCAAGACTGGAAAGTAGTGGATATGTCCTGTGTGCAGCATAAGGTCTCAGTGCCTGGGTTTGGGGAATTGCACAGACCCGGAGTTCAGACCCCAATCTCTACCACTTCCTTGTGGCTTTGGGCAACTTATTTAGATTCTCTCAGCCATGATGTCTTTTTTGGTGATATGAGAATGAGGATAGTACCTGTTTCATCGAGTTGTTGGGAAAAACAATGAAGATAATGTCCATGAAGTACTCAGCACATGCCCAAGGTTTAGTATGCACTCAGTGAGTACTGCAGTCTTCATTCCTTCATTTAGTGCCTTTTCGAAGAAATAATAACTTCAGTGGCCTTAAAATACTCATTTAGTGATCACACAAAAGTGTGAAGAGTCCATTGGGTTTAAGATCATAGATGGAACACATGCACATGCACGTGACATACATATACCAGCAGTGCAGTGACAGAACTCCAGGCTGTCCTGCTTTCTCTAAATACCCCAAATGCTTTTCTTCTTTTTATACAGCGCCCTGGCAGTTTTTCCATTCTTCCTCCTGCCTCTTAAGATGTGCATTTTCAGAAACATGTGCTGGCTATCCTCCAACCGCCCCTCGAGCCCCCTATGCTATCCTGTTCCGTGTCCTGGAAGGCTGACTGAAATGGAATTGCCTTCTGGTTTCCTGATGGGTCGGGCCAGTGGGGAGCCTTGGGAGGAAGTAGAAAAAAGGGAAGAGAGTGAGGTCAAGCTATTCTTCCCCGTGGATCCCTCTTTGGGGAGTGTTCAACATGGGTTCTGGCAGCTGCACACCTTGCTCCACGAAGCTCAGTGGAGGTCAACAGCTCCCAGTTGTCATTAACCCTGGGGTACTTCGGCATCTCTTGTCAGTTTCTTGAAACTCTGCTCAGTCCTTTGTGAACAGTCCCTTAATGAAGCTCTTCTCAGTGACCCAGCGTGAGTGTGCCATCTGTTTCCTGCCAGGATCCACACTGATACAGACATCTCAGGCTCCTCTAAGTTGCATCTCTTCTAACTCATTTTTTTCACCTCTCCAACCAAGCCCCTGGCTTCCAAGGAGGCAAAGACTTTTTTTCATGAGGGGGAGTGGGGAATGTATAGGGGAACTTGGGGAATATTACTTCATAATTTTTGTCTCATATGAGACCAAATAGAGATAACATGGATACATTTTTCTGGATACAAAGAAAATCTATAAAGAGTGCTTAATCCTGGGGAATCGGGAGTGGGGTCAAAAGGGAAAGGTAGGCTGTCACGTTTTTTCTTCATGCATACTTTTGTTTGATTTTTGTTTCTATAGGCAGTTATTACTTTTGCCTCCAAAAAACATATATGTATACACACACATTATACATTGTGTGTATGTATATATGTATATTTGTTATACATAAAATGAAATGTATTAAAATATTTAAAATACATATAAAAATATAATTTATATAGATATAATTTTTATATATGTAATTTTTTAAAGTTTTTTTTTAAATTTTTACTTATTTATTTATTTATTTTTTAGATGTTTATTTATATTTGAGAGAGACAGACGGACAGCGCCTGAGTGGGGCAGGGGCAGAGAGAGAAGGAGACACAGAATCTGAAGCAGGCTCCAGGCTCCGAGCTGTCAGCACAGAGCCTGATGTGGGGCTCGAACTCGCAAACCGTGAGATCATGACCTGAGCTGAAGTAAGACACCCAACCGACTGAGCCACCCAGGCGCCCCTCGTTTTTTTTAAGTTTAAGGAACAAATAAAATTCCAGGACCTTCCTCCCAAAACTGTGAGTCAGTGGTTATAGAGTGGGGCCCTGAGATAAGAACCTGAGATATGCTGGTGTAACCATTCTTGTGGAGCCACGTTGTGCATTTGTGTGCACGTGAGCCTCAGTTGATGTGGGCTGACAACCAGCCTATGATCCGTCCACCAAACCTCAAGACCTGACACTAAACCCCATCTCCTAGAAGAAGGGGTGGTTTTTACCAGTGTGCCCCAAAATGCTCTTAAGGACCAAGAGCAGCCCTCACCTGCTTGTCTGGGTCTGTGCTGATTTGCTGCCACTTGGAGATTTTGGGGTACTGTCTTCACTGCTTCTCCTAGTACTACAACCTGAACTTGGAGTTTGAAGTAGGGTTATGCTGATAATAACTTATATCTTGCCCATCTGTTTTCTTCACCCTGTCCCCAAACCCTGCTTTCACCAATCCTGCTCAAATCCCCAATCTCTTGGCCTTTTCTAGGATTCTTTACTAGAACAGCTGTCTGCCCCCCAATTTTTCTGATCTTGACCATTTCATTGTTCCCTGAGCCCCAGCTTAGAAACTCCAACAATTCTCTTGGACCTTCTTTTGAGTGTTTAAATAGCTTCTTTGCCACTAACCCCATTACTAGGAGTCATCTAACCTGAATTTAACTTGATTTTCAATCTCTCTTCATATCTGACTTTTTTTTCTTGAGTAGCTTCCATTTAGAAATGCATTGGAGGGCCCCTGGGTGACTCAGTCTGTTAAGAGTCTGACTTAGGCTCAGGTCATGATCTCGTGGTCCATCAGTTAAAGCCCTGCCTCGGGCTCTGTGCTGACAGTCTTGAGCCTGCTTCGTATTCTGTGTCTTCCTCCCTTTTTGTCCCTCCCCCACTCACACTCTGTCTGTCTGTCTCTCTCTCTCTCTCTCTCTGTCTCTCAAAAATAAATAAACATTAAACAAATTTAGAAATATGGGGCGCCTGGGTGGCTCAGTCGGTTAAGCCTCCAACTTCAGCTCAGGTCATGATCTCGTGGTTTGTGGGTTCAAGCCCCGTGTCAGGCTCTGTGCTGACAGCTATGAGCCTGGAGCCTGCTTGGGATTCTGCATCTCCCTCTCTCTCTGCCCCTCCCCCCTCATGCTTTGTCTCTCTCTCTCTCTCCTTCAAAAATAAATAAACGTCAAAACAAATTTTTAAAAAATTTAGAAATACACTGGAATGTTTTCTTATTTTCCTTGCCTTAATGGCCATGACATATGATGTCACTGGGTCACCCCAGCCATTTCTAAAACAGTCCCATCTACCCCCAACACTGAGTCAACAACCTGAGTTTTTAATAAGCCCTCTTTTTTTGAACCACATGTTATAATTTTAAAGCGTGTATCGAAAATTGAGTAAATAAATGTTTGTGTATATCCCTTAAAATCTTTGTACAGTGAAAATTTTTTAAACAGTAAATATTACATACACGGCTCTCTACAAATTTTTAAGGGTTTCTGAAGTGAACTGAGGTTCTGTTTGTTTTCTATAGTAGTACTGTCTGGCACAGTTCCACCAGACTCTCCCTAAAACGAAGGGGTAGGCCAGGAACCGATCACCTCTCTCTGTGATTCACCTGCAGAACTTGCCTCATCCCTTCTGGAAGCTCAGACATGAACTAACGAACTGGGGCCCCATTCGCCTTTGGCTTAGCAGACTCCTATTCAATTATCTTTCCCTCCCACTCAGGAGCAAGATTTGGTTACTCATTAATTTTAAGGGGATTTCCTAAGAGACACCAGGAAAGATTTCCTGGTTATGTGGGCTGACAGCTATGGAAGCACTAACAAGGGAAGTCATAGAATCTCTTCCTGGGAATCTTTATGAAAAGCAAAATTAAATGGGTCTCATTGAGAAGCAGTTTAAGAAGGAGGTAAGAGACTTGAAGCAGGTGAAGTGTCATCTGATTCTATGATTTTATAGTAACAGATGGGCTGCTAATTTAAAATAAGAAGCTGCAATCAACAAGACTTAGTGATTCCCACATTCCATGGATGTTTTAACCACAGATTTATGCTAACTGTATTCTCACCTTTTTCGAGCTTAATTTCGAGCTTCAATTTCTTCCTGAGTTGCAGTGCAGTATTCACAATTACAAATAGTAAGCTGAACTTGTGATTTAATATCTGATAGTAACGTATCTTCCTCTCCCATACAGTCCCAATCTCTAGTAGTGCAACAATTTTTGATGTGGGTAGAAGGTAGGATGTGGCTTTTTATTTCTCAAGTTCATTTCTGCTCAATCTCTATCCCACTTGTATAGGAGAGGGTGAGGAGGAACACAGCTTGCCCACATCTCTTAAGAAATCAAAACAATTGACTTTGTCACAAGCATACTTTCCATACGTGTCTGTATAATTTACTATAGTAATCACATGTTTGAACCAAATTGTTGCCATCATGTGAGTGTAGGTGAACATAGCAACAATCCTTATCTTTGCTGTGAAGTCAAATATTTTTTTATTCTTATGTTTTGCAGGTTTGCTTATGGTAACCCCATCACCACCATGTGTAAATGCCCATGTAGTGCCATTTTTCTGTGCCTTTCTTTTAAGAAATTTGGTATTACAGCACAGATGATTTTAAACTATTCAAGGGAAAAAAATTTTTTTAATATTTGATTTTCAAAAGCCAGGTAACTGCTGAGGACAAGAATCAAGTGCTGGAGACCACAGTCCTCTGAGCCACTCCATCTGTAAGGCCTTTAATCAAAACTCCTTCCAGCATCCCAGCAATGATGTGTGGTTATTTATTGCACACTGATTTTTAAATCTTAAAATTTATTGCACACTAATTTCTAAATCTTAAAATTGATAGTATTAGAGTGATATTCAATTATTGAGCACCTAGTATGTGCTAAACACGAAGTGCTTTGCATATATCTTCTCGCTACATCTCGTTCAACCCCCTGAGAGAATGCTAATATCAGCTCCATGTTACAATGAGGAAAGAAGAACAGAGATTGAGGAACCTGCTCAAAGTCATGTGCAAGGGAGTAGTGGAGCCAGAGTTTGCACTACACAACGTCCAAGTAAGCTTTTATTATTTGAGGGGGGCTTTTGTGTACAGAAAAGCATATTTATGATTGTATTTTGAGTAATATTCAATTTATTAGAATAGGACTTTTAAATCTGTTTTTCTTTATACATTTTTATATCATCTCGGAACAATCACTTGTACTTTGATTAATCCTCAAATATCTCTTACATTTGACAGCTCACCCTCTTGTAAATATTTACCTATTGGTACATTTAATCAATCAGATTCTCTCAGACATCCTAAATTACAATAATAAATGCTTACATCGCCTGACCAGTCAGTATAAATAAAATCTTTATTATAAGCAATTTTATATACCTAATAAACCAGACCTTTAAATTTAGAAGATCAAATCCTCTTAAGCCTAAAATACGAACAATATACGAAGTATATTGTATATTGAATGCAAGTCTAGTTACTAAACGTGTTCTTTTTTTTTTTTAACTTTATTTATTTATTTAGGGGGTGGGGAGGGACAGAGAGAAAGAGGGAGAGAGAGAGAAAGAGAAAGAGTCCCAAGCAGGCTCTGTGTTGTCAGCACTGAGCCCAACATGGGGCTCAAACTCAGGAACCATGAGATCATGACCTGAACCAAAATCAAGAGTTGGATATTTAACCAGCTGAGCCACCCAGGTGCCCCACTAAACTTGTTCTTGAATTTAAATAATCAAGTATAGGTTTATGGTTTATCATTGTATTATTTCTGTATCTTCCTGGGTTTAAAAGTTAATAATTTTTTACCCAAGCAAAGAGGACAGAGTTACCTCTTTAAGACGATTTATAATAGGAGCACAGATCCACTTCCAAAACTAAGCCAGTGAATGTTGAGGTGAGCCTCAGTTTATGGTCAGATTTTACCTTCACATCCTGTTGGCTTCCTAAACTTATCCAACCAGCTTAAATTATCAGATAAGTTTGAATTCCTTATGATCTTATGACTTCCAAAAAATCCCCCATTGTTTCAAATATTGGGGACGTTTCAGACCCTCAGGTTTTAATTCCCTTTTAAATAACTGCAGACTGTTTCATTAACGACATTTTGAATGTGTTACCCAGAGTTCAGTTTCTGCCCCCTTTACTTTTTATCTTCCTCATCAAGCACCATTTTATGGTCATAAACCACCCTGAAAACCTTCCTGTATTTTCTGTCGCATCTCTACCTCTGGGAATGAGTTTCTAACCATACTATTCCCAACAGCAAAGTGTGTCATTTGAACATTTCTTTTGCATGATAGAAAAAGCGTTGGGCTGTGCCTCCGGGAAGTGCCCTTTTCAGAGTTGCACATGGACCCAGCATGTTTTTCCCATCATAATGTGGTCTTCGCATAAAAATGCCAAGAAAAATTCAAAAAGGCCATGAATGTGACCCAAAGTCCCTGGTCCCAGTCTGTGATTGCTTGATAAGATCAGACCAATTTACAAAAAGCACATGACACCTCACCGTAATTGCTCAAGCGCTAGCCTTGACCACTTTGTCTTCCACCATGCTACCACCTCAGTGATAGTGACCTCTGGAGACTGGACACTCTCCTGGGCACTGAGGGGTCCTCCCTACCAGTGCTCTGACCCCAGGAAAAGAGGACACCAATTTCCTCCTTACCTAATTCCCTAAGTTTAGGAGGAATGAAAGGGAAAAACAGCCTAGTAAATTCTTTTACCACTTCTTCGAAGTGGCAAATAGAGACTACGGGGATGCAATCCCAAGAGTATGCCACCCATTTCCTGTGTGGGGGCCACCTGACTTCTACATCCAAGAATGATCCAAATATTTCCACAGCCCCAGGGCAAAAAGCCAAGTTCAAAAGAGAGAACAGGAGATTTTCTTGTACCCCAACCCAAGGCTCACCTTCCAAGCCCTCATATACTGACATGAGGCTATCTTCCCTAGATGATCCCTTCTCTTCAGGGAGGTACTGTTCTTACGCCACAGCCTCCAAAAGACATCAGAACTCTCATTGTCCACCGTTGTCACATTTCCCACCATCCATATACTCGTGTCCTAACACCACAGCCTCAGTGCTGCCTTCACCAACCTGTGCCAGCCGAGGCTGCCCTAGGTCTCTCCCCCAGCAAGAAGTGCACATGTCAGCCCTCAGTATATTCCCTGTAATTTTGGAAGGTTCTTACTGCCGGCATCCCGAGGGGAAATTCTTCAATAAGAAAACAGATACGCATGTACACACTATCTCTACAAGAACAAGAAAAAATAAATGAGCACAGAGGTTCTAAATTCAGATTGAAGAAAATGAAATTTTCAAAAGAAGTGTTTGCTATCATGTGAGTCCCTGGGGGACTTGTTAAAACACGTATTTTTGGACCTGATGCCAGACCCAATTGTATGCGGATCTCTGGTGACAAGGCCCAGGGAGTGTGTGTGTTAAACCAACCCTTCCAGTGATGCTTCTGTCTAAGATTTGAGAACTAATCCTCAGAGGGCAGCCCGCCCCTAACATTTGTGGTGCCCACAGCAAGGGTACAAATGGAAGTCCTGGGCCCACCCCTCTTCTGCTTCTACTCAGCTCCATCCCTAAGCACAAGGTCTCACAAGTGGTCACTCATTTAAGCTCTGTCCATGCACCTCTGTGCCTCAGAGTATTCTCAAGAAATCAGACTCAGTGAAGAGGCTTGCAAAGGGATGTGGATGTTTGAGCAGGGAATTAAGGGGTCCTTGATGCCCACAGTGCAGTCAGGAAGTGGGAAAACAGGCTCCAACTTGGCATGTCCCCTTGGCCTTGGGGATTTCTCACCTTGCAGAGAGTAGCTAACCTAAAGAGGCCAGAATGGAGGGCTAAATCTCATTTCTAAGGGAAATATCATTGGTGGAGACCTAAGTTTCCTAATTTATTTACTAAATAGCGCTGCTTTGTTAGATGTATCTCTGCCCAAATGACTTCTCTGCTTGAAGTCTCTTCCCCAAGAACATTGGAAAAGAACCTAATTTGCTTTGCAATGTCATTTTCCCCAAAATGAAGGAACTCTCTGTTCCACAGGTAAGGTTAAGTCTCAACCTTTAGTAAGTAAAAAATAGTTACAACTATAAAATGGCAGGTTTTTACAGCTGCCACACCCATTAAGTTTTCTCCCAAAACGAACATTGTGAGTACCCCATTACACCACAGCACTCTGCTATTTAAACTTAAAACCTTCTAGAGTCAAGGTAGATGGGGGGGGGGGGGGTGGATAATGCAAGATGGACATTATCTCTCTTTGATGACATGAAGAGGTAATTACTGTCGATACCCAAGAACGCACCGTGGGTTCTATACCAAAGGACATCATCTTGAATTATGAAACTATTTGCAACTCACCATCAATACTCACAAACTTTTTCCCATAAGTAAGATAAACATTTCCAGAGCAAAGGGCCTAGTTCACAGCCTCCTTGACAGGACCACTGCCTAGAACCCTGGGCATTTCCTCTTAGTGAAAGACGCTTTGATGGCCACACATGGAGTTGTCTACCTAGACCCCCTTCTCTGGGGATTGATCCCTTGCCATGGATTATTTCACAGAGGCCAAGTTTGTGTTATGTAACTCTGCAACCCTGGTGACAGTTTCTTGGATGGGGGGCACCTGACTCCCACTGGGTCAGCTTGATTCCCTTAGAATTAGAAGAGAAAGAGAGAATGTTTCTCTATGTAGCTGAACCTGAAATATGCAAATTTGGGAGCCATGAACCAGCCATGAATTGTTCTATGTGAGTTGGAAGCCAAGGAAGCCCATCTGCCCAGAGACAAATGAAACAGATGTTCAGAGAAGAGAAGGAAATACTTTCTCTGTTCCTGTATCAGCTGCATTCCTGGCTTTGGGTTCTATGGGTCAGCCCTGGAACCTTGCAGTAAATGCTTTTGGGGGTCGTAAGTTACTGGCGACTCTTCTACCTAGAAGTGCACCACTAGTGATGTACTTACTTGCTTTGACCCTAATTTTTCTCTGAGACCCTCATCCAAACAGCCAGGAAGTAGAGTGCATTGTAACTCTTAGTACCTATTCAGCTCATCCTCTTCTATTATCACTGCCACAAGATGAAGTCATATAGAATGGAGTTCACCTCCCAGCCCTGCTGACTAATAACTGTGTGACCCTGAGCAAGCTACTGAACCATCCTAAAATGGGGATAATCATAGTATTTGCCTCATGAGATCGTTGTAAGGATTGAATAATAGTGCATATAACAAAATGTATGGACCATAGTCTATTATGTCTATTATTGACATTATTATGTCAATAAATGCCTATTACCATTGTCATACCACTAATGTTGTATTTATATTACACTATTTTTAAAGAAAGGTTAACTTACTCAGAGATCCCTGCCTAATTGCTAATACACCCGACCATATCTTTCTAGGAATCTGTTTATTTTAATGACTATAGTATGTACAGAAGGGACATTTGCTTTATTAGACTATATCTAAAGTTGTTTAATTTAATTAAGCTATTTAAAAAGAAGGAAAATATTATCAAGTACACTGATAAGCTTTTTACACATATTTTCCTGTAAATTCTTTTTACTATTTTATTATTTATTTTTGAGAGTGAGAGAGACAGAACACGAGTGGAGAATGGGCAGAGAGAGAGGGAGACACAGAATCCAGAGCAGGCTCTGAGCTGTCAGCACAGAGTATGACCCGGAGCTCCAACTCACCAACTGGGAGATCATGACCTGAGCTTAAGTCAGACGCTTAACCGACTGAGCCACCCAGGCGCCCCTACGTGTATTTTCTTAATTTACAAAAGCTGATACTATCTCTAATTTAAAGATGGGCAAAATAGAGGCTCATGAACATTAACTTACCAAAAGACAGAAAAAAAGAGACAGATCTGTAGTTCAAATTCAAGTTTGTCTGACTCCAAAGTCTATGTCCTTTTTTTTTTTTTTTTAATGTTTCATTCTTTGTTTTCTTTAAGATAATAGAAAATAGGGACCCTTGGGTGGTTCAGTCGGTTAAGCATCTGACTTTGGCTCAGGTCATGATCTCATGGTTCATGGGTTCGAGCTCCGCATCGGGCTCGGTGCTGACAGTTTAGAGCCTGGAGCCTGCTTTGGATTCTGTGAATCCCTCTCTTTCTGCCCCTCCTCCACTCACACTCTGTCTCTTTCTCTCAAAAATAAATGAAAACATTAAAAGAAATTTTAATAAAAAAGTAATAGAAAATAAATATTTTACTAACTTGAACATTGAAAACAGCTGCAATAATTACTAGACATGGATTTTTCCATAAAATGAGATTCAGTTTAGTTAGCAAAGGAATCTTGGAGGAATATGTAGTCCAGTTGTTCCAAGGAGTATGTGTATTGAAGGATTGTCATATCCTATCTTCTTTGTAAAACATACTAACCCCTATTATTATATTCCATACTTAGCTCCCTCGTGAATCTCATGATGTATTTTAAATTCTCCTTTTTATTTCATAATATGTTTCTACTTCTCACTTTCGTTTCATTTCTATAATGCATTATTTTTATTTTTATAGCCAATTATAATTAACATACAGTATTATATTAGTTTCCAGTGTACAATATAATGATTCAACAATTCTATACATTTCTTTCAATTTTTTTAACATTTATTTATTATTGAGAGACAGAGAGAGCATGAGCAGGGGAGGGGAAGAGAGAGAGGGAGACACAGAATCCACAAGCTGTCAGCACAGAGCCCAACGTGGGGCTCGAACTCACAAACCTCGAGATCATGACCTGAGCCAAAGTCGGACACTGAACCGACTGAGCCACCCAGGCGCCCCTACATTTCTCAGTGCTCATCATGATAGTGTGCTCTTAATCCTCTTTATCTATTTCACCCATCCTCTCCACCCACCTTCCCTCTGGTGACCATCAGTTCTCTATATTAAAGAGTCCAGGGTTTTTGTTTGTTTCTTCTTTTCTTTGTTCATTTGTTTCCTAAATTCCACATATGAGTGAAGTAATTTGATATTTTCCTTTTTCTGTCTGATTTATTTCACTTAGCATTATACCTTCCAGGTCCTTTCATGTCGTCCCAAATGGCAAGATATCATTCCATTTCATAGCTGAGTAATATTCTTTTGGGTGTGTGTGTGTGTGTGTGTGTGTGTACATACTACATCTTCTTTATCCATTTCGTGTATGGATGGACACTTGGGTTGCTTGTGCATCTTGTCTATTGTAAAAAATGCTGCTATTAATTAACATAGGGGTGCATATATCTTTTTGAATTAGTGTTTTCATTTTGGGGGTTAAATATCAAGTAGTGGAATATGGTATTTCTATTTTTTTAAGCTTATTTCTTTATTTTGAGAGGGGGGTGGGGTGGGGCAGAGAGAGACAGAACCCCAAGTGGGCTCTGTGCTGTCAGCACCGAGCCCGTCATGGGGCTTGATCCCACGAACCGTGAGATCATGACCTGAGCTGAGATCAAGAGTCAGACACTTAACCAACTAAGCCACCCAGGAACCCCTGGTATTTCTATTTTTAATTGTTTGAGGAACCTCCAAACTGTTTTCTACAATGGCTACACCAGTTTGTATTCCCACCAACAGTGTACGAGTATTCCTTATTTTCTATGTCCTTGCCAAAATGTGTTATTTCTTGTGTTTTTTACTTTAGCCTTTCTGACAGGTGTAAAGTGATAACTCATTGTGGTTTTAATTTGCATTTCCCTGATGACTAGTGATATTGAGCATCTTTTCATGTGTCGGCCATCTGTATATCTTCTTTGGAAAACTGTTTAGGTCCTCTGTCCATTTTTAATTGGATTATTTGGGGGTTGACTGAGTTCTTTGTGTATTTTGGATATTAACCCCTTATTGACTATTTCGCTTGCAAATATCTTCTCCCATTCAGTAGATTGCTTTTTGATGGTTTCCCTCACTGTGCAAAAGCTTTTTTATTTTGGTATAGCCCCAATAGTTTAATTTTGCTTTTGTTGCCCTTACCAGGGGAGCCCATACTCTTCCTAGTATACTATTTAGTCTCCTGATTCCTGGGTATATTATTTTTATATTGGAGAGAGTGCTAGAAAGATTCATAACAATAACTGTGGATTACAATCTTATAAACTTATCATGTCAACCTAATGTAATAGTTACCCAGAATCTTTTTTATTTTTTTGAGGAGTTAATCATCTGAGCATGTTGACATCCGTGAAATTCTGCTATCCCTATTCCAAACCATGAACATCACCTAGTACATTAAACCAAAATGACAGTACTAACCCTTTAGTTGGCATCCTGGGTAGCTTAAATATAAGCACAAATTTGAATTGCTGATGTAACAGATAAGAGTCTGTCAATACACCAAATGTTATATAGATTTAGATATACAGATGGGATATAGATACAGATTCACAAGATATTTAGCTTGATAAGGCTTTGTAGTAGGTAACTAACATGAATTTGGAATTCATACAATGTTTCTTCTTGGCAAGAAAATTTAGAATACTGTAATCTTTTTTCAGAGGTCTCTTTCTTTTGATTGAAACCACAAATGCAGACACATTTACAACAATTCTCTTTAGTACTTGAGTGTGCATATTACCTTCAGATAAAGTCAAGAAAAAAAATCCGAAGGACTTTTGATGCAGGAAAAAATTAAAAAGAAGAGAACAAAGAAGTATTTCTTTGCTTTTATCATTTCAAAGTTTTTTGATGTTCTGAGAGTTATAAAAATGAGTTATACTGTATGAAAAACACTCTTGTCTTAAATACAAATTCAGGTGACGTTAGAAATAAAATATGGAAGAACATGTGCACGAGGTTTAAAGATAACCATCGTGCTTGACAACAAAGTCTAATCTGCTTCAATCAAAGGAGAAATATAGTTCATCTCATTCTTTAACTAGTAGGGAAGTCACTTGGCCTAATGTGGAATGTATTTTCTCCTACACAGTGTCTTATATTGTGTGCTGAGAAAGCCTGGGCAACACAGACCACCCTTTGAGTCTTCTCTAAACCAAGAAGTTTGAGAACGCAATTTTGCTGTAGGATTGAAATAGAGACTCAGGGATACTTTAAAATAAGAAAATATCTTCTGTTGAGCGCATTGATTACACTGCTGCTGGTATTTTGTAATCCTATTTCCCCCATCCATATGCTTCTTCAATGTACATTTCCTGCTAAAATTGAGGGTCAAGAGAGAATCATACTTCTGGTTCCTGCTGATAATGTGAACCCAAAATAACAGCCAAAAAAAAAAAAAAAGGGCGAACATCTGTGAAGGCTTAGTCAGAGCATTTTCTCACTAGTAATACTTGCTAGAGTGCTATTGCTTTTACTATCAGAAAAAATTTTCCATGCTTTCTCTAATATGCACCCTCTAATAGCCGAAGCAATCTTCTAGGGAAACCCTGTATATGGAAAAATAACTTTCTCCCCAAAACTGAAGTGGGAACTAATACACACAACCCCAGAATATGAGCATTCACTAGTATAGGCGTCAGTCAGTAAAAGTGGGATACAGAAATCAGATTTTCACATGCAAAGTAATGATTCAAGGCAAAGCCATAACTTTCATTGAATATAATCACACGTATTCATACAAACGGTGTTTTTCTCGCGGTAAATGTCAATTCTTTTGCCAAGTGTTAATCAATCACAATTAGTTCTGAGTTCTTTCTTGCACTTCTAGCCAACATATTGATAGTGTTACAAACATTATGTTACTAGAGCATTGATTTCACCTTGGACCTGAAATTATACATTTGGATTTCATGATCTTGTGAATAATTAGGGTCACCAGAAGTCAAATGATGGGCACTCTTGGTTTTTGGACCTTTTTTTGGTTTTTAATGTTTGTGTATTTATTTTGAAAGAGAGAAAGAGAGCAGAGGAAGGGCAGAGAGGAGGGGGGAGAGAGAATCCCAAGCAGGTTCTACACTGTGAGTGCAGAGCCCAACATGGGGCTCAATTTCACAAACCGGGAGAACACGATCTGAGTTGAAATCAAGAGTCAGATGCTTAACAGACTGAGCCACCTAGGTGCGCCCTTTGGCCTTGTTTTGATGCATTTGGTATGGCAAGCTTTCTCAGGGTCAGTTTCTTATCAAATCTCTGCCTTATATCATAAAACCTGCAAAGAAATCTGCTTAGAATGTGGAGGTAAAACTTTTGACTTGATAGGCTATTTCTCCAGCCCCATTCTGTGGCATGTGTATTTTCCATGTTATATTGACCTGTTTTGAAAAACTCAGCCTGCATTTTGCAGATAGAACTTTTATGAGAAAGTACTCTTGCAGTTAAAAAGAAGTCAAAGAGGGAGGTGGCTATTTTAAAAGGATGCTGTGTGTGGTAGGTTGAAAAAAGGCTCCCCAAAGGTCTGTCCACACCCTAATCTTCAGAACCTGTGAATGCTGCCTTAGGACGACATCGCCTTGGATTGTATGGGTGGGCTCTAAATGCCAACGCATGATAAATACAGAGGGAAATTCGACATAGATACACAGAAGAAAAGGGTGTAAAGACGGAAGCAAAGATTGCAGTGATGAGACCCTAAGCAGAGGGAGCTAAGGAATGCCAATAATCACCAGAAGCCAGAAGAGGCAAAGAAGTGCTCCTCCTTAAAGCCTCCTTAAAGTGCTGGATTTTGGACTTGGGGCCTCTTGAACTATGAGAGGATACATTTCGGGTGTTTTACGCCACCAAATTTGAGGTAATTTGGTACAGCTGCTCTAGGAAACTAACATAAGTGCCTTTACCAAATTCTCCACGGCCCTCAACCTTGTTGGTTTTGGAAAGTCTGTTTCATTACTTCAATCATAAATGCGCTAGTCCTAGATGACTGCCTCCTACTAATCAATTCATAAGAAACAGATTGAAAATCAGATTATGAATCTGTTCATTTACCAGAGAAAATATCCCTGTTCTAGTAGTTAGGATTAATGACATATTGAGAGCATTGAGAGGTATATTTAGAAGCAACAAAATTCTTCTCATAACCAGACTCAGGCATAAGACTTTCTGGGACCTCACCAGCTCAGGCTGAGAAGAAGACAGAGGAGAATCAAAAATAATGGGAGAAGGTTAGGAGAATATTGATGCTGCTGCAGACTGATGCCAGCAAGGGCTGCTGGAAAATAAAGTGTGCAATATTCCAAGAAATGACAAAAGTCATGTTTAGGTCAGGCAGATATAGGTATTGGTGGGGAAAGGTCCAAATCCCATGAGGGTGGAAGAAGCCCAAATAAAGAGCAATGAATCTGAATAAGGTTCTCCAGAGAAACAGAACCATTAGGATGGAAAGAGAGAGAGAGAGTTTAAGGAATTGGCTCACACAGTTGTGGAGGCTGGCAGGAGTGAAATCTGTAGAGCAGACCAGCAGCTAGAGACCCTGAGAAGAATCCATAAGGCAGTCTGGAGGCTGAATTCCTTCCTCCTGGGAGGACCTCAGTCTTCTCTTTAAGGCCTTCAACCAGTTGGACGAGGCCCACCCACATCATAGAGAATAATCTGCTTTATTCAAAGTGTACTGATTTAAATGTTAATCACACCTTAAACATACCATCACAGCAACATCTAGCCTGGTGTTTGATCAAACAGCTGGATACCATAGCCTGGCCAAGCTCACACATAAAATTAACCATCACACTGGCTATTCACGATAGTCTTCCGACCAAGAGAAAGACAACAAAAACTGCAGGAGCCAGCTCTCCAAAGAAGGAAGCAGAGAGTGAAATGAAGAACCTAGGAAAACCAAGCCTGGGCATTATTAAAGATTATAGAGAAAAATGAGGACTGCTTAGAATTGAACCCTGGGAATATCTTTAATATTTAAACTGGGGTCAAGTCTTAGATAAAAGAGTTTGTTACAAGCTTCACCTTAAAATGTATTTGCTACCTACTGACCCCTCTACATTTTCTATTAAGATGTCAGTGGCCAGTGACAAGTGTCACGTTTTCCTCTTGAGAGACTGGGAATACGGGACTTTTTGAGAATTGCTTATAGGAAATGAAAAGCAAAAAGCAGAAGTCTGAAAGGTTATCTTTGGGAGAGACTTTGAGAGACTCTGCGCACAAGTAGAGTTGTCTTGGGGCCCAGAAAACAAAGGACACAAACCCAGGGTCATGGAACAGATGCCGGCAACATCTGGGGGTAGAAACCTTAGCACAGACACTGTCACCAATAGAAATTTCAGATACTTTCATATCTCATTACAGTTGTTACAGATATCTCAATGTATCATTGTATTCATCACAACTTTGAAAATATGGTAGTTATTGGGCATGATCATTTAATTTAATGGGTTGATAAAGAAACTTACGTGCTATTTTATCTCAGTTTTCAAAAATACAATACTTTGTTTCCTCAATATATTTGATTTCCTTTGTAATCTTATTTATTTTGAGCATTAAAAACACTATCCTGAGGGGCGCCTGGGTGGCGCAGTCGGTTAAGCGTCCGACTTCAGCCAGGTCACGATCTCGCGGTCCAGGAGTTCGAGCCCCGCGTCAGGCTCTGGGCTGATGGCTCAGAGCCTGGAGCCTGTTTCCGATTCTGTGTCTCCCTCTCTCTCTGCCCCTCCCCCGTTCATGCTCTGTCTCTCTGTCCCAAAAATAAATAAACGTTGAAAAAAAAACAAAAACAAAAACAAAAACACTATCCTGAGAAGGGTCCGTAGGCTTCATTAGGCCGCCAGAAGGGTCTGGACACAAAAAAAGTTAAGCGCCCTTGGATTAAAGGAGCTAAAATTTTGTCCCATTTAATCTTCATTCATTTAGCAAATGTTGTGTAGAATTCACTTTGTTCCATGGGCAAACTCTTAACTCAGAAAGTGTTTTGGAGGGATTTGGGGGAACATGCTTAAAAAGGAAACATAGAACATAGTGAAGTATTAATTTAAACCACAACATAAATGCTACAAAAATAATGACACAACGAAAGCCATGAATTTAGGGACAAATCCATTTGAAGGATTTCTTAACACTATGTAATTTGTTACTGCTAAGCTTTTGATTACTGTATAATCAGGCTGACAAATGACTAATGCTGGGCAGGTCCAAACAAGTGAATTCTAGTTTTGTCTGGGACTCTGTCTCCCCATCTTTGTGTAGAGTCTTACAGAATTTAATGGTCCTACCTCCTTTTTGGTTGTCTGTCCCTCTATGTGACTGACAAAAGCTTTGTAATTTTTCTCATCTAGACTCTAGACACCGGGTGAGGTAATTACCCAGAAGCTTAGAGTACACTTACTTTGTCTATCATTCATTTTTAAATATTATATTCACAAGTGGAGAGAACACACAGATTTTATAAAATGTGTGACATTTTGATAATGAAGGTTCAAAAAAGAAAAAAAAAGGAGAAAAAAATGTAATTCTGCCAAAATTTCTGGAACTCAGTTTTAGTTGACCATTTATTATTTAAAGGAAATAGAATCGGGGCACCTGGGTGGCTGAGTCAGTTAAGTATCCTACTTTTGATTTCTGCTCCTGTCATGATCTCAGGGTTTGTGAGTTTGAGGACCACGTTGAGCTCCACACTGACACTATGAAGCCTGTTTGGGATTCTCTCTTTCCCTCTCTTGTTTGCCCCTTCCCTGCTCTTTCTCTCTCTCTCACATGTGTGCATACTCTCCCTTCTCCTCTGGCTTTCAAAATAAATAAATAAATACTTTTAAAAAAAGGAAATAGAAGCATAATTATAATTGGCTATAAATGTTGGCATTGATGCGTTTGAGACGATCATTATTACATCAACACTTGAAATCAAAGCGGAAACCAAACGAATGACAAGGCTGCAGATGAAGGTAGACCTTGATGGAAAGAACTGAGAGCATAAGTCATAGTCAGCAATGTGAAAAAGCCTGAAACCAGGGAACTTGGAAGCCAGGGGGGAAATGAGCAAGCCAATCCAACAGGCAGTGGAGGGGATTGGTTTATGCTTCCTCCTACCTCAGACCACACAAAGGCAGAAAGGAGCAGAGAACACTCATGTTGTTGAGATCATGTTTCCCTGGTTGTAATGCTGACTTCAGTGGTGCCATCTAACAAGTGGTGAATGTAGGGGGCTCAGTCGGTTAGGCATCCCACTCTTCATTTGGGCTCAGGTCACGATCTCACAGTTCGTGAGATCGAACCCCACATCGAGCGCTGTGCTGACGGCGTGAGCCTGCTTGGGATTCTCTCTCTCCCTCCCCTTCTCCTTCTCCCTTTGCCCCTCCCCTACTCTGTAGCCCAAAAGAAGTGGTGAATATAGACTATGATAAATAGTAAAATAGAATGTTTGGATTTGGCAGAAGTGAAAAAGGGATCTAAGAATAGTCTTCATTCTTCCCAGTCTCCCCACCACCCTCAAGACACACATACAACATCCCTGTTGCTTAGAAGCCATTTGTGTAATAGTAACTACTGTGCATTGAATGTCTGTGTTCTGCCCAAATTCATATGTTGAAATCCTGACCTACAAGGTGATGGTACTAGGAGATGGTATTAGGAGAGGGGGTCTTTGGGAGGTTATTAGGTAGGTTACAAAGGCAGAGCCCTCATAAATGGAATCACTGTCCTTATGAGAGAGACCAGAGAAAGCTCCCATGCCCCTTCTGCCATGAGAGTTTACAGCAAAAAGACAGCCATCTAAGAAGTCAGCTCTTACCAGCTATTGACCGAATCTGCCAGCACCTTAATCTTGGACTCCCCAGCCTTCAGAACTGTGAGACAACAAGTGTCTGTTGTTTATAAGCTACCCAGTCTCTGCCATTTTGTTACAGTAGCCCAGACGAGGATGGTAACGTTTTGCAGAGATAACTTCACTCTGACCTTCTATTCCTTCTAAACACTAGATCAGGAACGTAATCTTCTATGCCTTCACATTCAGTAGTTTTAAGTTTTCTATTTTACCATAATAACAACATTTGTAATGGAAGTTTTTACACCTTTTAGAGAACACTGTCTTTTTTGCCAAAGTACACTAGACAAAAAGAGTAGGTAGTGTCAGAAGACATTTGAGTTTAAATATAAGCATTAAACTCCCGGATGCCGAAGTTAGCTATTAGCAAGTCTACTGTTGTCACTAGAGTCCTACAAGGAGGTAGGTGTTACAAAAGCCATCTGAATCCTCCTTTATGGCTAAACACTATAGTTAAAGCTGTAATCTGTAGTTGATCTTTTCTGAAAACTTCCTCAACATGTCAGCAAAGGAAATTAAAATCTTAATTAAACCCTTTTCATTAGATGTAGCAATGAAGACAGTGCTTTCACTATAGCCATGATGATACTGCGATAAAATGACTAGAGCATGAGAAATGCCACCTTGTCTTGGACCAAGATTCCAACTAGTCATTTCTTACAGTGCCATTGAGACTATCTTGTGATTTCTTATCAAACCCCAGGAACTATTGTTGGATCTTGAACAACCTTCATGTTTTATAATGAATATGTCATCCCTTAACTTATCTAAATCATCATTGCGCACATACCTATGATTTTGTCTACCCAGAAACTATTTTCCAGGAATTACTGTCACCCCTTTGTCCAATTTGTAAGGTTGCAAAAGGTTTTGCAATACTCCTGTAACATGACGTTGTTCCCAGGCATGATCAGTTGGTCTTGAGGGCACTTGGCCTTAAACAGGCCTATTGATTCCTTCCTCAGAAATTCTAAAACTGGAACTGAGAGGAGCAAACATAAGTGGCTACACTACATACGCTAACTTGGAAACTGTTCCTACTGACATGTAGACTGCAAACAAGAAAGCTGGTCTGCCCTGAGAAAGTAAAGGAGATGTGGGAAGAGGGGCAGAGATACAGGTCCCAAGGAGAAGAATTTCTGAGTTTCCTTTGTGCTCCAGCTAGTGCTTGTGTTCTTGAGGATCAGGCACCTCTTGGATTCCATTAATTACTCCAATTATTTTCCAATAAATCTACTTTTTGTTTTTATTGTTAAGCTCGTGTCATTGGGCATCTGTTTCTTGCACCAACAAATATGAGTCCTAACTAATATTTATTTAAGACACTTTTCTTTATTTAATATTTAACATATAAATTATTTATACTTTATCTTGTTCTACCTTTTGAAGGTACAAATTTCATCAGTCTTTAATTCATTTCATCTATAGGATATGTCTTTCAAGTGTCGGGAAGCACCTTCTAGTTTGAGATTTGATGTTAAGTTTGTGTTCACCTTAAGCATGCCCTTAATTATTTAAGAGCTTTGTTCATATCCTCTGTCTGTTGAGTTCAGTTGAGTTCACACATTTTTGGTTGTCTGCTTGGTGCCAGACAATGTACTTGGTGACATAGACTGAAATATGAAGGAAGAGATCTTATAATCTAGTAAAAGTGAAATATTTGTAAACGAACAATTGAGATGTAGTACCAAGAGGTACCAAAGAAGTGCAAGGTATGAGCAAGGTATGAACAAGGGAATTACTAACACTCTCACTAGTAACAGACAATAGTTTTTCCCCCAGCAATCTTCCCCCAATTTTTCTAGAAACTTCTCTTTCACCTTCTTCATGCGTATAGTAGTAATTCCTTCAGTCAAGGGAGTTGAATGATCTCACACGCATTTATATTCCATTTCCACTCTGGCCGCAAAGTCTAGAATCCTAACACAGGTTGTGCCAGTTCGAGTGCCCTGTATGTGGCCCCGCAGCTGACCTCCAGTGAGCCTCACCTCCTGCTTTCCCACACTTGTGTCATCTCCTCCTACTCTAAATAGGGCTTACCTGGGTAATAATTAGAATAGTAAAGAAAAGCAGAGTATGACTTCCATATCTCGATCAGAGAAAGTATTTGAGCTTTATAATGTGTATAGCAATTATACTCTCCCGCAAATTAAAATAATTTTAAACATAAAATTTTTTTACAGAAAAAAAATATTACAGCTTCTGTCTTGCTCCTTTGGAGTACTCACTCTGGGGTAAGCCAGATGCGTTGCCGTGAGAACAATGAGGCAGCTCTGTGAAGATGTCCACGTGATGTGGAACTGAGGCCTCCTGCCAACAGCTGGCAGTAACTTAGCAGGCATGTAAATGAGTCCCCTTGGAAGTGATCCTTCAGCCTGGTCAAGTCTTCAGATGCCTGCAGCTGTAGCTGATATCTTGACTGCAGCTTCATCAGAGACTTCCCCGGCTCCAGCCTAAGATAGAACCACCTAGCTAAGCTGCTCCTAAGTTCTGGTTGCACAGAAACTGTGAGATAAAAAATGCTCGCTGTTGTTTAAAGTTGCTAACGTTTGGAGTAATTTGTTATGCAGGAACAGATAATACCATACCACATCCTTTTGGACTCCATAATCGGTCCAGGGATGGGCAACTAACCCAAGTTAGGCCAATGACTAATTTCCTCCCAATGTTTTGATGAACTGTCACAGAAAACACGTAGACCATTTCTCTCTGGTGGCTGAACTAATAAGATGTATAATTTAAATGCTATCAGTGACCATGTTTCCACGAGGTGGAGAAAACCAGTCTTAAAAAGCATGAAGTTGACACAGAGAGAAACAGAATATCAGGAATAGAGCCACAGTCATGTTAAGGCCTTAGTTCCAACTATTCCTGACACTTACCTGGATCTTGCCCTTTCTTTGTCTTGTGTTTGTCTCTTCTCCAGAATCTTCCATCCTGATGTTATGGCCTTACAGCCTCTGCATATCTTGGTTATCTTTCATTTATTCTCTTGACACGTTCTCTCGCTTCAGTTGCTGTGCATATGTCATCTCACCAATGAGACCACCTTGCCTAATATAGATTATCCAGTGCGTGATGACTTTTTAATTTATCATCCTGGCAAGGTGGAACATTTCCTAGAATTTACTTTCTTGTATGTTTCCAGGTACAGTGGGCCACAGGGAAGATTCTTGAGAGATTTGCAGGGTCTACAACTGCTCAATCTTCCCATGGATCCTCCTTCAGTTCCTCCTACTTCCGGTCCCCGTGAGTGTGTTTAGCTCTGTGCTGATGAGCCCCAGCCTTTGCAAGATACCCTTATCACCAAGGTCAGAGACAAGGTCAGAGACAGGTTTCTGTCTGTCCTTGTGGAGTTGCTTCTCAAGCTTATGGATTCCATGCTGCCCTTAATCATCTTTCTCACTTGACATCCATTTCCCCCTCCCAATGTATTAGCAGACACAGAGACAATAGCCTTACAGGGCTTGCAAAACTAGCTCCCACAGTTGGGAGAGACATAAACATTAAGTGGAGAGGAGGCTGAAAGAGGTCCTTAGCATCAGAGGGGGCCAAGGTGACTCTGAGAAGTAACAAGAAAAAACCTCGCTCACCATCTACAAGGCAGAGGCCATAACCTTGGCAGAATCCAGCTATAGAGAACAGGACTAGACAGAGCCAAAGGTCTTCCACAGAAAATTCTATCTTTCTTCCTAGTGATCTCCAATCCAGTGAATTAGAAGAGAAAGGGGAGAAAGAGTAAAAGAACTGACTCTGAAGTTCCTTTGTCCCTGGGTCAAGCCTTGGCTGGCGGAAAAGTGAGGATGTGATTAGAGTTTTAAGTGGACTCAACCAAAAGTGTCCAGCAAGCTGTGGGATCTTTTTGACACGTTAGGAAGAACCTACCTACTAAGGGAGAGCTGATATAGCACAACAGAAGACAGAGAAGGGAGAAAAATAAAATCTTTAATGTTTGTACTCCATCACATTTATCCTATTCAATAAAATGGTGATGTTCAGATGGACATATTTCTGGGTTTGAAGATCATCATATTCCCAACAAAGGAAAGAATACATTGTAATTGAGTATGAGAAGAGAAGAGGACTTAGGGCAGAACCCAGGCAGAACATTAAAGGGTCAAGAATTGGAAAGAAAAGCCAGCAAAGAAGACTGAACACTCAGAAGAGGCAAGACAAGGGAGAACTTCAAGAAGGAATCAGTTCCATAGTAGTTTATGCTGCCTTAATGCCACTTGACTGATTCCAAACCCTACCAGCTTGTAGACACAAATCTGATCACGTCAGTTTCCAAACTTCTCAGGTTCTACACCTCATTTGTATAATTGCTGGTAATCCTTCTCCCCTGAAGGCTTCTTTGCTATAAGCTCTGTTGTTTCTGTACTATCTCTCAATTTCCCAATGCTCCAAAGTACAAAATCCTGAGTGAGCTCATAGGACTGCATTTCATTTGTAGTCATGTGTGTTGAAGCCACACTCTCTTCCCAACAAAGATGGGGAATATGATAGTAGTAGAGACTATTATACTTCGGTATCCTTTTGTTTGTTTGCTATCCTAGACCGCCAAGAATAAAATAAAATATAAAACCTATAACCCAGTTTCTCTTGAAGCTAGGGATGGCAATATGATTAGATTCTAGCAATAAACTGTGAGCAGAAGCAGTGCGTGCAACCACAAGGATATTCCCTTTTACTTCTTTCCCTTCTTCCAGGAGGTCGGAATGCTGAAATCATGCTGAAGCAGCCCTTGTGGACCACAGGTGACCTTGGGAATGAGGACCCCCCACCCCCACCCTGGGATTGATGCTGAGGTATACTTCCCAGCGGTTCCTTTAATAAAGGCTGCTGGGAATGATGTCAGTAGACAGCCCACTGCTCTCAAACCCCTCAGCTGACGAGAGCTACCTTGTTCAAGTTCACAACCATTCCAAGGTGGCCCACATCCAGTGACACATCACTGTGGGAATATAAAGACCTGGTCATTTTGGCCTAATTCAAGATAACTCTGGCCACAGCTATTATTGGGGCTGGATCACAGCTTGACCCCCTCTGCCCACTCCTGTTCTTCCCCATACCAACCAGACAGGCCTTTGTGTAGCTGCCTACTAAGGCTGCAGTACTCCTTGCCAGCCCCCCTCCCAGTCACAGAACTGAGCTCCTTCATGTCCTTCTGATTTTTGTTCAAAACTCATGACCTCAATGAGCCTGGCCCTGCCTACCCTCCTAGACTATCTTGCCCACCAACATTCCTGATCCTTGTCATCTTGCTCTACTTGTTTCCTTTTTCCCAATGCTTACCATTCTCTAATATGCTATCTCAGTTATTTATGTATCTATTTATTATTATGTTTTTCTCTCTCTCTCCCTTAGTAGGATGTAAGATAACAGTAGCACAAGGACAGGGATCTCAGTTTTGTGCACTGATATATCCCACACACCTACAAGGATGCCTGACACATAGCAGACATTCAGTAAATATTTGTTGAATAAGTGAATAATTCTCAAAGAGAATTTTGCAGATATTCAATCTTCAGGACTCTCAATCCCAAAAACAGATTGGAGAGTTCTTGGGCAGCAGCTTCACTAGTTATTACATATTTATATCATCCAATAAGAAAAAAAATGTTTGCACATTTTTAAAAATTTTACTGTTTATTTATTTTTGAGAGAGAGAGAGAGAGAAACAAAGCACGAGAAGTGGAGGGGCAGAGAGAGAGGGAGACACAGAATCTGAAGCAGATTCCAGGCTCTGAGCTGTCAGCACAGAGCTGGATATGGGGCACAAACCCATGAATGGTGAAATCACCTGAGCCAAAGTCAGAAGCTCAACCTACTAAGCCACCCAAGCTTTCCGGTTGTCATTTTTATGGAGTATAAATCATTCCTTTTATAGTTTATATTCATTAATGTCTCTCTCTCTCTCTCTCTCTCTCTCTCTCTCTCTCTCTTACACACACACACATTCATACACACACACACACACACACACACACACACACACACCTCTGAATATTATGATACCTATTTCACAGGTAAGGCCTGTGATTTCTGTTCCAAAGAGATGGCCATTGTAAAGAGTGACTTTCCTTAGAATAGAAAACTTAGAAAACACAAACCTGAAATTCTCAAGTGTGGTGATCCAGGACAGCTTGCTGGGTTACATGATAGGGTACGGTTACTTCTAACAGGAACTGTCTGTTCTCAAGTACAATTCATCACAACTGAGTTGTTGGAAACTTTGTTTTGCTTCATATTACCAGCTTCTGAAAGAAGTCAGTATTTGTGAAGTTTCAGGGAGTTTCCTTTGAAGTCAGCACTACAGTAAAAACATGAACTAGATCAACTGAACACTCATGGAGTCAGCCTGAGGATTTATTTCTGTATTTTCCGGGGGCTTTCTTCTCCCGGGCAAGTTCCTGCTTTTTCACCATTTGCCTTAAGAGTTAGTAAAGGTTATGTAAATGTCATTAGTGAGTAAACATGAATAATAATTCCAACAAAATCTTGTCTTCTGAGGCTGTATTCTTTAATATATTTCTCTAAATTATCAGTTATCTTTTTATTCTTTGACTTCCATTTTGCCTGGCTATTGTTTCCCAAACTACATTTTTGTAGAGACTACTTTTTACTTTCTGCAATTGTACACCAGAAACATTCCGACATCTGGTAATCACATTGTCCTCCATTCTTTTTATAAACATTTTTTAATGTTTATTTATTTATTTTGAGAGGGAGAGAGAGCAGGAGAGGGGCAGGAGGAGAGAGGGAGAATTCCAAGTGGGCTCCAGGCCATGAGTGGAGAGCCCAATGGGGCGGGGGGCGGGGGGCTCATTCCCATGAACAGTGAAATCACGACCTGAACCGAAATCAAGAGTCGGGCACTTAACTGACTGAGCCACCCAGGTGCCCCGACAGTGTCCTCCCTTCTTAAGAATCAGAAAAGTGCACATACCACTGTCCTTTATGATCCATGTTTCATATGTAACCAGTTTCTATTCTTGATGTCTTTTATATCTACTATCTACTAGATCATATTAGATGTACTACTCATCTACTATACTAGATCTACAAAATCACAGTCTCTGGTGATAGGACCCTAGACTCTGCCTAACAATCAACCACATGAATTTTGTGCCTGATACGATTTGAGGATTAATAGATTATTATGGTATTAACAGGGGCTCCTCCCAGGCCAAGGAACTTGGAGGGAAGGGGGGCTTTCCTTCTCATTTTACTTTATACTCTTTTGTATTAAAAACAATTTTATGAGCACTTATTATATATGTGATAATCTATATCTACTAGAGATTTCTTAGGTTTAGAAGAATGACATATTACATATTGATTTTCTGGGTTATATCCATGAGGAAATATCAACTTAGATCATTCATGAGGAGAAAAGACTATCAAATCAAAGGCTATACATTTGACGATATATAATGCAGTTATCAAATTTTCCCTTCGTTTATTCAACAAATAGTTGTTGAACATCTGTGTTTTAGGTACTGCTCTATGTGCCAAAAACATACTGAAGAATATTAGATAAGGTTCCTACCTCCAAGGAGCTTACTTTAGAGTGGGGGAGGGGACAGACAAAAAATAAATAATGGAGCAAGGTAATTGCAGGTTGTGGTAAGAAATAGGGTGATATGACAGTAAGGTTGGGGTAGGGTAAGGTTAAGAAGACTTTTTTTCAGGAGGTGATTTGTGACTGAGAGCCGAAAGATTAGAAGAACCAGTCAAATGAAAAGTTGAGTAAAAGCCTCAATTTTGATCTGGGTAAGAACTTGATATTTTTAAGTGATAAATAGAAACCCAGTGAGGCTGGAACAGAGTGAGCTAGAGAATAGTACTAGATAAGGTTGGAGACATAGCCGGAGCTAGATCATGTACAGCTCTGTAAAGAATTCAGATTTTATTCTAGGGGCACCTGGGTGGCTCACTTGTTTGGGCATCCAACTCTTGATTTTGGGTCAGGTTATGATCCTGGGGTCATGGGATCGAGCCCTGCATTGGGCTCTGTGTCGAATGTGGAGCCTGCTTGAGATTCTCTTTCTCTCTCTCTCTCTCTCTCCCTCCCTCTGCCCCTTTCCCTCATTCACTCTCTAAAATGAAAAAAAAAAAAAGAATTTAGATTTTATTCTAGGAAGTTGATGATATTGTCTGTTTTGCATTTTAAGTAATCACTTTTGTACCTGATATTTTCATTTAGAGGAATTTGCCCACAATGAAAAAGTTTTACACGGATGTTCACATTGAGAATTTTATATCGGTAAAATACTGAAGACAGCCCAACAATACAATAAATGTATAAGCAGAAAATGATTTAGAAATATATGAAATATTATGTAGCTATTAAAAATTACAAGTGTTTATACATTATAAAACACACTGAAATAGTCCTAACAAATGAATCAAACCAAAAAAAATCTCTTAACAGAAAATTAAATCGACAATGTAGGGGTGCCTGGATGGCTCATTCGGTTAAGTGTCCAACTTTGGATCAGGTTATGATCTCACAGTTCGTGGGTTCAAGCCTGGAGTCTGGCTCAGCTCAGAGCCTGGAGCCTGCTTCAGATTCTGTGTCTTTCTCTGTCTCTGTCCTCCCCTTCTTGTTCTCTCTCACTCTCTCTCAGAAATAAACATTAAAGAAATATGATGTAAAGATGTCTTTAATGTATTTCCACAGTTGGAAAATATATTCACTCTGTCCTAGCTATGCTCCACTGATGGTATACAACATACATTTTCAATTTAAACAAGAAATTCAAACAGCCATCAAAAGTAAGTATGTATATTAACAAAGGTTAGGAAAATAAGACATGTTTTGGGGCTTAATATTTATTGGAAACTTTGCCTTCTATAAATTTGCTTAAAGCATTATGAAAAAAAAAGTCAAGTGTTCTTTTTTAACAACAAGGAATATTTCAGTGAAATCCATTTTTTCCAGTTGTGCTTGATTTGGACTGAATACACTGAGAAAACTAACACTGCTCATAGTTTTTTAAACTATGTAATGAGGATGAGTAGCACACCATTAATCATTTTGGTTTATATCACCAATGCTCTGTGATATATAAGACTTTATTAAGTTCCTGCATTGATTTTTATTAATATAAAAAACTTTTAACTTTACTACAAATGGTGAAAAGACTCCCTGTTATTTCTGAGTTCATACTTAGCAAATTACTGAAAATCTGGTATAAGGGAAAGCCACGATACTTCCTTTGAGAGGGATTAGTCATGTAAATTGAAATTAAAGCAAAAATTACAATAATAAGTATAAAGATTAGGAATATCTCAATGTAGACAATAATTGAATATGACACCATATTATGTGATATTTCTTTTTTTTATTTTATTTTTTTAATGTTCATTTATTTTTGAGACAGAGAGAGACAGAGCATGAACGGGGGAGGGTCAGAGAGAGAGGGAGACACAGAATCCGAAACAGGCTCCAGGCTCTGAGCACTCAGCACAGAGCCCGACGCAGGGCCTGAACTCACGGACAGCGAGATCATGACCTGAGCCAAAGTCGGACGCTCAACCGACTGAGCCACCCAGGCGCCCCATGTGATATTTCTATACAGACCTGAGTTGAATATGGACCTCAAAAGGTTTTGTACATTAGCTGTCCACCAACAGCTTACCATTAATCCGATGCAATACACTAGCAAAAAAGTATAAGCACAAGAATTATAATGAAGGTGAACAAGGAAAATAATAAAATCAATTCAGTACATAGTCCCTAAATGGTCAATGTACAGAAAATACTAAATTATGGGGATTCAGGATAATCAATAGATCTCAACCAGTTGCACTTACACCTCAGTATCTTCTGATGAGATTTACAAAGTGGGCCACATTAAGGTCCCCACTGGAGATTTTAAACCATAAGGCCCTAGAGTAAAGTTTGTGCTCTGTATTTGTTTAAAGTGTTTCTCAGGTCCTTCTGATGATCATGACTAGGGGAGAATCACCCAGATAGGACCGTCATTATAGATTAGATTGAGAAGAGAAAGCTCCATAAAGAAGAGGGGACTTCCACTGTGCCATGCCAGATGGAAAGGCTTTAAATGGAAAGAAAAGAGAAGGGCAAGTCATTTACCAGAGGAGCAGAAACAGGCAGGAATGCGCAGGTGTTGTAGGGAAGAAAGTAGGTAGACCATTCTTCAAAGAGTTCAAGGTAAATAAAGATAGTAATAGCCACTGAATGAGGTAATTAGAAGGTAATTGTTGACTTAAAAAAAATACAATTCAGTAGAGGATTGAATCCAGATTTAGGGCTTAGGAAATAAATGAGTGATGGGGAATGAAGGCAGTGGGTATTTAGAGCACTCATTTGAGAATTTGGCGGGGGAGGGAAAGTGAAAAATAGAATGGAATTTAATAGGAAGTGAAGGATCAAGAGAAGATTCCCGCCCCCCCCCCCCCCCAATTGCCTGAACATGTTTGCAGGCAGTGGAGAGAAATCCAGTGGAGAAGAAAAGAGTGGATGATATTTTAGAGCAGGTAAAATTGGGATTTATATCTCCCAGGTGCTTTTTAATGTATTCATAAGGACTAAAATGAGTTACAGTGAAGTTACACCAGTTTAATTATAATTTAAATCTGTGTAAATTCAGGGAATGAGAATCACTGACAACCAAAAAGTCTACAAGAAAGTTTTGGGCAAAAGTGGACAGCACCAAAATCAAAGACAGTTTCTGCCAACACTACCTGTTTTCTCCATTTGATCCTACATCCGCAAACTGTGGAAATAACTGAGTATAGATGCAAATATTGAACGGGACATTTCAAGTAAGATGTAATCAAGTACGGATAATCTAAGCTAAAACTGGAGCCAAGTTGTGCCTCTGCTCTTCCAACAAAGGAGCAGGTAACTGGCTAAGGTGAGTGCTGGCTGCCACCTCAAGACTCACTAGTTTAAGAGCCTCTTTCTTAGAATAATCTCTTAAGGTGTGTGTACTAATGACCCCAAGGCAGAGAAATTTTTAAAAGAAATCCAAGCATAATAAGGAGATTGCTTTCGCTGGACTTTTTAAAAAAAAGTTTATCAACTCGGGTAGGTCAACAGCAGCCACTCCTGTTAGGTTATGACTTGACAGAAATGATTATTGAGCAAGTTACTCTGCCAGTTAAGGTAGGATGGACTGGAGTGGGTAAAAGAGTATAGATAGATCTATAAAGCTAATGCTCTCCTGCCAAATGTGAGGTGATGAAGGTGAGAGCCGATGCCAACTGTGTTTAATTTTATATCACTGGACATAAAATTCTAATTAGTGACTTGAGGATCATAGTAGAGTAGTGGTTTATTTTTTATAGGATAGTCTTACTATGTGTTTTTTTAAACTTGTATTGTACTTTATAAATGTCAAAGCACTGTCATGTTTTGTGATTTTATTTGACCGTCACGAAAACGTTCTGCAGTTGAGAGAATACTTTTCCAGGTTGTTCTAAGAGGTAACAGATTCAGAGCAGTTTAACAAGTCAACTTATTGAACCAATGTCAGTGTCTACCATGTGCCAGTTACTGTTCTCATTAGGGTTATATATTTTGCTTATGCCTGAGCCAGAGTCAGAATTCTTGATCTAGGATGTTTATGGAAACGTAGCTATGTTGCATTTATTTATGACTGTTCTTTAGGAGGCTACTTTCACACAAAGCCCAAGATGCAAGTCTTGGTAAATACATATGCTGGGATGTACCAAAAAACATAAGCCTTTTGGATATGACCTACAAAGTAAAAGTTTTTATATTCAACATGTGGCATGCCTCATACATTTTTTTTTTTTTTATGGAGCAGGATGATGTACCTATTTTTAAAATACCTTTGTATATGGATTAAAGGTTTAGACTTCTTAATTACATAACCCACAGGGTACAAGGTATGTGTCAGCAACCATGATAAAACATATTTTATGAAGCAATTTTAAATTTAAAAGCTGGATAGCTTGATTCCTTTGCATTCTGTAAAGCATTTGCAAGCAAATAAATAGGTGTTTTACACCTCAGTCATTGAGACATCAGAGAATGAGTTCTACTAGACAGAACCCAAAGAGTTCAGATACCACTCTTAAGATTATTTAAAACAAAGAACAAAAAACAACCAAATCTTGATTTGGCCAGCTTATTTTGAAACAGAGGTCTTGAAGTGAGATATACAGTAATGCCATTTTTGGAATGTTAAAGCAGATTTTATTTTCTAAGTTGTCTACCCAGTATTGTTATTTTTTCGTAGAAATTACTCCTACTTTAAAATGAATTTAAGAAACTTTAGGGTCTATTTAACCTGATTATTTACATTGGTTGAAAATTCTAGGTATGTGCATATATGCACATAGGCACTTAACATACATATTCAGCTTCCAGTTAAAAAAGTTTTAAACTGTATATTTTGTTATTATTACAGAGAGATTAACAATGACTTGAGAAAGTAAGGCAAGTGTGTTTTCCTCCATAACACGTCCCAACACTAGACGCTAAAGTCACAGGTTGGAGGTTTGTACGCGGTGCCGCAAACAATTTCTTTATCCCAGGTCCACATAGCCTTCGTGCTCTCCCAGGGTGGGGAGTCTTTCTCTTCACATGTTGATGTGGTCAGACTAGTCAAGTGACTCTGCAGAAAAGGCACATTCCTTAGTCAACCTTCTGTGTCTGCCCTCTGTCCTTGAATTATAGTTATTGGCTTTATTGGCCAGAGCAATAAAGTCTTGAATCCTACCCACAGCAGAGACTGGACACCTGCTTCAGATGCACCATAAGGGGAATAGTCAAGACGGCTGGGTTTATTTTTGAACAGCGATAAGCTAGCTTATAAGGCAAGGCCATGAAGAAGCGGATCTACATTCTGATTTAGGGTGGGTGACACCGCAAAGGTTTTTCTTCCCCTTTACCATAACTAGATGGGAACCCTTACTTGGGCAAGCCACCTCTACGTGGCCATACAGATGACACTCAGATGATACACTTACGCCCGTGCTGTCAATGGCCGGTCCCTAAATTCACATCCCTCAGCCCTACAATACACTCAGAAAGCCCAGAAACCACAGGGCCCTTAATTCATTCCGGCCACGGGGCCAAGTCATGGAAGCCAGAGAGACAGGAAGGCACTAGCACACGGGTTCCCGCCTCTTCCAGGCCGCGCGCCGAAATCAAACTCGATCCTGGCTCTTCGGAGACCGCGCCGCGCGCGCTCCGCTTCCAGGGCCAGCCAAGCCAAGGCCGACGCCCTCCCACCCGGCAGCGAAGCTGCGCTGGGGGTGCCTGGAGGCAGCAGGGAAAGGCTGGCCAAGGAGGAAGAGACGCGGGAGGCGTGCTCTGCGCAGGCGCGCGGCGCCCCGCCTCCCCAGCGTCGGCTCCTGGGCGGGCGGCGCGGGCCCTCCCACTCTCCCCCGCGCCGCCTGACGGCCCCGGCCCTCGCTTCACCCCGACGCCCCGGCGTGCGCGTCCTCCCGCCGGCCTGCAGGCCCGGGGCCTCCGCCTGCTTCCCCGCCGCTGCTCCTCGCGGCCCCGTCTCGCGTTCACGCTGTCGCCCGGGCCGGCGCGGCCGCGGGCAACCGCTCCCCCTCCCACACCTACCCCGCCCCCTCCCCGCCTTTTCCGCCCTCCCGTCCCCCTCCCTCGGCCCGCCGCCGCTGCTCCAGATGAGGTGATGGCAACGGCCAACTTCGGCAAGATACAGATCGGGATTTACGTGGAGATCAAGCGGAGCGATGGTGAGCCTCGCCGCCACCCCTGCCGGTCGGGCCCCGCATTCGAGCCTTCACGGAGGGGACGCGGGGTCGGCCGCCTCATTGATTGCTCCGCCGGGCTGTGGGGGCGGGAAGGCGGCGGCCGCGGCGCTTTTGTGTGTGGCGTGTGTGCGAGTGAGGCCGGCGTGGGGTCCGCCCCGGGTGCCGCTGCAGTGCGGGGGGCGGGGAGGGGTTGCCGGCAAAGGGCCTGGGTGTCGCGGGCCCATCTGTGGGGTTCGAGCGGGTGAGGCGGAGGGTCCCGGGACTGGCGGTGGGGGGGGGGGGGGTGCGGCGCTCTTCGCGCGATCTCCATCCTCCCCGGGGACTCCAGCCCGGGGGGCCGGGGCCAACGGGCTTCTGTAGGGAGGACCCAGCCTCGCATTTCACCCAGCCCTTTTCATTTTCCGGCAGTATCTCTGAGGGGGTTGGGGGTGGGGAGAGCGTGGAGACCATTGGTTTCAGGATTTAGAGAACCGACTACCGGTCCGAGGCCGGTGGGGAAAGGCCAGCCCCCGAAGCTGGCCAGGCTTCTTCGGCTTTCGCTTCTCGGGCATGCCGTTCATTTTTTTGCTAGTCCTTTCCTTGGAAGAAGGATGCCGAGAACGTCGTGCTCGGCCATGAATATGTGGGGGGGGGGGGGGAAGCAGTGGGAAGTGGTTGGTGTTCGATGAGCTTCTCAGAGGTGATGAGACTGAAAGGGAAGGAGAGGGATGAGCCTAAGCTCTGCGATGCATTACTGAGAGGGTGGGGGTGGGCCACCGGATGTTGTTATTTTCACACTCTCTAGAGAGGTAGCCAAGAGGAAAGTGTTAGATGAGGTGAACATACATGCCTAATTCAAAAGAAAAAAAAAATCCTTGGGCTTATGTATCTCTCTATAGGTTCTAATTGGAAAAAATGTTTTATGTCATTGGCTTGGGGTGTGGATTGAGGTGCCAGCCAGGCTTGGAAATAATTTATATTGTAAAGGAGAAAAACACGCATGGAGAGAGAAGTAGAATTTTCTTTCAGTGCGAATATTGAAAGGAGCTAGAGATGTGTAATGGAGATGTGTGGTGTTCTTGACTCTATTTCCCTTTTGCTCATAAACCTTTTTTTATGGCTTATTATTCTCTAGTCTAGCCAGTAGTAAGGTTGCTCTCACATTCACCCCCTCTTGGTTTCTAGCAAGTTTGACCAAGTTATGTGAAGCTAGGCTGACTTTGCTGTTACTTTGTGTGATATATTGGTAGGCCCTATATAGCTAATGGGTTTTTTTCCCCTCGTACTTGAGATAATTTGCCTTAACAACCAGAAGCATCATTACCCTGTACGTGAAAAGGTAAATTACACCGCTTAGAGCTTTGGAAGTTACCAGTAACACTAGTGGGAAGGCGATGTGTCCTTTATTTGGGTTGGGCTTTCTTTGTATTTTCTTTTCAAATAACTGTCCTTTAACAGTGCTGTTACTGTCGTTTCTTTTTTAGAATGAATGAGGGTGCACTGTATTACAACAAAAGTAGGATTTGCATATTATTTAAAATTGGAGGGTGCAATAAAATGTGTAAAGTTCTTTACATTCTAAGCCTTTGTGATTGTAGGTGTTACTGCAAAATATATATTTAAAAAGGGTCATATGGCATTCCAAAGCTTTGTATTTTTATTTGTAAAAATTTTTTTGTTTAAAAGTTTGACTGGAAACAATTTTGGTTCTTGTAGGGTTCGAGGATAGAGACATTTACTAATCTTTCAACATTTACCTTTTGCATTTACCTGAAACCCAGACATGTATAAGAGCTTTGTGTTTATGTAAGTGTTAATAATCTAAAGTCACATTTCAAAGCAGTTTCCCCATGAGGTCATAACGGAAATCATCGCAATGTGTATTATCCCAACCTATAGTCATTTATGCTCATCAGATGCAAGATGGAATTGGAGGAAGGTAAAATTAGACAACTGGAAGGGAATAGCCATTTGCCTTGGATGGTGGTATTTCACAGAAGGCATATCTGGGAGACTCCCTGTATGTTTTCCTTTTTCACTTTAAAGAAGCTGTTTTGTTTCCTCCCACTTCTATAGCACATCTCTGTAAAACACTAGTGGTTATTGTAACAAAAATAAACTTTGTAGTTGGATGAGCACTAATGTAATGCCTGAGACCATGGAAATCACATGAGTGAAGAAGGGCTGTTGCAGACTGCAGTTAACTGGTAACTTGATGTTCTGCATGCTTCCTGATGGTGATCCTTGCCCTTATTTCAGAGCATGCTTCTCCAATAAGTGATGCTCATATATAAATAAAACATATATTCTGAGGGCCAACAGGTAAACTAAAACAGATTCATTCTTATCTTTCAAGACCCTGCTCAAAACTAATCCCAGTAAGTCTTCACTGATTGCTAAAGCCAGATGGGGAGTTAGTCCCTGGATAGTCAGCCTCTGAATTCCTAAGTCATTCTGTATCACTCATGAGGCAGCATATTTCCTAAGTATTAATGTTTGGATATATTTCTTCTAATACTGTGTTTTCAGACTACACTGGAGACCAGGTGCTGTAGAGAATCCAGTTGAGGGATGGCAGGCTACTCACATCCATGTCAAGCAAAGTCAGGTGTTACTGGATTAGAATACTTACTAATAGTCTCTTCAATTCCCTGAATTTATCTGTGGATCTCCTCGATGTGCCTAGCAAAGGTTCTTGCATATAGTTTTTGAGTGGATCATTCGTTACTGGATTTCTGGTTTTCAAACATTATATAAGTTAACTATTTGGGTGAAATCTTACCTGGAAGTGAAACCCTTCCATCGAGGCTCTTCCTTTGCTACCACATCCCTATTCTGCTCCCCTCCCCCAACCCTGTTCAGGCCTCTTAATTCAACATCCCCGGAATTGACTGCAATTGAGTGATGTACTAAAGCTAATTTGACATTTCTGGTATTTTAAGTTAAAAATGACAGAAGTTAGGTGTACTGAGATTGATCCCCACCACAGGAGATAACCTGGTGAGAAATTAGACTAATTTTTGGAAATAGGACATTCATGTGCAATCTATTTTTTTTGTATGTGGCTTTCAGTTATCCTCTGATTCGATTCCTTTCTAGAATCCAGTGACTCTAAAACTGTAGGTTTTAATTGTGCTGTTAAAATATCTCTTATCTCTTTGACAGTAGCTGTGATTATCCTTTGAGGACTAGGGCAGAAACGAGAAATGTTTTGAATATTTGGAAGCTGCAACTATGAAGGGATTGTTCTCTGGGGGTCCCTTAGTCACAGCATTGATGTATTTGATCTGAAGAGAAAGATCAACCTGAAAGATCCTTAAAGTTAATGTAGTTATCACTTTTATAAATATGGAAGCAGAGTCCCAAGTCACCACAAGTGACTTGTCTAGCTATATTCATACAACTTATAGTGGCAGCCAGGAACCTGTCTTGCATAGCATAGAAACCAGACTATCTGTCAAGAACTGAGAACTGTGACAGTTAAGGGAGAATTCAGTTATTTAGGAACCATACACAGCTTTCTGCAGCCCAATAAGGGTATGTCGGAAATTGCTTCTCAGTCATAGGAAAAGCACTAGGGAGCAGTGTTAAGCCCAGTTGGAATGATCTGGTAAAAAGTGATGATGGTATAGTAAATAGAAAGTCACAAAGATGAAAAATATTCCTGTGTCTTAATTAAATGTTAAGGAAAAGAATGCTTTAATTAAGCATCTGAAATCATGAAATTAAAGATTTCAGAGGATTTGTTGGGAATCATGGAGTTTAGGGCAGGCACTCTTTATTTAGGAAAGATTTTAAATGGCCTAATTCTTGTTACCTACTTTGCCACATTTATTCTTCTGCTGGTTCATCTTTACATGTCATTATATAGACTTTTGGAGAATGGACTGTGTGAAGGTAGGTAATAAAGATGAACAACACAGCAATATGGTTGTTCTTTAGGTACAATTTTGTGGCTCTGTGGAGTGGGTGGAATGGGGGAATTTGCGGATTAATAGTTTCCTTTTACATGGTAATTAGCATAATAATGGTTCCATATATGTGTCTGTTAGGCCTTCATAGTTTTCCAAACAGGTTGTCTAATTGGATCTTCACTAGAAACCCTATGATGTAATAAGCAGTGTGGAAGCTGGTAGATTTATCATTTTATAGGCATAGAATCTAAGGTTGGGTTTTTTTGTTTTTTTGTTTTTTTTTTGGCCAAGATCACATGTTAATTGATTAGGGACATAGCCTGAACCAAACCCTTGGTTCTTTCACTCCTGCTTTTCTTTTTAGTGGGACAGATGTTTTTGGATAATGGTAGGAAGTTGTATACTTTGTACTTTGGTGGGGTTTTTTTTTTTTTTTTTTTTGAGATGTTAAAAGCCCCTGTAGTAAGTAAATTTTTTTCTACTATTACCAGAGAGGCTCAGAAAACTTACATTGAATTAAAGTTTCTGAATTGGTGAGATCAGATTGAATTCTGATATTTTATTGAGTATAAGGATGAAAATTCATCACTCTAAGGCTTTAAAATCCCTTTCAGTAGTTAGTCACTTGTTGCTTCCAGAATTACTACAGAATCCCAGGTTCATTGCTTAGTCACTTGATTCTTATGACAAAAATTTTGGGACCCCGGGGAAAACTTATGTGTCAACTTGTTTTATATGTTATAATTTTTTTAAAGTCTAGAAAATAGCAAAGAGTCAGTTAAGCATTTGTCTTGTTTCAATAGGGAAGGAGGCATGAGTGGAAAATCCAGAGTGGGGTTCCTTGAGATATCATCCAGACCCATTCTTCCTAGGCACAAGTGTACTTGTCATTAATATTAAGTTACTTTGTTTTTTTAATATTTTTTAATGCTTACTTACTTTTGAGAGAGAGAAAGAGGACAAGTTGGGGAGGAACAGAGAGAGAGGGAGACACAGACTCCCAGCTGTCAGCACAGAGCCTGATGAGGGGCTCAAACCCACAAACTGTGAGATCATAACCTGAGTCGAAGTCAGATGCCCAATCGACTGAGCCACCCAGACACCCCTATATTACGTTAATCTTTTGCAAAGCTTAATTCTTGGATTCAGCCATCTATTTTGCTTTTAACACCTCTGCCCTGTAACCTAAAATAATCTTTTAAGGAGTTTGTTTTGAGATCATTATTCTGAGTTTAAGAATAGGTACAATTCTTAAGCCTTGAGTACAATTAATTTTCACTCTTCTGGTCCAGCTGTGGAGTAAATATAGGTTATAGGTTACCCTCCTATCACATACTACCTCTTTTGATTAAAGTAATAAAAATGGTATTATAGTGCCTAAGTGAAAATAGAAGTTAGAACCTCACCATGTTAAACAATCAAGCTCTTGATTACATGCAGTGGCTACTGTGCCATGTACTTATATGGAGAGTTAAATAAATTCAAGTTCATGGTCATTGGGATTTGTCTTTAAAAACCTCCTCCAGGGGTGCCTGGTGGCTCAGTCAGTTAAACGTCCAACTTTGGCTCAGGTCATGATCTCATGGTTTGTGGGTTTGAGGCCTGCATCTAGTTCTGTGCTGACAGCTCTGAGCCTGGAGCCTGCTTCAGATTTTGTGTCTCCCGCTCTGTCCCTCCCCGCTTCGCTCTCAGTCTCTGTGTGTCTCTCAAAAATACACATTAAAAAAAAACAAAACAAAAACAAAACCTCCTCAAAATACAATATCGTTTCATTGTTGGTTAACCTTAGGTTAACTTTTTGTAACTGGGAGTAAAATGAGTGGGGAGGTGTCCCTTTTTAAAGTTGTGCTTATAAATCTAGTCCTTGGGCTCTCTCAGTTTGGTGCTACTTGTTTTTCTCATTATCCGCTACAACCAAGCTTGTAGTTCAGGTGGGCATTTACTAGAGTGTGAGAATGTTTCAGTATATAGACTGTGAGTGATTATGTCATATCATAAAACAGTGTGTCTCATAGTTTTTTCCTACTGATTTATCAAATACATTTTTATTAATAGCTCATTATGTATCAGGTATTCTGATAGGTGTTGGAGATACAAAAAATACACAGTTCCTGCCTTCAAAAACAGTAAATAAATGATTGATGTATGGTGTGATTAGGACTGATAGAAGTATGCTGTTCTGTGTGTACATTATTACCACTTCCCTTTTTAGGTTTAGGCTCTTTATTTGGACTCTGAGTTATGAGTCTGGTGGAAAATAGATGTCATATATGTTATCCCTTTCACCTCCTCTGTGCAAGACTAATATCCATTATCCCTTATGGTGTGCTTTCCTGGTAAGTTCATATTGATCCTCAGGATTCTTCTTAATAAAGTTCCACCAGTCTTGGTAGCTCCTGTCACTTTATTGAAATTGGCATTATTTGTCATTACTGGCCTATTTTCTGTTCTCTAATACCCATCTGAGTTTCAACTTTATGACTTTTTACTTTTGTTTTGACATCTAAAGGAATAAGATTTATTCAGTTTTAAATTTCTGGTGGAGGAGCCACGGAGTTTGGAATTCTGGGTTGGGGTGCTTATAAACACAGAGATTAGGGAACAAGAGCATGAAAACTGATGGAGCAGCTGCTAGTGCTTATATGTAATTTGGAAGTAACCTCCCTACACAGTGTGGCCAGGGGACTATGAGAATCAGATACCTCCCTGAGCTGTGTATTTTACTTAATTTCAGAGACTTACTTCTCCAGATTTTTTATTGGTTTTGCTATTAATTTTAACCAGATTTCACTTACATAAAAATTTTTAAAGGAACGACAGGATAAGCTGAGTGTCTACACTGTACAAAGACTCCTTTTTGATTATAACTGTCATTCAGCGGCTATCAGTGTCATCCACATACCTTGTATCTTCCGTACTGCCATGTGAATTCTGTTTGTTTCTTAAAAATTGAATCCAGGTGTCACTTTTGATATCTGAAGGGTTTTAACATTTGCACCCTTTATAAAGTCAGTTGCTTTCCTAAATGTGTTAATATCCAGTATCTTGGTTGATTTTTATGACAGCCCTGCAAGGCAGCTAGTGTTTTACCCATTTTATTGAAGAGGAACTCTATGCCCAGAGTGTATAAATTACTGGGAAGTGTTTAAGGCTTATGAAGGGCAATTTCATATATTTATACTATATACATTGGTCAGGACAATGTGGTAAGGGTATTTTAGTGGGGTGGGATGTGATAGATTTACATATATTTAACCCATTGGATAAATGTGGTTGTGGGAGCTGTTTCTAAACTGGGTAGACTCTGCATAGTGGTGTCACAACCTTGGCTACTCACAGAATTCACCTTGGGACATTGAAATTAAAAACAGCCAAACATAAAAAACAAACCCCCAACCATCAACACCATTATCCTGGCCCTTTGCATAGAGATTCTGTTTTAATTGGTTTGATATGGAGCCTGAGAATCAGTATTTTATTTTAAAACACCTCATACGTTGATGAAACTTAACTTCACACATACAGGTGATTTCAGTGTGCACCCAGGGTTGTGATCTGTTATTTTAGCAAAAGTAGCATTTCCTAATGATGATCTGACAAAATTTCATGGAGAGTGAAGTTTAAATGGTGGGAAGAAGATGACCAGTAGATTGCCATGGGGAGAAGGAGGCTTTCCAGGCATGTAATGTGCAGCATGTGAGAAGTTCCTGAGCTGGAAGTGGATGGAGGGCTGTGAGGTAAAGGCATTTAAAACAGGCAGAAGGGAGGGTGATAGATGAGGAAAATAAGGAAGGACAAGTAATCTGGGGCACTTTATTAAAGACTTGGAAACAAAGGTAAGGTAATGCTTCTTGGAATTAATTTCTAGGACACTTGGAAACTACGGTAGGACTTAATCTCCTAAGAGCCGTAATAGGAGTTAGCTTGTGATTAGTGATAGATTAGAGGTAGAGTAATACTGAAAATGAGAGCTAGCGAGGATAAGATTGCATCATTCTAGGAGGGTGAGCAATGATTAAGGAACAGATGAAATCTAGCAGCCTGCAAAAAGAATTGATGTTATATGGTGGTATATCACTTGTGCTGAGTAAAGAACATATGTGTTGAAAGGAATGGACTTAACATTTGGAAAGTCTGAGTGTAGGTTATAAAATCTCTTCAGTTCTGTTTAATCAAGCTAATCCTATTCATGAATATTTTGTAGAGGACTGTGGAGCCTGTGTACAATTTAATATCAAAGAGAGCATCCAAATCAGGCTGTTTATAGTTTTTGCAGCTAGTATCTTTAAAATGAGTCTAAGGTATGAGTCACTTCCAATAAATGTTTATATGTAGAGCAGGAATTTACTTAAGCTATAACTAACTGCTTTGCCTACTTAAGAAGACTCAGTTATAGTATATTAGTCAAAACCCTCTTAGAATTCCTGGAAGGGAATGGGAAGGAAAAACAACACTTAAAGGATCTGGCTTCGGCTCTTTAATGGATGAAGGGTTTTGATTCTCGAAAGGCAGCTGCTCTCCTTTACTTTTCCTTTGCTCTTATTTTTGCCCTATTTTTTTCTGCTCTGGCTTTTGCCTTACTTTTCATCCTCGATATTCTGAATGTCATTTCAGCATTTAGAATCTCTTAACTGCGGGGTGCTTGGGTGGCTCAGTCAGTTGAGCGTCTCACTTAGAATCAGGTCATGATCTCAGGGTTTGTGATTTCAAGCCCCACATGGGGCTCTCTGCTGTCAGCATGGAGCCTGCTTCGGATCCTCTGTTCCCTCTCTCTTTGTCCCTCCCCCTCTCATTCACTCTGTCCCTCCCTCCCTCAAATAAAATAAACATGAAAAAAAAAATCTCTTAACTGCTGTTGCAGTTTAGGACTTAAAGAGAAATAACTGAGGGATAAATAGGGCCTATTGGATTTTTAGGGCAGTGGAATCATTCTCTGTGATACTATAATGGTAGATACATGTTATACATTGGTCAAAACCCACAGAACACATGACACCCAAGAACAAACCCTAATATAAAATTACGAACTTTGAGTATTATTGATGTGTCGGTGTAGGTTCATCCATTGTAACAAGTGTACCCAGTGTGGGCTGTTGATGATTTGGGAGGGTGTGGGTATGTGGGAACAGGGGTACATGGAGAATCTGTACCTTTCTGCTCAATTTTGCTATCACCCTAAAACTGCTCTAAAAAAGGTTAAGAATGAGGGTCAATCCTTTAGGGTTGCATTTAAGGTTAACTTTTGCTTTTTATTTTTGTTACACTTCATCTGTTGGCCAATGTGAGAGATTGATGGTTTGCTAACACAATTTTTAAAATGAGCTGTAGTGCAGTGGGGGAATTCAGATATGCTTGACCCATGGACATTGTGAGTTTAAGTTCATATGCTGTGACAAATGTCCAAGCAGTGTGTCTAGAGCTAGAGCTTCATTCTTGAGGGGAGCCAGGGTTGAACTTAAAATAATTTAAACACTGTTCTATTTATAAAATAGGGAATTCCTCTTGTAGGATAAATACATGAGGTCTAATGTCTCATGGAAAGTGAGTTGGAGTGCAAACAGTATTAAACTTTTGAGGGGGGAAGGGTTATTATTTTAGTTTACTATGGATTAAAGAGAAACGGATATAGTGACTTACCTACACATGAGTTTTAGGAATGGAGAGCAAATTAGAGGCCCTAGTTAGTGAGGTTAAGTTTTAAGAATTTAATCACAGACAACTCTGATAAAATACTGCTGTTGGTCAAAACGTGCTGATATTTTTACATTAAGGAAATGAACTTGTCTAGGGTCATACATAGGGATGCCCGGGTGGCTCAGTTGGTTAAGTGTCTGACTCAATCTCGGCTCAGGTCATGATCTTGCACTTAGTGAGTTTGAGTCCCACATCAGGCTCTGCGCTGATGGTGTGGAGCCTGCTTGGGATTCTGTCTCTCCTTCTCTCTGCCCCTCCCTCGCTCGTGCGTGCGCACATGCTAGCACGTATGCTTGCAGTCTCTCTCTCTCTCTCTTAACTCTCTTACTCTTTCACTCTCTCACTGTCTCCCAAAATAAATAAACATAAAAAAAGGAGTAAGGTCATACATAAAGTAAGTAGCAAATAGGAGATTAGAGCATAGGTCGTCTGCCTCTAAAGTCCTCTACACTAATTCTGTAAGAGTTCTTTGTGTACTATGGATGTTCCAGGCATTGGAAGTCATTAATTTAAAAATGCTTTCATTTTTCTGTGGTGTAGATTGCCTTCAGGTGTTTTTTATTAATCCATCTAGCATCTGCTGCATGACCATTTGTGTTCCTTCATCTGATGCCTTTGAGGGAATAGAAATAGGACTTCTCCCTAGTAAAGACTACTGTGTCAGTTATAGCCAACCGTTAAATCGCTGTTGCACTCAGTGCAGGTGCTCGGTGGTTTTATGATTTTTTTTTTTGAAAACGAAATTTTGGCTTTTGCCAGACTCTTTGCCATTGCATGAGTTTCAGCCGTCCTTGTTCTCATGACTTTCAGAATTTTAGACAAGAGCATGTACTTCATTTGAAAGAATGTTTCTTATTAGATGAGCAGCTATATTGTCAGGAAAATACAAGAGATTATAGCAACTTGCTAGGAGTCCGTTGGCATAATTGATGGATTTGGGGGCTTGTCTAGGTTCAGTGATCTTTATTTTTTATAAAATTGTTGTTTGAAATTGTTTTTCGGGGTAATGTATGGGTTGAATTTTTACATTTTCCACTCCCTGCCACCCAAAGCTGATACTGAGAGTTGGTTACAACATGACCCTAAATATGAGTATTTTCTTGGTTTGATTTTTGGGGTATACCTTTTTTTGAGGAGGGTACACTTTTATTAAGAACAATTCATTGCTTTTAACCTTACATACTCTTTTGGGTTTCATTAAGACCCATTCCTTAACTAAGTTAAAAGTAAATATATTTTTTTTGTTTCCTTCCTACCCCTTATACTCTTACTTCCCAATCTTTGTAGGTGCTTCTTTCTCTCTTCATTTTCCTATTTATTTATTTATTTATTTATTTATTTATTTATTTATTTATTTTATTTTAATTTTTTTTCAACGTTTTTTATTTATTTTTGGGACAGAGAGAGACAGAGCATGAACGGGGGAGGGGCAGAGAGAGAGGGAGACACAGAATCGGAAACAGGCTCCAGGCTCTGAGCCATCAGCCCAGAGCCTGACGCGGGGCTCGAACTCACGGACCGCGAGATCGTGACCTGGCTGAAGTCGGACGCTTAACCGACTGCGCCACCCAGGCGCCCCATTTCCTTTTTTTTTTTTTTTAATGTTTATTTATTTTTGAGACAGAGCATGAACAAGGGAGGGTCAGAGAGAGAGGGAGACACAGAATCTGAAGCAGGCTCCAGGCTCTGAGCTGTCAGCACAGAGCCCGACGCGGGGCTTGAACTCACGGACTGTGAGATCATGACCTGAGCCGAAGTCGGCCGCTTAACCGACTGAGCTACCCAGGCGCCCCATTCATTTTCTTTTTTTTTTTTAATTAACTTTTTAGAAAGTTTATTTTAGAGCAAGTGCAAGCAGGGGAGAGGGGCAGATGGAGAGAGAGACAATCTCAAGCAGGCTCCACGCTCACCTTGGAGCCCAATGTGAGGCTCCTTCTCACAGACCATAATAAGGTCATGACCTGAGCCAAAACCAAGAGTCAGACTGAAGCACGCAGACGCCCTTCTTCGTTTTCTAAATGTTGATGTTCTTCAGGGCTTGATCCTAGCCTTGTAGTACTTCTCACACAGTAATCTCACTCTGGGTGGACTAAATGCTTCTCCTCAGCCCTGGCTGGCTACAGATTCTTTGTGTATCTAATGGATTAATAAATATCTCCACATGGCTGTCTCATACATACATGTCCAAATTCATCATGTCCAAAATTGAACCCATCACCCACTGCCCAACTCAAAATCCTAGATGTCTTCCTAGACTCCTTGGTGTTTCCCAATGTCATGTCCTATCATCAGGTTCTCTTAATATATAACAGCTCAGGTACCTCTTCAATCCATATACTTTTTCCATCCTTCCGCTATAACTTTGTGAGGCTTGCATTATGTCTTGCCTGAGCCATCGCAACAAATTTCTAATAGTTATCTCCACCTTTGGTTGATTACTGTTTCAGAGTAACCTTTCAAACCTACAAATTTGGCCCCCGATCACTTGCTTAAAACTTTCTGTTGCTTAAAACTTTCACACGCTGTGTGTCTGTTGCCCTTTGGCTAAAGCCCAACTTTAGTATAGTTTACTCTAGACCCTGAACAATCACCTCCCTCTCCAGTCTGATTTTTTGCAACTTACTTGAGGCATTCCAGACACACTGAACTCTTACTAGAATACTACACTTCTGCCTACTGAATCCATGCTGTTGCTCTTTTTTGTCTCTATTAAACGTTCCGTTCTTCCTTGATTCATAGACTAGGATAGGTCCCCTGCTTTGTGGTCTCCCAGTCCCTTCTGTTTACTCATAAAAACACTCATGGGATTATATTTGTTTACTTGTCTTTGGTCAGACTCAAGTTGCATTGTATCCTTGGTGCCTGGGACAATGCTTGTTCATGCTTAGTAAATTATCTATTTTTTGAACCAATGATTAAATGAACTTCTAGCTCTGCTCTTCTCTCACTGCTCTATTTAATTTTGACATTCTGGAAAAAAATTGATTTGTGTTCATCTTCAGGGTCAAGAGGTATATGTCATTGCTTTTAATGTACACTTTCAACTTTTTTTTTTATTTAATTACCTGTTTTGAATAATCATATAGTCCTGTGGTTAATAATTAAGCTGCAAAGGATATATACTGGAAAGTCTATTATATCGCTGCCTCCTAGCCACCTAAGTCTTCTCCCAGGAGATAACTGGTATTTCCAGGTTCTTGTATATGTGTGCATGGATTTGTTTTGCATTTTCAAGCAAATATTTGTGAATTTGTGCCTATATGTAGTGTGTGTGTGTGTGTGTGTGTGTAGTTGGTTAATAATAACCAATTTATTATTGGTTAAATATAACATAATTCAAGTTGTGCCCAATCTGTAGTTCTTACACAGGCAATAAACTGTATTGAATAATTTTGAACTTTTGACATTTTTTGCATATTGATGCCTTTATCTGTAGGATAAGGTTCTAGAAATAGAATTGCTGTGTTGGAAAATTTTTAAAAATAATATTTTTAATTTTGAAAGATCTTGACAATTAGTAAATTGAGAAAATGTGAATTTACCTTCTTAACTGCACAAGTGCCCCTTGCTTCATACCCTTGTCCACACACTGTACAACATACCTTTTGGAGATTTGCTAGCTTGGATTATAGAATTAGGACTGTGTGTGTAGAATGTTTTCTTTTGATGTTAAATGGCCCAGAAAAGATAATATACTTAATTTATAAAGTGTTTATGAGGTCCAGACATATAATGAAAAACATTTAAGTTCTAGTGTTATGATAGCTAGGATAGAAAAACAAGATGTCGTGTTATGTCTGATAATGAGAAGAAGGTGATGTTTTTAATTAAAAGTTTTTGAAAAATAAACATTATGGTTTTTAACCTAATAAACTTGAGCAGTCCTACTAAATAAATGGGATTTTTTTTTTCAGACTCTGAACACAGTGAAATAAATGTGTTAACGAAATTACTTGCCTGTATTTCTGTTCATTTGTAGTTGGTTAACTCACTTAAGTAGATTGCCTCGTTATTTGAGGCCAGATCAAGGAACTGAACCTCTTAAAGCCACTTACGTCTCTGTTCTTTTACTGTCCAAAACATCAGCTTTTGCCTGGAAGGGTGGTTGGGTGAAAGTATGTGTATTGTTTATTTGTTCATTCAACCAATAGGTTTCGAGTATTTTAGGCAATGTACTAGTTTTTGAGTATAAAACAATGGGGTGGGGAGGAAGATCAAAAATATGTCTCCACATGGAGCTTTCATTCATATAGAGGAAGTGGAAGATGCACGGCTATGCCACTTAATAATTTGTTCTTTTATTAATGGAGAGAAATCACATCAGCATATTTGTTGAAAGGAAGAAGCTGGAGGGATGAGAAGAGGCTGAAAATAAAGAGCAAGGAAAGATTATCAGTAGGTCAGGATTTTGGAGAACATGGATCAGGTGATCCTTAACATGACCTTTCAAGGCTTTATGTGATCAGGCTCTTACCTTTCATGTGTCACCTTATCCACTTACCTCCTTGCTCCCATTGTTGAGCCTCACTGGCTTTCATTTAGTGACTTTTACCTCAGAGCTTTTGCACAAAGTGTTCCCTTCACCTCAGATGTTTTGTCCCCCACTCTGCTTAATTGTGGCTTTTCGTTTTCATCTTAAACATTATTTCTGCATTTTTCAAAGGGGTCTTTTGTAACTCTCATAATCAAAATTTGATCTCTCTTCTTATTCTTTCTCAGTACACTTTATTTTTTCATAATAAAATTTGTCACCCTTTGTAAGTATACAGGTCTTTGTGATTCTCTATTAGAAATTTAGCGTCAGGTATAGTACGTGGCACATAGCAGGCATTCATTGAGTATTGACTGAGTGAGTTATGAACTTAATGAACTTAACACCAGCAATGAATTAGATTAGCCATGAGCTTACATCCTCGATAATTTAGGTTTTTAAAAACCTTTTCAGGGTTTTATGGGTTATGAGTGGGGGGACGGATGAGTAGTCAGAAGTTAGGATGTTTAGGGCAGTGAAAATACTGAGTATGGTACTATAATGGTGGGTACATGTCAGTATACACTTGTTCAAACCTATAGATTGTACACCAAAAGTGAATCATAATGGGCTTTGGGTGTTGTGTCATTGCAGATATCAGTTATACCAAATGTGCTACCCTGGCAGGGGATGTTGATGATGAGTTAGGTTGTGCATATGTGAGGGCACAGAGTATTTTGAAAATCCTCTCTTCTGCTTAATTTTGCTGTGTACCTCAGGCTGCTCTAAAAAAAAAAGAGTAAGTCTTGGGTGCCTGGGTGGCTCAGTTGGTTAAGCATGTGATTCTTGATTTGGGCTCAGGTCATGATCTCATGGTCGTGAGATCAAGCCCTGTATTCGGTTTGACTCTGCACTGGTGGAGCCTGTTTAAGATTCTCTTCTTCTCCCTCCTCCTCCCCTCCCCCCTCCAAGCACTTGTGTGCTCTCTCTCTCGCTCTCGCTCTCTCTCTCTCTCTCTCTCTCTCTCTCTCTCTCACACACACACACACACACACACACACACACACACGAAGTCTTTAAAAAATAAAACAAAATGCTATAGTCTAGGAATATACCCAAGAGAACGGGAAATATCTGTCTATATGACAACATGTACATTAATGTTTATAACATTATTCATAATAGCCAAAAGGTGAAAACCCCAGTGGCCATCAAATGATGAAAAACAAATTGTGGTTTATTCGTATAATGGTATATTCCAACATAGACAAGACGTTGAAAACATTATGCTTGGGATGCCTGGGTGGCTCAGTTGGTTAAGCGTTCAACTTTTGATCTTGGCTCAAGTCATAGTCTCACGATGTGTGAGATCGAGTCCCTCATCAGGCTCTGCCCTGACATGGGAAGCTTACTTGGGATTCTCTCTCTCTTCTTCTCTCTGCCCCTCACCTGCTTGCGCTCTGTCTCTGAAAATAAATAAACATTAAAAAAAGAAAAAAAAGAAAAAAAACCTTCATGTTTAGTGAAAGTTGCCAGTCCAAAGGACCACATTATATGATTTCATTTATATGAAATGTCTAGAATGGGAAATCTATAGAGACAGAAAGTAGATTAGTGGTTGCTTATTATGGGGAGGGGGTTGTTGGAAGAATGGGGAAGTGATGGCGACAGTATAGGAGGTGTCTTTTTGAAGTGATTAAAATATTACAAATGCTAAAAACCATTAAATTGTATACTTTAAATAGATACATGGTATATTATGTAAATTATATCTTAGTAAAGTTTTTTTAAAAAAACTTCATAGGCAACAGGGAGTTTTATTTAAATTTGCATTGTTACTAGTAAAGGTGAGCATTTTTCATATTTTTTGTCAATTGTAGTACTTTTTGTCAGCTCCTACTTTTTATTTTTTTATTATTTTTTCATTATTTTTTAATGTTTATTTATTTTTGAGACAGAGAGAGACAGAGCATGAACGGGGGAGGGTCAGAGAGAGAGGGAGACACAGAATGTGAAGCAGGCTCCAGGCTCTGAGCTGTTAGCACAGAACCCGACGTGGGGCTTGAACTCACAGAGCGTGAGATCATGACCCGAGCCAAAATCAGAAGCTCAACTGACTGAGCCATCCAGGCGCCCTCAACTCCTCCTTTTTTGTTTTGTTTCCTGGACTTGATTGTACTACGTTATCTGAGTTTTCTTCTTACTGCTTGATCTATTCTTCTTAATCTCTTTTCTATGTTTTTGTTCTTTGTCTCCCTCTTAAATATTGGTGTTTCCCAGTGTTTTATCATTGGTCTTCTTCTATTTCTCTGCGTTTTCCCTAGTTACTGTGATCTACTTTTCTTTTTTTTTAATTGAGCTAGAACTTACATGTCATAATAACCCTTTTAGGCAATAAATGCAAAAATAAGTGAGACTACATTAAAAAGCTTCTGTACAGCAAAGGAAACCATCAACAAAATGAAACGGCCCCAGGAGTTGTTAATTTTGATGAAGTCCGGTTTATTCATCTTTTGTTGCTTGTGCTTTTGTTGTTCTAAGAAATTATTTGCCTAATCTAAGGTGTGATCTGCTTTTATGTCCTTTTATAGTTCTTTCCATGACCTGTATCACCTAAAATATTTGCATATATTCTTTTCTGCTCTTAACACTCATTCTTGACCTTTCAAAATAGAGAACAAATTAATTTAGCATTTGTGGAAAACAACACTGCAGTGTGAGAGAGGATATTGATAGAGGATAAGTAAGGAAATCCTAGTCTTGACGTTGGCTGTCTTTGTTACCAGAATTGAAGGTTGCTGGCAGTTGACTATTATGTGTGTAGTTGTGCATGTAAGTATATTGTGTGTCTTGGATTTAGAGAAATCATAGTAAGCACAACTTAAAACCAGGCATAAAGACATATTCCGGACGTGGAGTTTAAACTTGAACTATGGTAAAGATGATTTGTTTTGGTTTCTTTCATGATCCTTTCTCCTTAATTACTTTAAAACAGATCTGTGCATGGGATTCATTTTATTTAAAACCCTTCCAGCTATACTAAAACATCTGGGAAGAGAAGAAAAATAAATACATTAGAATGGATTTCTTTTAAAAAAGGAGAGTATGAAAAACCTATAAAATTGTTATCTCTAAATGCTGCAGTAGGGGCGCCTGGGTGGCGCAGTTGGTTGGGCGTCCGACTTCAGCCAGGTCACGATCTCGTGGTCCGTGAGTTCGAGCCCCGCGTCGGGCTCTGGGCTGATGGCTCAGAGCCTGGAGACTGTTTCTGATTCTGTGTCTCCCTCTCTCTCTCTGCCCCTCCCCCGTTCATGCTCTGTCTCTCTCTGTCCCAAAAATAAATAAACGTTGAAAAAAAAATAAATAAATGCTGCAGTAAATATGGACGATTGATATCTCAGATTTGCTTCGAAATAATCCATTTGTGGTGGTGGGAGGAATGGCAGTAGGATTGACCATGTGTTCTACATTAATGAAACTGAATGAAGGGCATTTGTTGTTTATAAATGTGTTGTATGTGTTTGTAATTTTTCATAACAACTGAAATTTTTAAGATAAAATTTTTTAAAAATGTCTTTTGAGACCATATCTTTTCAGTTTCAGGTCTTACATCTATATATTATCACGTGGATTTCCTGCCAGTATTTCAAATTAAACTCATTAAAAATGGAATCCATTGCCTTTTGTCACCATATTTCTGTGTTTCCTCTATTCCTTACCTTCGTTAATGGAAACACCCATATACTTGGTTTCCTAAGATAGGAACCTAAGACTTTGCCAACTTTCCTAATGTCATAAAGATTTTTGCTTCTGATTCACTGTTACTGTCTCCTATCCGATTCCAATCATATTTCTTTGTAATTGCAGCATTCACGTATAGGTGATCACTCCAGTACCCTGGCCTCTCAGTTCTTTGAACTTCTTCGCTTTCTTTCAGTGATCTTGCTCTTGGCCTTAGCCCACTTACTATATACCTATAGAACTATCTCCCTGATTGCAGATTATCTCCATAATCTCCGCTTTAGGCATGTACCGTTTTTTCACTTACCACTGAAGTCTTTCCAGCATATTCCTTCCTTCTAATATCCTGATTTCGCTAATCTTTTGACCCCACCAGGATTTATAATCCTACTACTTTTTTTTTTATTGTTCCTTATTGTTTTTGTTCCTTATTCCCTTCATGTCCTTACTTCACTTTTTTATAAGCACTGCCTCGTTTGTATATCTTCAGCTTCCTTACCCCCTCTGTTGATTGGCAGATCATTCCCTCTCCCTCATGTATATTTTATACCTCTTCGTCCTTTCTTGATTGTCTGAAATTGACTGGAGGGGGAGAAAATGACATTTGTGCTGACTGACCACAATTTAAATTCATGGTTGCTTTTTTTTTTTTTTTTTGAATGAGCAATCATATCTCTAGTCCATTCATTCTTTCCTGGCCCACTTTTGTCATAAAATCCTTAGTGTTTATTTACTCACCCATACTCTAAGCCGATGACCTTGCTTGCCATTTCACCACTGAGAAATACAAGCATTCAGAAAATAACTTTTTTTTTTTTTAATTTTTTTTTTCAACGTTTATTTATTTTTGGGACAGAGAGAGACAGAGCATGAATGGGGGAGGGGCAGAGAGAGAGGGAGACACAGAATCGGAAACAGGCTCCAGGCTCTGAGCCATCAGCCCAGAGCCTGACGTGGGGCTCGAACTCACGGACCGCGAGATCGTGACCTGGCTGAAGTAGGATGCTTAACCGACTGCGCCACCCAGGCGCCCCAGAAAATAACTTTTTTTTTGAGAGAGAGAGAGAGAGAGCGCGCGCACATGTGTGTGCATGTGCATGAGTGGGGGAGGGGAAGAGGGGAAGAGGGAGAGGGAGAGAGAGAATGTTAGGCTCCATGCCCAGGATCCCACGACCCTAAGATCAGGACCTGAGCCGAAATCAAGATTCAGATGCCCAACCGACTCAGCCACCCAGGCACTTCCAGTAAAGAGCTTCTGCAAGTGTACTACATGTACCCAAGTACCAGTATCTGCATGTGTAACTCTCTTCCGTATTTTTCCATGAATCAACTTTCTGTTCTGTCTTAGGCCGTTTTTCTCCACGTATATACTAGATCCTATTCCCTTTTCACCTGCCCAAACTTACCACTTCATCTTCTCTCCTGAATTATTTTCATCACCATTGGAAGGCTATTACTTCTGTCATCTTAAAAAAAATGTCAATCTCACTTTGACATTTAGGCATTGCTCTTAGTTTACCTGATACATTAACAACAGTTGATGCTGTTGATTTACTCTCTCTTTTCTGAAATGCATTCTTCACTCACCTTTCCGAACTCTGTTACTGATTTTTCTTAATTTCCTCATGCAACTTCTTCATCCTTTTTGCTGGTATCTCATCTCCCTCACTTCTGTACATTGAAGACCAGGTTTTCCATCCAAATTCTCTTGGTGATCACATCCACTTTCATTGCCTTAAATACTGTATCATTGTTTTCCAAAACTTCTTTAATTATTGCCCTCCTTCAAAGTGCTACTTTAGACGTTTTTCTCCTAATCATACCCCCCCGTGAAGTTTTAATACCCTATATATTCTGTTTATGTACTATAGCCCTTTGGAGGGCTACAGGCCATTGTAATATTTAAGATGCCCCCTTCCAAAGAGCCAGTTTTTGCTTTCTTGGGAGCACTATCACCCCTGTTGAGAATGCATGATCTGTATGCTGACAGAGTTCAAGCTTTTATCTTTAGCCTAGACCATCCTCAGTATATCAGATATATACTGTATACATGGACACAGTATACCTCCACTAGATGTCCAATAGGTACCTCAAAAATATGTATAAAACCAACTCATAGTCTGACTTTAGCCCCTGTCCATAATGACCTTCTACGGCTTTATTTTTCTTTGCACACTTTTTGTTCTAGCCACACTACATTTGGTATTTCACATTTTACCCTAGTGGTAAAAGGGCTTAAAGTAGTGATCGCTTATTTTCTTAATCCACATTGGCTTGGCATTGAAAATAGAAATATCCATGGCTCAGAGCCTCTATCATCATAGTCTTCAATAGGTAGGGTGGAGCAGAGATTGTAGTAATCAGTTTCTGGAAGAAGTAGTGACATTGCAGTCAGGGATTGAGATTTTGGTACAGGGCAGGGAATATGCCGTATCTCTGATCCTTTTTTTTTTTTTAATCATGGTCAATATCATTTGAAAGAGAACGTTTTAGTCTATTCTGGATGCTATAACAAAGTACTGTAGTCCAAGTGGCTTGTAAACAACAGACATTTATTTCTCACAGTTCTGGAAGCTGGAGAGTCCAATCAAGATAAAGGGGCTGGTTGATTGGGTTCCCGATAAGAGCCCTGTTCCTGTCTTGCGGATGGCCTCCTTTTTATTATGTCCTCACTTGGCGGAGAGAGCATCTCCCTGTTCCTCTTGGAAAGCCACTAATGCCCTCATGAGAGTTCCACCCTCAAGACTTCATCTAACTCCCAAAGCCTCATCTCCAAACACCATCCTATTGGGGGTTAGGACTCCAACATATGAATTTTCAGGGAGGCGCAATTCGGTCCATAACAAAGGAGTTATGGGTAAATGTTCTGAATTTGGACTGCTATTCAAGCAATAGAATAATGCATGACGGAATGCATTTTTGTTTAGTGGTTCAGAATGTGACCCCTTTAAAGTTAAACTAATTGATTTTTAGTGATGGCTGGTTGACATTGCACTTGTATGACTACAGATTCAGCATTTCCAGGGAAGATTTCATCTATGTCTGTAGCAATTTTGTTTTGAATGTGTTTTTTTTTTTAATAAAAATTTTTTTTTTTTTAATTTTACTTATTTTTGAGAGAGAGAGAGAGAGAGACCGAGTGCAAGCAGGGGAGGGGCAGAGAGAGTGAGACAGAATCTGAAGCAGGCTCTAGGCTCTGAGCTGTCAGCACAAAGCCTGATGATGCGGGGCTTGAACTCATGAACTGTGAGATCATGACCTGAGCCGAAGTCATGCTCAGATGCTCCCCTGAGCATGTCACGCAGGCTCCCCTGAATGTTTAAATGTAGGCATCATTATTTGGCTTGGTAGGCAGTTTCCAGAGATTTCATTTTCTAGTGAAAATGCTTTTTTAGAATATGTGTTTTTGAATATCACTTACGATGTGTTTGTAACACTCTTTAGAGCTTCCAGGGAAGCTTTCTGTCCTGTCATCCTGGACGATAGGAAGGGTAGACAGGGTAGATTTTGAATACTAGGGATTTTTTCTTATTTGTGTTGGCATATGTTATTGTTTCTATAGACAGTAGCAAGTTTCTCTTCTAAGTGATAAACGGTAAGATTCATCTCAGTAGAATATTCAGATTGCTTGTTCTCTTTATCAGTGAGAGGTTTTTTTGTAAGATTCTGGTGTCATCACTTGGCTTGGTGTCCTCATTAACATATCTGCAACTTTTACAAAACACTATTGCGGTCAGTCAACTGACTTCAGGCCTTAAATTTCCTAATGAAATAATAGGAGGGTAGCTGAAAACCAGTTGAAATAGTTGAACATTTAATAATGTTTTTGGCAGTTTTATCAGTGATATTTAAATTCTGGTAATAAAGATTACATTACCTGGGTTACTGCTGTTGAAAACTTTCCAAAAGATCCGTGTGTCTTATTAGGATGTGTTTAAGATAAGAGAAGATAATATATCTACATGTCGCTGTGAAAAGTTCACAAAATAGCACAGCTGTATTGCTATAGAATTCCCTTTTGAGTAAATAAGAATTTAAGCTAGGGAGCAATTAGATAGCATTGCTTAATGCATCTAGCCGAACATCTGTGAAAGGCATTTCTTCAAATCTTTGGACTATCAGCAATGTGTGTTTTTTTTTTAACAACACTGGTTGTAAAACTGTGGTATTTGAGATAGCAGATCTTTTATTCTAAACAAATGAGGAAAGAAAGATTCATTATGGGTATTCTAAAACCCAAGGGAATGTAGGTATAAAGAATGACTTTATAATTAGAATGTGTTGAATTACTTAGTTAATAATCTTTGTGAAGTTTTTTAAATGCTATTTTGTGTTTGGGGATTTTTTTTTTTTTTAAGAAATTCTGTTTTTATATTCCCTTTACTAGTGTTTTTGAACAATTTTTAATCATCTTTCCCCCAACCCCAAATATGCACAGTAATATCAGGAAACTACAGTGATTTAATACTTTTAAATGGCATCTTGGCCCATTTATGATGTTTTTCTTCCTACCTGTGTGAGTTAAAAATCAACTTTCCTAAAAGGGCACACAGTGGGTTCTTCTAAATGACAAATCTGCGCAAATTGTTAGTGTGCATTGTGGTTCATTCATCACAAAAAAATACCCCAACAAGATCTGACATTTTCCTGTCACCCCGGAGAAACTGAGCAGTATTGAATTTTCATATCCCTCTTCAAAACAATGGGTAGATGAGGTAAGAATTGGAAAATTGGTAGTTTGTGTACAATATGAAGTTTGTCCCATATATTAAGTTGTATTTTCTTCATGAAAATTCTTAGCCGTATCATTCCTAATTTTCTCTTCTAGTATCAAAATTCTAGCTTTACGCTTTAAAGTCGAAGAAGAGAAATGCTAGAACTTTTCAATTTAGTTGTAAACGGTAACATCTTAAAATGTGATAAACCAAAACAAAAAGATCTCTATGTTTGGCAAAGTCACATTCCCCAGGGATTTACTGGACAGCAACAGCACTGTTACCAGTGTCAGCTGAGGCATTATTTGTATCCTTCTCTAATGGCTCCTTGTTTCAGCAAAGCTATTGAAGAAGGTGTGACGCTTAGATAGTCCTCATTAAGAATTCTTTTCATCACTGTTTAGATTAGTTAACAAAACCTGGATATCAGAGTTTGAGAGTTTGACTTCTGCTGGATCTGCTGTAATCATCTGACAAATGTCCATATTCTTTTCTGTCCTCATTTACTTATTTACTGTCCTTGTTCACTGTGACGGACATCTAGGAACAGAGTGGCATTTTCTGTTGGAGACAATGTAAAAATAATAAATTATAAGCTACTTTGAGATAGTTGGCAAGAAAAATGATGTATGAATATTACTGTGTAATTAATGTTTATTTTCTAACTAATGCTTTAGTAGTGTCCTTTGATTGTCATATTTAGTCTATTTTAAAGTAGCATTTTGGCAGTCTCCATTTTCCCAACTTTTTCCAATTTCACTATTATAATGCCAGAAAATTATATGGTAAACTTAAGAAAGAGGTGAATTTTTTTTCATACTCTTGACAGAGCATCCTTTTACTGTCTAAATTAAAGTAAGCTGAAAAAAAGGAATGTCTATTTTAAACGACAGCTGTAAAACAAACCTAAGACAATGAAAGCTAGTGTAACCTGTTTTGCTTTGATTCTACTTGGAAAGATGCACTCAGGTTTATGAATATGCATTCTACACTGCTATTTGGTTCCTGTAACTAAATGTACACTTGATTTATTGTACTGGAATCAATATTTTATATCAAATTGATTTAAGAAGAATGAGAGATCTTTTGTTTTCATCAGTTATATGATTGAAGTCACCAAAGTTTGAGGTCAGTGTATTTTAAGATAATTTATCACGATTTTCTTCTGTTAGGAACTGAGTTGGAAGAAAGTGCTCTTTTTTTTTTTTTTTTTTTTTTTCATAGAGTGCAAGCTAGGGAGGGGCAGAGAGAGAGAGGGAGACAGGATCCGAAGCAGGCACCACGCTGACAGGCTGACAGTGCAGAGTCTGACGCGGGGCCTGATCTCAAAAACTGTGAGATCGTGACCTGAGTTGAAGCTGGACACTTAACTAAGCCACCCAGGTGCCCAAAAGTACTCCTTTCACATATCTATTACCAACTATTTTGAGTAAGTGTGCGTATTTTACTCACCCTCTGGAAACATTATTCTGTCAGGCACTGTTCTGAAGGTGCGATTTCATAATTCAGAGTAATACTTGCTTCTTTATTCTGAAAATGGGTATTTATGGTTGCTTTTCCTCTCTGTCTCTGCTTGCAAGGGTACAAAAGGAGAGAACTAGATTTCATTACCATTTTTTTTTTTTTAAGTAAGCTCTATGCCCAATGTGCTGTTCGAACTCAAGACTCCAAGATCCAAGAGTTACAATGCTCTACCAACTGAGCCAGCCTGGTCTCCCCTCATTACTGCTTCTTTGAAGGTCAAGAAAAAAGAGGGCACCTAGGTGGTGCAGTCATTGAAGCATCTGACTCTTGATCTCAGGTCATGATATCATGGTTCGTGAGTTTGAGCCCCACATCAGGCTCTGTACTGATGGTGCGGAGCCTGCTTGGGATTTTTGTCTCTCCTTCTCTCTGCCCCCACCCCGCTTGTTCTTTCTCTTTCTCTGTCTCTCTCAAATAAATAGACATCAAAGTAAATAAGGAAAAGTAGTCAAGAAAAAAAGAGCATGTCACATTATGTAGTGGTATTCTGATTGAAAATTGGGAAGGTTACTAGAGGTTTTATAAGAAAAGTTGCAGTAGAGAGACTGTATATTTAAATTTAGTAGTGGGGTGCCTGGGTAGCTCAGTAAGTTGAGAATCCACTCTTGATTTTGGCTCAGGTCATGATCTCACACTTTGTGAGATTGAGCCCTGCACGGAGCCTGTTTGGATTTCACTCTCCCTCTCTCTGCCCCTATGATGCTCGATCTTTCTTTCTCTAAATAAATAAACTTAAAAAAACAAAAACAGAGTGGGTCTGAAAAGAATTGATTGTTGCTTTTTCGTGTTTTTCCTAACATTCTACCATTGTATCCTTTTAATAAAATACATATATTTTAAATATTACCATTTTAAATATTCAGTCTTGTAAATACTTGTAATGATATTTTATTAGTATTCTTGACTGTTTTATTTTGGCTCTTGTCTGGTGCATTTGCAACCAAATTATACTTTATATGCTAGACAAGGTTTATGCCAGCCTAATTGGTTGCTGGCATTTCTTAGCCTCGCAGCTGCTGTGAATTCAGCTGTGAACTAAGGAACATATAATAGGATCCTGTTTTCAGAGACCAAAAGGCAATTGTCAACATGTAAGACTTGTTTTTGACAGCTCAATAAATATATGAAATTTTATGGCAAGCTAAATAGTACTAATAGCAATCTTAAGTAACCACCTTAATTTTAAAGATTAGAAGAATCTGTATGTTATTTTTGTTCACTGGCGCAAAGGTGACTTAAGTTCTGGTGTTCTCTATTCAGTGACTTTTAAAAAGTAATTTGTCTTAATGTTTACTAATATTTTTATTTTTTTTATTTTTTAAGTGTAATGTTTGGTTTTAGAGAGACAGAGAGAGAGAGCGCGCGGGCGTGTGGGAGTGGGGGAGGGGCAGAGAGAGAGAGGGAGACACAGAATCTAAAGCAGGCTCTAGGCTCTGAGCTGTCAGCACAGAGCCTGGCATAGGCGTCAAACTCACCAACCATGAGATCATCACCTGGGCTGAAGTTGGATGCTTAACCGACTGAGCCACCCAGGCACCCCTACTAATATTTTTAAAAGTTGAGATCTGAACTGTTTTCTCGATGATTTTACCAAACAAAAAGTTGAGACTTTCAATGATGCAAAAATATTTCTAAAAATGAACTAAACATAAAATGGCTTTGAAGTAAAGGTTGTGATTTCAAAATATTTTGTGTATTTATATTCTTTGATTTAGCAGTTAATAGTTTTGTAAATTATCCTAACATCTAAATTTGGGGTGAAATATATATTTCTTTGGGGTTGAACCATATTAAATTAGCCTTTTTAGGTTAAAAATGGTCAAATATAGACCTTGTGATTTTTTTTTCTTATGATTTAATTATATTTATCATATGATTTAATTATATTTAAAAGTCTGTTAGTTCTCAGTAGCAGAAACTTAGGATCCTGTTTTTAAACATACACATTTAAGGTCTGTAATCTGTTGAATCTGTTGAAAATTATGTTGTGTGTGAAAATGTTAAGTGAGAGTCCATTTGCCTTTGTTTTTATTTTATATTTTAATTTTTAAAAATGTTTATTTATTTATTTTGAGATACAGCGTGCACACTAGCAGAGGAAGGGCAGAGGGGGAGGGAGAGAGAGAGAATCCCAAGCAGGGACTGACTTGGGGTTGGAACTCAGGAATCCCATGAGATCATGACCTGAGCCCAAATCAGGAGTCAGACGCTTAACCGACTGAGCCACCCAGGTGCTCCTATTTGCCTTTATTTTAAGTGGGAAACAACTACAGTGTTCATCGTTGACTCACATTCCCCAAACTATTTCATAAATGCAACTGACACTATAAAATCATCTACATATCAGTAAAAACTATCATGTTGCACAAATAATAAGTATTAAGGGTAACAAATCAGTTTTATATGCAGTAAAAACTTTTCTTTCGTCATAATTGCATTTTGGCCATGCTCTTTCAACATTTTCTTAAATATTTTGGGAGTTCAACACTAAGCAAAACAAGGAGTAGTAAATATGAGAGACTTGAAATACATTTGGGATGAGCACACACTGTCAGAAAATGGCTCATAATGTGTATGATGCAAGCATCATTCTGTGCCTACATTTCATATCATTTTGATACTTGACGTGCTTTTTAATATGTGATTCTGACCGTCTATCAATTATGAATGTAACTCAACTTTTCTAGCATACTCTTTTGTTTAAAATGTGAATTGAGTTTTGGCATAGATAAATATAAATATAAATTCTTCTGTATAAACATTGGCCAAAGTATCTTGCATTGAGAGAGAAGTATGTCTTACGAAGTTTGAGTATTAAACCTGAGGAAGTATTCTACAGGGAATGGGGAGAGAGAGGTTCTGCAGGATTTGCTTTTACTTTCCAAAACTCTTCCCAAGTATTATCCTTGGCTCTCAAAAGATGACATTTTCTACACTGTAACTTATCTTTACAAGTAGTTGAAATAAAGTTGAAAACTTCTAAATATCTTGAGTTTTGAGATTGTAACAGGTATAATTAATTCATATAAGAGTAATTTTATATGATAGTGTGAACCTAAAGTTTTCAAATGTGACTCCCATTTTTTTATGAATTTGACATAAAGAATTAACGATGGATTGGGACTTCTGATCAAAACAGTACAGTAAAGTTTATATATTGGCATTCTTCTGACCCACATACATCAGAGAAAACAGAAAGACATAGCTGAGCTCAAGAACAAGATACCACGATAGAGTAGAAATGGATCAGAAATACTAAGGGATGGTGGGGCTCTGCAGGCAAGGATGGCAAAAGTTGATTCCTGTAGGAAGATAGGGAGATTTAAAAAAAACCCCACAAGTTCCCTGTTTGAAGACAGAGACTGGTATGGCTCCTTTTTATATAGGAGCTCCCTGGAGCTAGGTTTATAGAAAATATTCTCCAAGGGAGGCAGTCCAATATGATTAAGGTAGAAATACAGGGCTGACACTTAGCCACTGTGCACTGGGAAATCGTACCAGTTATTTCTGGCATTATTTATTCTCATTGGTCAGGTGCCTTATCTTTGGAAATCTTTGGAAGTCTTTAACAGGATATGTAGAAAACTTGCATGTGTTTGGAATTTGAAAAACACTTCTAGAAAACTCATGAGTCAAAGAATCATAAAATTAGAAAATAGTTTCAACTCCCATAACAAAAATACTAAATACAAAAATTTGTAAGATGCTGCTAAAGCAGTTCTTGGAGAGAAATGTGTAGCTTTAATTGCTTATCAGGGAAAAAAAGGGATAAAGATGAATAAGCAAAGCATCCATCTTCAGAATTTGAGAAAAAAATGATGCAGCAAAATGTGTCCGAAGTAAGTTACAGGAAAGATTAATGTTAAGAACGGTAATTAAGTATTTAATAACACAGTAAAAGGGCTCAACGAAACCAGGTGTTGTTCTTGGAAGAGATAAAACTGACAAATCTGATACAAGATTTACCAAGAAAGAACGATGAAAAATTATTAATGAAAAGTGATCGTTACAGATTGCCACAGACATTCAACATAATTATGAACAACTTTATGCCCAAAATGTGAAAACTTAAATAATTATCTCCCAGAAAAAAGTATAATTATCAAAAGTCACAAATAGAAAACTACAATAATCTTAAAATGGTTAGGAAAATTAAATCTTTTCACAAATAAAACCCTAGACCAAAATGGTTTTAACCAGATACTCAGGGTTCAAATAATTCTAATTTAAACTGTTCCAGAATAAGGTTGGAATGAGAAAGGAAGACTGCTGGCAGCTATTACTCTTAGTCAATGATGTAAAGATCCAGCACAAAATTCTTAATGTAATTCCAACTAGGATCCTGACAGGTGGTTTTTTAAATTATTAGGTTATTTGATTTTTGGATTTTGACAAGCTGATTCTATAATTTATACAGACATGCAAAAGGCTAAGAAGATCAGAGAAACTCTTAAAGAGCAATTAGGTGGGGACGCTTCTTTTACCAGCTAGCAAGACTTATTGCAAAGCTGTAACAGTACGACTGTAATTTTGGTTCAAGGATAAAGAAATAGGCTGATGCATGTTTGCTTGAAATTTGACGAGTCATAGTGCAGATAAGTCAGGGAAGGAAGAGCCTTCCAGGAAATGGCACTGGGATAATTTGGTTTTCATGGTGGGGTGGGGGGAGTTGGGAATTATGTTACCATACACAAAAATCAAAATGACAGTAGGTTGCATTCTTGAGTATAAAAGACTTTGTGAAACTGTGGAAGAAAATGTCAGAAACTTTCTTAATGACCCGAATCTCAGGAAGAATTTTAGAATGTAAAAAGCCGTAATTGAAACCTATATATTTACATTAAAATTATCATCTTGAAATTCATCAAAAAACATCATAAAGTAAAAGATGAGCCTTAAATTTGGAGAAAATATTTGCAACATATTTAACAGAAGATTGATACCAAAATATATGGAGAATTTGCAGAGAAGTGGGAAGAAAAAAACACTCAAAATGTTTGGTGGCCAACAAACATACAAATAGGCACAGCCTCATTAAATCAGAGAAATTAGAACCACAATATGATCATAGTGGATGTGAAGTCATTGTTAGTAGGATTGCAAATCATTGCAGGTATAGTCACTCTGGGAAACATGGTGGCACTAACTAGAAAAGATACATATGTGTGTATTCTTTTCTTACACTTCCGAGAGAAATTCTTGCTTATTTGTATCAGTACACATGTATAAGAATGCCTGTAACACCATTGTTTCTAATAGCAAATATATGAAAACACATGTTTGTCAACAGAGTAGATAAGTTTTTGGCATATTCCTATGTAGTGAAAATAAGTGAATTAATTTACAACAGCATAAATGAATCTTGGAAAAACAGTGTGTACCAGAAGCAAGGTTTAAAGTAGTGTCACTCCATTTACACAGTGTAAAAATAAGCAAGCTGTTCAGGTACTTTTGTGTTACATGTATAGGTGGTAAAACTTTAAAGAAAAGCCACAGTATGACTCTCAGATATTAGGATAATATTACTGCTGGTGGTGGGGGAAGAAGGGAAAGGGAGATTCACTTAGGGAGGGGGGCATATGGAGTTTCAAAGGTATTATTCCTTTTTTTTTTTTTTAAGATTTTATTAAAAAATTTTTTTAAGGTTTATTTTTTGAGAGAGAGAAGAGAGAGAGCACACAAGTGAGGGAGGGCAGAGAGAGAGAGAGATACACAGAATCTAAGCAGGCTCCAGGCTCTGAGCTGTCAGCACAGAGCCCATTGGGGGGCTCAAACCCTCGAATTGTGGGATCATGACCTGAGCTGAAGTCAGACGCTTAACTGACTGAGCCACTCAGGCGCCCCTTAAAGATTTTATTGTTGAGTAATCTCTCCACCCATTGTGGGGCTCAAACATACAACTCTGTCAAGTCTCATGCTCCACTGACTGAACAAGCCAGGCACCCCTCAAAGGTATTGTTTTCTAACCTGGCTGGTAGTGAATACACAGGTGTGTTACCTTTTTTTTTTTTTTTTTTTTTTGAATGTGGAAGTGTATATGATACAATTTATAGTAAAGTAAATGGGGAATCAGAGAGTCAAAGGGCAATGAATTAGTGATGATGGAATACAGGAATTTTCTCAAACCAGAGAATGGTGATTGTGCTAGAGGGGCTATGTGGGAAGATTGTACCAGGTTCTAGGGAAAGATACTTCGAATTCTGATTGGTCTCTGAGCTGTAGTTCCTTATCTGTATCAACAACTGCACATGATCCCTATTAACAACTATCCCTATTAGGATAAAATACTTGTTTTTGATTTAGTGATAATCATAATGATTTCTTTCCCTTGAAAAATGTTGTATATATGCATCCCTCTTTTTATTATATTACTTAACAGGTGTGTACTATTTGACTTTGGAAAAAATCAAATCATAATTTTTATTACAATTAAAAATAAGAAATTTGAGTATCTCACTTGAGCTATATGTAAAACATTTTTTAAAAAACCTTTAAAGGTATATTGGATAAAGTTAGACTTAAAGCATTTTTTAGAGGCAACTTTTGTTAAACATAATCAAAACCCCATCCTGCAGATATTTCTGGTTATTTCATCCACTGACCAAAAAGCATACACTTGAGATTTGATTCATTCATTCAGCTCTAGTCTTTATTAATTTCTTCTTATTGGAATTTCATATTTCTTTGTTCCTATTAGATGAGTAAACTGGACCCTGGTAGAGATAAGCGAACAGTTTCTCCTTTCTCAACATTTCTGTCTTCTTAAACCTCTAGAGCTTAGTCTCAACTGGTGAATTAGCTGCTTTTGACTCTCATTTACTTGTGGCCTAAGGCTTTCTGCATTTGTAAGTGAACTTCTGGAGGTACCGCTATTGAGGACTGCTGATAATCGGTTTTCAAAGGAGAATCTTGATTTTCTTTATCCTCTTTTCTGTAGTCTGTCTGATTTCTGTAGTCTGTCTTTGGAAATTAAGGTCCCTGTGAGATTGTGTTACCTGTAGTTCTTTAGGTCCTATAGTCCGCTCTTCGTTCCCAAGGTAAGTTGGAATATTGTAGTAGATGCCTAACAGGAATGTGGTATTGGTCTTGGCTTTTGCAACATGATACACTTTTCCTCATTCTCATTATTGTGGTACTTCTGTTGGTAATTGCATGGAGACCCCCTGTCTCTACTCTTCAACAATCTCAGCTACAGCCTCTTCATTTCCTGCTGAAAGTTAGTATTTGTGGTATTTAAATATATCTTCTTTGTTGTAATAACCTTGTTCATACTCATGGGTATTACTGTTTTGAGGCTGGGTTTCACTACTTTGAGACCTAGTAGCTGCTGGCTCTCAGACTCACTAATTATGTTGTGGAGATGGTGATGAATGTGGGGCTTGATGCAGCAGTGGGGATTCCTCCTAGATTATAATGGAGACCATCAGGGCAGCTCATGGCTCTCTGGGGTCCACTCTTCACTTCTACTACCAATTAAACTCAGTTTCTCTTTTTTTTAAGTTTGTTTATTTATTTATTTTGAGAAAGAGAGCTCAAGTGGGGTGGGGCAGACAGAGGGGGAGAGAATCCCAAGCAGTGCAGAGCCTTATGTGGGGCTTGAACTCATGAACTGTGAGATCATGACCTGAGCTGAAATGAAGAGTTGGACGCTTAACCCACTGAGCCACCCAGGCACTCCTCTCTCTTTTTCATAACCTGTAGCAGCTTTGTAGATGTACTGCTTGGGTCTCTCTTTAACAAACTACTTACTGTTCTTTCAGCTCCAGGGAGTACATGTAGCTGACAGCCTCTAGCTGTTAATTTAGGCTCCTAAGATTTTGAGTTGAGGCCTTGTGTTTCCTAGGAAACCTCCTGCCACTGACTGAGCATGGTGTGGGTTCTAGGGTGTTTCCATTTTGTCCCAGTTTTGGACTGTTCTAGTGGGCAGTCTTTGCTTTGGAGTACTCTACTGGGTTGTCCAGAACATTGTTAGATCTTTGTCAGGGTCTGAGGCTCTGTCTGCTGAATCCTGTTTTATGTCCCCTTTCCTTCACTGATTTTAGATCCATTTGAGTCTGAAAGTTTTCCATCCTCAGTCCTGTTTTACTCCCCCCCGCCCAGCTTTTATCTTTCATAATAAAATTCTTGTCCTTAAACATCTGCTTCCTGGAGGACCCGACTGACACATACCACTTCTGTTGGTTGTTTACCTAATTTCTGTCCAATCACATTGGTAGTGAATGTTGTCTCATTTTCCCCTTTTTAAGCCTCTCCCTTGAATCTTCTCAGTATTTTCCAGTTCATCATTTCTGTCTACCCTTAATACCCGATTGTCTAATGTCCACTAATCTCAGTAAATGCCTTATTTTTACAATAACATTGTTTCATATACTGTGTATCTGGTTTTTTTTTTAAGATTTTTAAAGAGGTATAAACTGTATTAAGGTAAATTATAAATGCCCCCAAGGATTTCATTCAGGAAATACATATGAAACCTATTAAATAATATAAAAATGCACATCTGTAACATAGTTTCTGTCCTTCCTTGAAGAATAATCAAATGGGTGGGTAAGATGAAGACAAATAAGTAAGAAGTACACACGCACACACACACACACGCATCTAAAACCTTGATCTGCTTCTAGGAATTTGTCCCAAAGAAATAATCTGACAAGTGTAAAATAATACACGTGCAGTAGTATTCATTGCACTGTTTTTAATAGTAAAAAATTGCATACAACGTAAGTACCATGAATATATATTAAATAAGTTGTAATAAACATAATGGAATATTCTGTAATAATTAAAAATAATTACTTAGTTCTGTGGTTATTAACAAGTAAGACCCACAGTCTGCTAAGAGAGGGAAAACAAGTTTAATACGTTACATAGGACACCCTGTCTCTACAAATGGTAAGTAGTAGAACTGTCAAAGAAAGTAAGGTATAGAATGGATTTAGATAGGCAGCATGAAGAAAGAGAACATTTTAGATTACATTTTCCAACCTTTTTGGATGTAGAGTCCTTTTCTCAATATTTTAAAAACAATGTCACTTTGTCCAGTATATGATAGTGATTTTTACATACAAAGTGTTTTATATTAGTATAGTATTAAAAAGTGCTCTCTGAATTTTTTTTCTGTTTTATAGTTAGTATCATCGCATAGTAAAGAAATTTTTTAATGATTAGAAGTATATAAAATTTCAGGCATTCTCTGCCACTGTGTAACCATTTTTTCATGTATGTTGAAAACAAATTTTCAGTCTAAACCAATTTCTTGAGTTTCTGGTCTTAACAGCATATCTATGATCCCATAGACAAAGTTTATTCACAAATCCTGAGAGTCTGGAAATCCTTTGTAAGAAAAGTAGTGTCGTTTTCTTACCATAATTTATTACCATAATTTATGACATCTTAAAAATGTATGTTTTATTCCCACTTAGGCCGAATACATCAAGCAATGGTAACATCTTTAAATGAAGATAATGAAAGTGTAACTGTTGAATGGATAGAAAATGGAGATACAAAAGGCAAAGAGGTATGATCACTGGGTTAATTTTTTATTTATTTTTTTTTGAGAGAGTAGGAGCAGGGGAGAGGGGCAGAGGCAGAGGGGAGTGGAGGGAGGGAGGGAGAGGGAGAGAGAGAGTGAGAGAGGGAAGAAGGGAGGGAGGGAGGCCTAAGCAGGCTCCATGCTTAGTGTGGAGCCCAATGCCGGACTTAATCCCACAATCCTGGGATCCTGACCTGAGCCGAAATTAAGAGACGCTCAAATGACTGAGCCACCCAGACACCCCTAAATTTTTTTTGATTGTAGTTTTAAATAATCTCTACACCCAACATGTGGCTCGAGCCTACAACCCCAAGATCAAGAGTTGCATACTTTACTGACTGAGCCAGCCAAGTGTCCCAATCACTGGTTTAAATTTTATTTCTAGTCCCACAATCAAGGTTCCAAATATAAAACAAAACAGAGGCTCCTGGGTGGCTCAGTTGGTTAAGTGTCCACCTTCAGCTCAGGTCACTATCTCATGGTTCATGGGTTTGAGCCCCATGTCGGGCTCTGTGCTGACAGCTCAGAGCCTGGAGCCTGCTTTGGATTCTGTGTCTCCCTCTCTGTCTGCCCCTCCCCAGCTCATGTTCTGTCTCATAAATAAAACATTAAAAAGTTAAAGACAAAACAGAGAGTATATAATTTTTTACATAGTGCATGTATTCTTTATCATTGCTTGAAAAACTTAAAAATGATGAAAAAATTTCACTCAAAGATTGGTAGGTTCCTCTTCAATATGGTAAGTGATGGGACATATAATCAAGACCACAAAATGCTGTCTTTTAAAACAAATTTAATGTTTATTTATTTTTGAGAGAGAGCAAGCACAAGCAGGGGAGGGGCAGAGAGAGAGAGAGAGGGAGACACAGATGCGAAGCAGGCTCCAGGCTCTGAGCTGTCAGCACAGAGCCCGACGTGGGGCTCGAACTCACGAATCTCGAGATCATGACTTGAGCTGAAGTCGGACTCTTAACTGACTGAGCCACCCAGGTGCCCACAAAATGCTGTTTGAATACAGATTCTTTAAATGTATGTGGGTTGTAATTGTAGATAATACAGTTTTCAAGGCAGTACTATTCATGAGGCCAAAATCATTTAACAATTATTCTCTCTGTGTAAATTTGTAAAATAATGTCAAAATTTACTCTCAAAATATATGCATTTTTTTTAAAACAGATTGATCTCGAGAGCATCTTTTCACTTAACCCTGACCTTGTACCTGATGAAGAAATTGAACCCAGTCCAGAAACACCTCCACCTCCAGCATCCTCCGCCAAAGTAAACAAAATTGTAAAGGTTAGTGATGAAAATTCAGAGCACGGGTGGGTGGGTGTGTGGGCTGAGGGTCTGGTTTGAAATGACAGTCTGTGAAGAGTATGTTTTAAGCATTAGTTTGCTTTAAAAAAACAAACAAACTGTAATATTTCTGCCATCTTCATGTCATGTATATGCTTACATCCTTTGAAGGATCGAGGTTGTCTAGTTGACAGTTAATGGTCATCATTAGGTAAAATCCTAGGAATTCCTTTCCTGATTAGGATTTTTCCCAAGACTAGTAGCTTCTCAGGAGATACGGATGTCAAAACCATTTGCTGTCCATATTTGTTGAATGATACATATGACTTAGATAAAGAAGGAATGTTGATTTTTCATAATAAATTCCCACTCCACTAGTCTTTTGAAGTAGTGATTCTGCTACTTATGTTCATTAGAGAAGGATGGGAAATGATAGAATGTAGTTTAACTACTGTGTTATCTGTAAAGATGAACTTTAAAACCATGCTGTATATCCTCCCTAAGAGTTTTATCTTTACAAAAATAAAAGCCATGTCATTTTTATTATTTTAAAAGGTAATGCTCGTCCTTCCTATTGAAATTTCTCACTATTAAAATTGTATATCGGGGCTCCTGGGTGGCGCAGTCGGTTAAGCGTCCGACTTCAACCAGGTCACGATCTCGCGGTCCGTGAGTTCGAGCCCCGCGTCGGGCTCTGGGCTGATGGCTCAGAACCTGGAGCCTGTTTCCGATTCTGTGTCTCCCTCTCTCTCTGCCCCTCCCCCGTTCATGCTCTGTCTCTCTCTGTCCCAAAAATAAAATAAATAAACGTTGAAAAAAAAAATTTTAAATTGTATATCAAAATGCAACTCTTTTTAAACCAGGTCGTTCATACCGTTGTTTAATCTGTAGTTCTTCATCTTGAGGCTTCAAAAAGTATTTGTTGATTTTGTCATATACAGGTATAACTTTAACCCTATAGTAATTTGGTATCTTGAAAGGAAGATATACAAAAGCATCCAAATATAGTGTGATGGGAGCTTAACATTATCAACAAAACATTCTACTTTTTAAGTTCTGCATATGAACATAAGGCAGATTTTCAGTTCATGTAATTTAAGTAGGATATTGAGTGTCACTGCTTAGAGGTCTTTAGTTATGACTTGTAGATGGACTGTTTTTCATATTTGACTTCACAGCCTTGAAGGATCTTCATCGTTGATCCTTCTTAGTATGTCATTAGCAGCCTTTGCTGTGCATTAAAATCACTTGGAGAATTTTTTAAAATACTGATGCTTAGCCCACTTTCAGCGATTCATTTTATCTAAAGTGAGGCCCTAGAATCACTATCCTTTTATTAGTACCCATCTGATTTAAATTTGCAAATGTTCTCTCTAGCTTTGAGAACCACGACATTTTTTGATATCTTTCTTTTCAGGTGACTAAAATGAAGTCTTGGTAAATAAATAATAGGATCAAAAATTTGCTGCTCTAGTGTATGCAGCGTTGGGAGTCTTTGAGAGTCCAGTGAATCTTTTAGTAGAAATGAGAGAAAAAAAGAAATGACAGTGAGCATTTCATGGTATTTTGATGTTTAACAGTAGATTGTAAGTTGTCTAAAACTGGTATTTTATTGATTACTTCCACGTCCAAAGATGAAATGTAATACATGCTTTTGAAATGTATTACATGGTTGTAGCATGATGACTACAACTATACCTTTTACTGAAATTGCTTAACTTTGCTTCAGTTTTCTCATGAAACCAGAATAATAGTAACTACCTCATAGGGTTGTTGTGAAGGTTGAATGAATTAATATTAACAGTGTCCGTCTCATACTAATTCCTGAATATTGCTTTTTGTGGGGAGGTGGTGGCCATTACTCATATGAAGAAACTTGAATATTGCTAGCATTAGTATAGTAATTTATTAGCAGATTATTTATAGTTTTTTCCATTTAGTTTTATAATACATTTTTTAAAAATTTTTTAATGTTTTTATTTTATTTTTGAGAGAGACAGAGTGCGAGACAAAGCGAGAGAGAGAGGAGACACAGAATCCAAAGCAGGCTCCTGGCTCTGAGCTGTCAGCACAGAGCCTGACATGCGGCTTGAACTCACGAGCCGTGAGATCATGACCTGAGCGGAAGTCGGACGCTTAACCAACTGAGCCACCCAGGCGCCCCTAGTTTTATAATATTTTGTATTCACCTACTTTCATTTAATTAAAGAAAGCTGAAATTATGATAAATATCTGAGGAGTAAAGAGAGAAAGTAAACGAACATTTTTTTGTTATATAGAATCGACGGACTGTGGCTTCTATTAAGAATGACCCTCCTCCAAGAGATAACAGAGGTAAAGTAAACATTTCTCTATTAATTTTTCCTATTAACTTTTTAGTATGACCCTGACAAGGTAAATCAAAAGTTAATATAACCCTTGACATTATTATTCATTTAAACTTTACATGGCTAATTTGAAGATTGGCTATCAGAAATTCCCTAATATAATAATGTCAATAATATGAAAAACGATTTATAAAGGTACATGATGAATGTGAAACTCCATAATCTGTGCACTTTTTGATTCATCTCTTTACCCAGTAACTTTTCAGATTTGAGAAGAGTTATCATGAGAAAGAAAGGAATGGGGAAGTAGTCAGTTAATTGATTTCACAATAGTAAATCTAATCTTCACATTTTAATGTGACTTTTTGGCTAACAGTCTTCCAGAAAGAGTCATGGGTAACTTGGGAGTCAGTTAAAGAAAAGTTGAATAGGTTACAATTTGTAGTTAATTGCAGGTATTCCATATATTTTCAGCCCAGAAATGTAAAACACAGTTAATTTCTTTTCTTTTCAGCAATTCAGAATTGTCATTTCTAGCAGTGATAATTTCTCTGTATGTGAAGGACAGGCATAGGTATTAGAAGAGAGATTGGAGGTAGAGGCAAAGTCCTACACTTTAACCTATCCTTCCTTTGAGTCTTGTGAAAATTTATATTGGCTATGTGAAATGTGATATTCATATTTTACTTTATATTTATTTTTTCACTTTTGTAACATAATCATTGGGAAATTCTTTGCTGAAGATTTGCATATTTGAGGAGCAGAGGATTTGGAATTACAGGCAGGGTTGAAGGGCTTTTTTTAAAACTTTATGTACAGAATTGGGTAAATTTTTCAAAATGACAGTGCATTTAAATTTAAAATTTATATTTTCTAGACTTACATTATTTAAATGATTATTAAGAGTTAAGCTTGGCTTTAGTTTTTATATAAATTATTCAGAATGAGTTGTTTCTTTTTTTAAAATATATTTATTTATTTTGAGAGAGAGAATGGGGAGTGCAGGTGGAGGAGAGGCAGAGAGAAAGGGAGAAAATCCCAAGCAGGCTCCACACCATCAGCACAGAGACTGACGCAGGGCTTGAGCTCACGAACGGTGAAATCATGACCTGAGCCAAAGACGGACACTTAACGAACTGAGCCACCTAGGCGCCCCTCAGATTGAGTTTTGTAGCTTAAATTACATTGGTGGGACCGAAGTCCACACACATTCCTGTGAAAAACCTCTTGGCTTGTTAGATTATTGAACAGAATTGATTATTCCATACTTTATTTATACCCACGTAAGTAGAAAATCTGAGAGTTGACTAATGTACCTCTTAAGTATCTGTTCTTTTGAGGTCTCTCTGTTCCTTTTACTAGGGTTCATCTTTACTAATTTTCTGTTCTGAATTTAAAAATTGTTTCATTTACAGTGGTTGGTTCTGCACGTGCACGGCCTAGTCAGCTTCCTGAGCAGTCTTCCTCCGCACAACAGAATGGTAGTGTTTCAGATATATCTCCAGTTCAAGCTGCAAAAAAGGAATTTGGACCCCCTTGTATGTAAATCATGTACCAAGGATTCAGTTATTTTAGGCATACATGTATTCTCTCTTGGTCATCTTTAAAGTCTCCAAATGGTAAAGTTTAACTACAAACGATTGCAGATTTCATTTTACCACTGTGGAAAAATTTTTTTCCTGTTAGTTTAGTCTGTTAATTGGGTGTTTAAATGTATATTTTGGAGAATTTCTAAATGTAAAATTATACCAATATCTCAGTTGCTTTGAATTTAAAATTCTGGTCAGATGATAATTCGACAGATGTTATGGAAGAAATTCTTATGCTCCTCGATCTTTTCAATTGAAACATCTGTGATTGTAAACCAAGAGATGACATGTATCAATATGTTAAAGTCATTTTTCTTGACCATTTGTATATTGTCCTGTTCCTGGTTTCGTTAAAGCAGCTCATAGTAAAGTTCACGTAGTTGTTATAGGCATGCTTTGTCAGTGTGTACCTTTTTTTTGGTGTTATGTGGTGAGATTGATTATATGTAAAATTTTTGCATGTAAGTTCAGTACTATAAAAAGAAAGCTCTGCTTCTACAGCTCATCTTTTTCTTTCAGCACGTAGAAAATCTAATTGTGTGAAAGAAGTAGAAAAATTACAAGAAAAACGAGAAAAAAGGAGACTACAACAGCAAGAACTTAGAGAAAAAAGAGCCCAGGTTTGTAACAGAATCATATTTTGTTTATGCATGAACTGAAGATTTAGACTGTGTTAGTGAACGTGAGATGCTTGTGAAAAAGTAGTGGAGGCGTTCATTTAAAGTTTTCAGTATATTAATTGATTGTTAAACTGATGAGAAATAATATAATATAAATTCTTATGAAAATATGTTACAGCATTTTTGCTACATGTACATTTCATGTTTTGTTCCATTTTGAATTATTATTCATTGTGTTACTGAATTCAAATGCAGCCATTATACCTTTCAAGAATAATATATTTTGGTTTTCTAAAATGATCTAAAAATACATGCAGAAGAATATCTAATTAAAGTAGATGATTATAAAGTAGACAATTTTACTACAAAATTTTATTATTTTTCCATGGTTGAATTCAGCATATCACAAAGAAAGCGGAAATTCCTTGTATTTTGATTTATACTAGATATTAAAAGCCTTTCTCTTGTGTCTCTCACATTCCCTTTGGATGGTAACAAAACTGTTTACTAACAATGGAAAAATTACATAGAAGACTGGTCTTTTATCTCTCTGCAGGTGTTCATCTGCTGCAAATTCCGTTACTATACCCATAACTCTTTTATTGTGCTTATATTATAACTGTATTCTTAGAACTTGTTTCCTCTAATAAAATATCAGGATTGGTGCGCCTGGGTAGCTCAGTTGGTTAAGAATCCGACTTCCCCCTCAGGTCATGATCTCGTGGTCCATGAGTTCAAGCCCTGCTTCAGGCTCTGTGCTGACAACTCGGAGCCTGGAGCCTGCTTCCGATTCTGTGTCTCCTTCTCTCTCTCCCCCTCCCCTGCTTACGCTCTGTCTTTTCTGTCTTTCTCTCTCTCTCTCTCCAAAATAAAGAAACATTAAAATATTAAAAAAAAAAAAAAAAAAAAAAAGCATCAGGATTATTTCTTTATTCAGGAGTATGTTCAAATGCCCTTAAATTATAAAGATGTTGTATTGTGGGATTATAAAACCAATATAAAATTCAGCATTTTTAATAAATCAGGTTCTAACTTAAAGTGATCTGAGAATGATCATTTGGTTTTGAAATAAATAAAACAATACAGATGGATCTACTGATACTTAGCACAGATGCCACCTAGTGTTTCCTGTGGGAACCTCATAATATTTTCACATTGTGATTTCTTAATTTTCACTTTATATTCAGTTTTTCAGTTGACATAGTTATCATTTCCTAAAAGAAAGTTAATTGAAAGTAATTTTCATTAACAGTTTTGAAATTTATATTCAAAGCAAATCTGTACCTGGTGCATGATAAAAATCTGACTTTTTAGAATGTTTAGTAACTTATTGACTGCAGTCAACACATTCAGTAATTTAAATTTTAAAAGTTGAAAAAATTTTGTGTTTTGATTCCTTTAAGTTCTGAGGTGGTTTTTACCACCTTTAGGGTTTCTTTCTTTCTTTTTTTTTGTTGAGAGTCAACAAAAACAGAAAATGAGCATAAATGAATCTGTATTTCTACTTTATGGAAACACTGGATTCAGTATTGGGAAGAAAAAGGTGATTAAATGAATTTTTCTAGAATTTCAGTTTTTTAGAAATTGAGAGTTTTTTAGACTTCTTTATTGATGTTTAAGATGAGCACTGTTTCTCTTTTGTTTAATTTTCTGGGATGATTAAGTTATATATAAGATGATTTTGAAAGAGTTCATAGTGGCTTTAATGCGGAGTGTTTGGTTGAGAGTTAACACAATGCATTAGACTATCAGAATTGTGTATGTAATAAGAAGGTGATTCTTGGGCATGTTATTAATCCTAAACTCTGAAACTAAATTATATCATGCCTTTAGCTTGAGTTTCAGCTTGGCTATAACAAATGACACAATCTGCTAATTTAATTTTAATTTGCAAACCGTATTTAACATAAATGCAACAATATAATGAATGTAATTATAATAAATGGTGAATTCTCTTGTTACAGGATGTTGATGCTACAAACCCAAATTATGAAATTATGTGTATGATCAGAGATTTTAGAGGAAGTTTGGATTATAGACCATTAACAACAGCAGATCCTGTAAGATTCGTTATAAACTATTGCTATGGAATTTTTTATGCTGTAAAAGAAAAAAAAATTTGATAACCACTTAATTAATATTGGATTTAGCTATGTAGTTTTTTCTCTCTTTATGGGTGCACATTCCCCATATTTTAAGGAGAAAATCAAAAAATCATCCACATTTGTGCTTATCTCTCATAATTTGATTTATCAGACAGGCTTCCCATAAAGGTGTCCTTTTCAGAGCAAATCCTCTCTATCTTTGGTAGGGCAGAACAACAGTTAAAGGAATGATGCCAGAAGACCCATTCTCCTTTCTGACTGTCACTTAAACTTCTGTCCCGGTTCCAAGCTTATTTCCTCTTGGGCTATAGATCCCGCTGTCCTACCAATTTGCTATTAGTTAATTTGTTATTTTTAAATAAATGTTAGTCTGGCTTTTAACAGTAAATATGGTTGTTTAGAACTGTACCGGTCCAGAAACCTAGCACTTGAAATAAATTCTCATTGTCTTACTACTCAACTACTTTTCCTGTTGAAGAATGAGAATATTTTGGACAGGGAATAGTTTGTGAGTCATTAATACTTAGGAGATAATCCATCTGACCTGGCCTGTACAGAATACCTTGGGTACGTAAAATACATTTTTGTCAGGCTGATGTGTTCATAGAGTTGTTATTCATAATACTTTTGTCCCGTATATTTTAGTCCTCGCTACCCCTTTAACCTACTACATCTGAAACTCCTACTTTGGGGCAGGGATTGGCAAACTTTTCCTCCAAAGACCCTGATAGTAAAGAATTTGGCTTTGTGAACCAAATGGTCTTTGTCACAACTACTCAATTTTACCTTTGTAGTACAAAAGGAGCCATAGACAATACCTAAATATATAACTGTCTCATTAAAACTTTACAAAAGCCAGTAGTGGCCTGGATTAGCCCTGCAGGCCATACTTTGCTAATCCCCGTGTTACGGATTTAATTATTATTAACAGGCAAATACTGGGAGCATAAATTTTATGAAAAATATGTGTAAGAATCGACCTATTATAAAATTGTTGAAGTTATTTTGCTCACTAATATTCTGAGAATTGTGTCTATAGTTAGTTATTTTTGTCAACAACTTTCCTTTTAATCAGCACGAAAATACATCACTTGGTGGGAAATTGTGCCTTTGTTATATGTAGCATATTTTGTAGTGAGTAAGGCAGCTTCTTAACGTGAGCCTAATGCTACAAAGTGTCCTCTACAAGGTTGTTTACTGTTTACCAAATAAAAAAATAAGCAACTTTCCATTATGCTAAGAATTTTAGAGATCATTGTCTCTTAACTATTAAAATTAGTACTTGCCATTTTGTGTTTTAAACTTATTTATCCTATTTATGCTATGCATCAATTTCTAGAGCCTCTGTAGGAAATAGTGCATAACTGACTTTTTTAGTGTTTTATAACACTGATAAACATTGAAACAAAATATTTTATTTCTAGATTGATGAACATAGAATATGTGTTTGTGTAAGAAAACGACCACTCAATAAAAAAGGTATGATGCTTTTTGAACTCTTAATAAGAGGTTGATTTTGCCCAATTTGTAATTTGTTTTGATGATAGCAGAAATTAAATTGGTTCAGAAGAGTTTAAGTCATTTTAAATCATTTCGTAGATTTCTATGGTTAGATCTCTTGATTTGTTACTGCTCTATGAATCATTGCCATTTCTGGTTTTGGCTTCACAGAAATTTAGATTATTTTTACTTGGTTGTTGAAATATTATATCTTATTGAATGGCATATTTCTGAAATTTTTGTACTTATAGAACTTAATACTTCAATTACATTTCTTTTTGCTTACATTTGTACATCCTAATGCTGTGAAAATTACTGGGCATTCATTTTCATTTATTCTTTTAGAAACTCAAATGAAAGATCTTGATGTAATCACAATCCCTAGTAAAGATGTTGTGATGGTACATGAACCAAAACAAAAAGTAGATTTAACAAGGTACCTAGAAAACCAAACATTTCGTTTTGATTATGCCTTTGATGACTCAGCTCCTAATGAAATGGTTTACAGGTAGGTAAATTTGTTTTAAATAACAGTTTTGGTCTTACACTGTGTATCTATCACCACCCTGAAACTTAATTGATCTTGGCATATCTCTCAAAAAATATAGTATGCTTTTTTTTAATTCTGAGTTTAAACAAGGTTACATAATAATAATAATGAAGGGCACCTGGGTGACTTAGCTGGTTAAGGCTCTGACTTGCTTTTGGCTCAGGTCAAGATCTCAGGGTTCCAGGGGTGTCTTGGTGGCTCATTTGGTTGAGCATCCGACTTTGGCTCAGGTCATGATCTCATGGTTTGTGAGTTCAAGCCCTGTGTTGGGCTCTCTGCTGGCTCAGAGCATGGAGCCTGCTTTGGATTCTCTGTCTCCCTCTCTCTCTTCCCCTCCCTTGCTTGCCCTCTGTCTGTCTCTCTCTCTCTCAAAAATAAATAAGCATTAGAAAAAAAAAATCTCATGGTTCATGAGTTCAAGCCCCACATCAGGCTCTGCTGTCAGTGCTGTCTCCCTCTCTGTACCCCTCCCCCGTGTGTGTGCTCGCATATGCGCACTCTCTCTCTCAAAATGAATAAACTTTAAAGAAAAACAATGATGAATATATTAATAATTGTTCTTTGTAATGCTCACCTGAAATCATGGTTTTTATTATTGGCTAGATACATTTCCCTCCACATACACACACACACATATACACGTGGTCACATATTCAACTTACAAACAACTCAAACTTGGAAGTATTATACATTGATATCCCAAATTATTAGGCCAAATTTAGATTTTCATATATAGTTTGTAAACACTGCCTTCTAATGGTAACAGGTCACTTTTAAGAGCAGTGTTCTTTCAGTGTATATAGAACTCTCTTGGCAGTTACTTGAATATTTTTTAGTTTATTTATTTATTTTGAGAGCGAGAGAGCATGAGCAGGGGAGGAGCAGAGAGAGAGAGAGAGTGGGAGAGAATATCCTAAAGAGGCTCCCTGCTGTCAGCACAGAGCCTGAGACCCATGAACCTTGAGATTCATGAACTGAGCCCAAACCAGGAGTCAGACGCTTAACCGACTGGGTGACCCAGGCGCCCCTTGAATGCTTTTTCATTGTCCTTTCATTTTATAAATATGGCTGGAAAACAAAATTTAAGAATTAAGAGTCCTAAGAATTGAAGACTTATAAATGAAATATTATTGAAACCAACTTTATTGGTCCTAAGCCAGTAAACTAGAAGTTCAGTTGCAAAGAGGAGGAAATTAAAGAACCTGTGAACGCTAAGTAGTATTATGAAAAATTTGTTTTATAAGGGAGCTATAAGTATAAATTATCTATTTTTTACCTTACTGATAATAGTCCTCTCCTCACCCTTCACTTCTTTCTCTACTTCCACTCCTGTTTCATAAAATGTGTGTTTGACTTTGTAATTATAAGATATTTTTCTCTGAATATTCTAGGTTTAGTAACCATTCCTTTTTACCTTATATTTGTGCTTCTTAAATTTACCAATGTTGATGCTATCCCCTTTCTTTAACTTTGAGGGAGTGCAAGTTAGGCCTTTTTTTTGTCTAATCACTCTGCAGACCCATTTTCTACTTTGATTTGACCTTTTTATCTTACTCCCTTTTATTCTATACCTTTTTCAGTTTTGTCTTAAAAATAATTGAGCAACTGTATAAAGTGTTCCACATACATTATTTTGAAACCTAAACAATGATTACAATAATATATTTGAAAAATAACTCAAACCATAATAATTTTGGCATACTTCTCCCAAACTAAGACTATCAACTCCAAACTCAGTGTCTTACAAATATAATTTATATTTACTTAGCCATATTCAAGGAAATCCTGTCACTTTCTGCTTGGGTAGATGGTCTTAAGATAGTTTTGTAGTTTTTTTTCCCTTTTAGTTTTTCTCTGTTGAGATTATCACTCTCTTGATGTGGTTTCTTTTAAAATGTTTTTGCTTTTCTTTGTATAAATGTTACTTGTCTGCCTAATATTTTGATATTTTGTTTATTTTTTAAAACTTTCATATTGTCATATATATGTATATAATATATATATTATACATATATATGTATATATGTCCAAGCTTAGCTACTGTCATTTTTTTTCTATCCATTATTGTGACCATTGTTTATTAGGGAATTGCTTGAAATTATGCTTTAAAGAGCTTTAAGCAATATTAAGAGGAATTTATTTAAAATTTTTAACATATCAGTGGGCTTAGTTGTAGTCTGACATTTGAGCACATTGATTTGTTAAAATGATTTTGTTTATTAATAAGACTTGATATTTTATTTATTTAATTTAAATATTGACAGCACATTCTGACTAGTGTATTTTATTTCTAAGGTTTACAGCTAGACCACTAGTTGAAACTATATTCGAAAGGGGAATGGCTACATGCTTTGCTTATGGGCAGACTGGAAGTGGAAAAACTCATGTAAGTAATTCATTATAGTTCCATCCTGGTATGAAGCTTGTTTATTTTCCTTTTAGCTTAATTCTAAGACCTATTTTTTTTTAAGATTTATTTCTGGGAAATGTCTACTATTTTTTATTTCCTTTTTAACATGTAGACTATGGGAGGTGACTTTTCAGGAAAGAACCAAGATTGTTCTAAAGGAATTTATGCGTTAGCAGGTAACTCTTTTTTTGCATATCATTTGTAATATTCTTGAATTTTATTCAAATGGCTTTGAAATAAAACATGGAAATATTGTTCAGGACTTGAAGGATAACCATAAAGCTAAACTTACCGTATATTATGTCAGTTTTAGGTTGTCAAACTGCTTGAAAAGAATTGTGAGATTAAGTGTTTGGGATAGAAATCTTGATATTTGTGTCATTTTAATCTGGCATGTTGTTAGAGCTTAGTATTTGTTTTTAGATAGCTGATTTGTGAAAAGCTTCTGTTTGGTGTGGTTGTGGAAATAATCTTACTATGACCACCTATAATTTTATGTTATTTATAAAGTTAAATAGTAGCATTCTTTTACTGAACATGAAAGAGAATGGCATCTAGACCCTAAATGTCAAAAAACTATTACTATTTTTTTGTAAAATAATGTTCACTTTAGTCTTTATTGTTATTATTGATCTTGTCATTCTAGGTAAAGATTAACTGATTTTCTCTAAGTACAGAAAATTTGAATTGCTTTTCAAAGATAGTATTTGTAACATCTTAACAATTTTCTCCATGTGAAATTCTTGATAGCTCGAGATGTCTTTTTAATGTTAAAGAAGCCAAACTATAAGAAATTAGAACTTCAAGTATATGCAACCTTTTTTGAAATTTACAGTGGAAAGGTAAGTGGAAACTTAAAAAGACTCTGATTTGGAGGGGGAGAGGGAGGAGTGTTAAATTGTGGTTTAACATGCATAACATAAGATTTAACATTTTAACCATTTTTTGTGTGTACAGGTTCAGTGGCCTTAAGTACATTCATGTTGTGCAACCCTTGCCACCCCATTTTTATATATGTTAGAATATTATGTTAACATTTTTTGAGGTTTTTAAAAATTCCCTTTGAAATGCTCAAATTTTCAGTATTGAGAATTATTCTAATTACTATAATTTTCTGAAATTTTTTGGACTCTGATTTTTATAGAATTGATTCTTTTTTTCTTCGAGGCTAGTTTTCTGATTTGGATTTTTTTGAAATAGGTGTTTGACTTGCTAAACAGGAAAACAAAATTAAGAGTGCTGGAAGATGGAAAACAGCAGGTTCAAGTGGTGGGATTACAGGAACGGGAAGTCAAATGTGTTGAAGACGTACTGAAACTCATTGACATAGGCAATAGTTGCAGGTAACTCATTTTAATTAAGGGCAACTTAATTTCTTAATCAGTTTTAGATACTTGGGGTTTCTAAACAAAGCAAAGGTGTTATTCAGTGCCTCTTGGCAGTAAAAATTTGTTCATAAAAATTTTTACTGTTACTTGTAACTGAGTGACATCTACTATATTGGTAATCGTACTACAAGTATACTAGAAGTGTGCCAGATTAAATTGTATGAATCCAGTTGTATCGAAGTGTTGTAACTCAGATTGTCTTCATTTGTATTTAAATGATGGGAACTGGATAGTTTTTTCTTGCTTTTTAGTGAAAATACTCTGGTTTGAAACATAAACTAAAAGGGTTTTTGCATGTAAAATATCCTTAATCACATTGTAGGACATCCGGTCAAACATCTGCAAATGCACATTCATCTCGGAGCCATGCAGTGTTTCAGATCATTCTTAGAAGGAAAGGAAAACTACATGGCAAATTTTCTCTCATTGACTTGGCTGGAAATGAACGAGGAGCTGATACTTCCAGTGCAGACAGGCAAACCAGGCTTGAAGGTGCTGAAATTAATAAAAGCCTTTTAGCACTCAAGGTAAATAAAATGCATTTAATTGTGAAAAGTCTTTTGCTTTTGACTTTAATTTTGTTTAGAGTATCTACAAAATGATAGCACTTGTAACATCTAATAAATAAGAGAAGTTATCAAAATTTACTTATGTTTACAGTTCTAGATTTATATTGTGCTCAGAAATTTTCTTTACACATACTCTTTTTTTTTTTTTTTTTTTTTTTTTTTTTTTTTTTTAGAGTGAATAGAGGACCAATTTTGAGCCTACTTAGGGAGGTTCCATAGGGCTTTAGTCAGTCATACTGTCTTAGAAGAAGGCAAGGAACCGCAAAACTCAGCTAAGAAATAATGTCTCAGGAAAATGTGGAACGACTTTCAGAGAGAGAGAGGGGGAGTGTTACATCCGTTCCTTGACTACAAAAGGAAGGATTGAAAAGACTACAAAAACATTATGTTTTTTCTTTTGTAGTGCCACTTTCAAAGTTTAGCTTTTTATCCTATTGTCTATTACTTCTAAATAGTAGTCATAGTCTCCAGAAGAATCTTTTGGAATGATAAGTACTTTATTGTTGTTGTTGTTTAATTTTATTTTCTTGATTTAAGATTTATGGGACCATCTTTACTGTGCTGTAAACCTGTTAGTAGGGTTTCCAGAGCTGATCAGATCTTAAATGTTAGGGTTATAGTAAAAGATCTTTTAAATATATTAGTTAAGATTACTCTTTATAAGAAGCCTAACCTGTGAAACTTGCTTTCTTAATTGGCAGGAGTGCATCAGAGCCTTAGGTAGAAATAAACCTCATACTCCTTTCAGAGCAAGTAAACTCACTCAGGTGTTAAGAGATTCATTCATAGGTGAAAATTCTCGTACCTGCATGGTAAGTTTGTTTGTTTTTGTTTGTTTTGTTTTAATTCTGAATAATGAATAACTCACACTATCTGTGGAAAGATTATAATGCACATTAATAACAAACATTTAAATCCTTCTATTGTGAGAGATACAGTGATACTTAAGATGTGGTCCCTGCCAGTCTGATAGAGAGGATTATATTGCAGTTATAATGCATTCCACTAATTCCAACATCTGAGTCTTCTTGAGGTTGGTCTTCGTTGATTTTTATTTTCCTTGAGTATGAGTCACACTTTTCTGTTTCTTAGTATGTCTACTAATTTTGGGTTCTATCATTTTCACTATGAATAAATACCTTAATGAACACTCTGGATATTCTTATCTTCTAAAGATTATTGAGTTTTTTGTTGTTTTAGCCAGAAGTGAACTTACTTGAACTTCAAATTCTTGTCTCCCCTGCTGGGGGCATCAAATGGAATAGAAACCTGTTTAGTTCTTTTAGTCTTAGCTATGTTGCTTAGTGGAAGCCTTGTGTATGCCTGCGTCATGGGTCAGCCAGAGATTTGGGGCAGTTTATATGTAGAGTTTCTGGTTGTCAAGATTACCTCCCTGCATGGTTCTCTCCCTATTCTGGGACAAATCTCACTTTCTAGCTGCTATAGTTCTACCTCCAAACTCTGTCTTTTAATTTAACCTGTGAAATTTCAAGTTTCTAATGCAGTTGTAGTTACCCTGTGTGGGAGCAGCAGGGCTTGCCCTTGGGCGGAAAAACTGATGTTTGGAGGTGGGGAGGGAGGATGGGAACACTCAGTGCTATTCCTTTCTAGGTGTTGACCTCCATTTTCTGCCTGATTTAAATTATTTTTCTAGTACTTTCAGAGAGTTGTTTGTATTTTATATGGTTTATAATTATCATCTGATTATGGGTGTGATATAGCAAATTATTTTGGAGTTTAGATATCATAAGTGTTTTCTTTGTTTAATTACTATTTTAAGATTAGATCTTAATGAGCTATATGTTGATATTATTGTCTTCATCATTTATAAAATTTTCTTTACCTTTGCATTTTTCTCCCATAGATTGCCACAATCTCTCCAGGAATGGCATCTTGTGAAAATACTCTTAATACATTAAGATATGCAAATAGGTATGAAAAATAGTTATTCAGTTTCAAATTTGAGGGGAGTAGAGCAGTATTTAGTTTGACTTAATATCTGATGGGATAAATTGTATTACATTTTTCTCTCAGTTTTTAAAAATTTTTTGCATGTACATTAAGATGGTATGTAGAGTCCTTTGGTCAAATTCTGAAAGTAAATGAAAATGTGTAACTTGGAAAGAGATTTGGATCTTTAGTACAATTGGTCTTTCTTTCAAGAACATGATTACATTTTTCTGTTTCACCAAGTTATATTTCATATTATTTTACAACATCTAAATCACGCAAATTTTTCATATTAAGTGAGTCTGAGGGGACTGGTCTGGTCTGTGTTTCTGAAATTGTTTTTTCTGTATGCTAAAAATTATTTCTGACAATATTAAGTGTTTTACATGGTGGAATCTAGAGGTTGAGTAAGTAATGATAGCACATTTCTTTCTGATGTTCTATATGAGTTACATTTTATTATTCATGTAATTAGTATTACATACTTTAATGGGCAATGGCATTATTACAAATGAAAGGACAGAAAGCATTATAGACTTTAATTAATTTATTCTTTATAGTCATGAAATGCCCTTGGAACTTTGGATTATGATGGGCATATTTATATTTGTTTCATAAATTCCTCCCATTGCTCTTGTTTTGAAAAAATGACTATATAGTTTTAAATTTCTATTATCACATATTGCATTTGTGATTTTAATTTTTAGAGATCAGATGCCTTTTTGTATTCCATTTCTACTGTGGACATTCTTTGAATTTTGCTGAACCACAAGTATTTGTCCCGTTTCTTTATTTTAATTGCTATGGAAATTTTGTTTTTAATCTTTTTTAAAAGTGGGAAATATGTACACAGAAAAGGGCCAAAAACATAACTGAATAATCTAATATTTATAAAATGGAAATTCTTATCATCAGGTTGAAATAGAATGTTTCTACCTCTCTAGAAAGTTCCTCATACGTTCCCTCCTGATTACAAATCCTGACTAACATGTCCAAATCCATTAACCTCTACCCCAAGATAGACATTGCCTTGATTTCTGTGGCCTAATATTCTGGTTTTTCTTTCTTTTTAAAAATTGTTTAACTGCTTATGACTGTATCTGTGAAAATATACATAGGTAGCTATCTATATTTGAACATTACATAAATGGAATCATACCCTTTGTTCTTTTGTAACTTGTTTTGTTCTTTTTCTTTGTTCTTTTCTTGTTCTTTTGTTCTTTGTTCTTTTGTAACTTGTAACTCTTTTGTTTCAACTGAAGAGATTTTTCAAAATGATGGTAAAAACTGTTGGAAAATATAAGCCTGTTGACATTTTATAAAAAGATAGTAAGATAAAATAACTTCTTTTAAAAATATAATGGATTATTATTCCTGAATGTAAGCCCTTAAAAACTTTAAATTATGGGCTCTGAACTGCAAACATTTATAGTCCTTTTAATTGATTTTTATAATGAACACTTGTAGTATGTAGGGTTTTAATCATTAATTTTAAATGCTTCTTATTTCAAAAGTGTTCATGGGAAAGATGAGAAACAGCTTAGTATAGCAGAATATTACCATGTTGTAGGATTAAAACAAACAAAAATCTCCATGTCTTCAGACTTCAAACTGCACAGGACTCTCCCTAAGGTGAAAATGTTATATCTGGCCATGTCTCTAGTTCATTTAGGTCCTAGTAAATGTTTTAATTTGTTATCCTGTAGTGTAATTTATCAGCAACGTGACTAACCACCTGGGACAAATAATTCTGTCTTTTCTTTCTAAATCTCTAGGAATAAAGACTTTGAGCCTCCCTTGATAGCTCATTTGAGGAATATGATTCCTGCATAGAATATTTCCTGTTTGAGTTGGGCAAGAGGTCTTGGAGTAGAGGAAAATATTAGGCCATTAGGGTAATCTAAATTAGGAGATTCTGAAAGAATCCTAAATGGAATTGGGAGCAAAAAGAGTTACGTCACAGTTAGAAATTTAGTCAGTCTTTGTTGTAAATAAATTTTCCAAAATAACCATAAAGGATGAAGGGCAACAGAATCCCATATTGAACCTTTGACAGCAGACATTACCAGTAGGTTAAAGGAATATTGTAAGTAGAAGAAATAGTTTCATCTACATGATATTACTAGTTTGATCTGTGTGACTGTTTATGACAGTTATGATATGATTTAGATGAAACCTAAAAGAAATAATGAGAAAAACAGATGGTTAGTATATTGGATTTTTAAATAACATAATGTTTGTACTCAGAGCTAGGTTTGAACCTCACTTATGCCACAGTCTCATTGAATAACCTTGGGTAAGATACTTTATTTATGAACCAATGTCTCATCTCTGAAATGGCAAAAATAGTATCGCAAGATTGTTGTAAGAATTAAATAATAAAGTGGCTAAAATTTACTAATTGGAGTATCTAACATGTACGAAGTACTTAATAAATATTGCTTACTGTTATGAAATGGATTGGCCTGAAGGGGACATAGAGAATAACAAATATGGGGTCAGAAAAGCTGTAATTTGGTTAAATATAACCATTAGAAACATTAACAAAAGCAATTTAAATTCCATTGCTAAATAGCCTTTTTTTTTTTTTTTAAGTTTTTTTAAGTTTATTTGAGAGAGAGAGAGGGAGAGTGTGTATGTGATCAGGGAAGGGGCAGGGAGAGGGAGAAAGAATCCCAAGCAGGCTCCACACCATCAGTGCAGAGCCTTACATTGCGCTTGATCTCACGAACTGTGAGATGATGGCCTGAGCTGAAATCGAGTGGGGCACTCAACTACTTAAGCCACCCGGGCACTTCTAAATAGGCTTTTTCTTAACCAGGGTTCTTCATCTGAACCAAACACAGAAGATTATTTGAATGACTGCTCTCTCGGTTTGTACCAAGGATGGGTTATAGCTAATACCATTCTAAATGCATAAGAAAGAAGTTAATTCATTACAAACAGTGGACGCCATTAGGACTTAATCCTCTTGTGTTCTGTTTTAAAAGACTGCAAGAGTATTGAGGGCTCGTTAATGCTGATATAATATTTGTGGTATTGACTGCACAAGGAAATTTGATTAAGTAGTCAATAGGACAGAGAGACTCAAAACCTTAAAATTGATTATTTTTTCATTACTCTAGATGCAATAAGTCAAAACAATGTTGATCTCTTTTTCTAAATGAATTAAACTGAATACTGAATGAAAACTTGAAATGTGCATTGCTGTCTGTATAAGAGCATTTTCTTTTAATTTGTTGCTGTTTTGGTGCTGCAGAGTAAAGGAGTTTGGAATTAGTCCATCAGACATTCCCTTCTCACAGGGTAGTGGCAGTCGTCCCGATCTCTCTCCTTCTTATGAGTATGACGACTTTTCTCCTTCGATTACCAGGTCTACTTCCCTTCTATGCATAAGATATTTATTATAATAGTTTCTTTTGAATTGCATTACATATAAATATTTCATTTATACTTCTTTTGTTCTGAGCCATTTTATTTTTCATTTTCATTTCATTTGGCAGGTGATGGTTGTACTGCATGATCTTCATTTTTGTGTACTTTATTAATTTATTTGCTTTAAAGTATTGATGTAGAATTCAGGCTTCCTATTTCCCCTCATATTTTTAAGGATGATGTCATCTTTGCATATTTACAGTTGAGAGATAAACTGTCTCATTTAAAGTGAGAAGTTTACCTTTATTTCCTATGTTCTTATAAATTTCTTTGACTCCAAGGAAATAACAAGGATCCTCTTGCTTTAGAACATGTACCCTCCCACTGTGTAAATTGAAGTATAATCGGTAAACATTTTTTTAAATGATAGAAGTTTAGAAATATGATTATTTCACTTGTAGCTCTTTTAATAGAGCATTATAACAACTAAAAAGTATGCAAAGTGTATTCTCTGATTTTGGCAGTAATCCATTTATTAAAAGTGCATTTTTCTGTTTATATAATTCAATTGCAAAAAGTTTCTTTTTACTTTGAAATACTGAATTTACTTACTTAGCTAATTATCATTTATTACGTACAATAATTATATTTGAAATAATTGTAAAGTTACCGCAGTAAATTCTGAAAGTTAAATAGCCAAACATCCCTTTGGTCTTCCTGCAGATTTCAGGTAAACTTGATCTGGAAAGCTGACATCATCAGTCTTAACATGTTTAATTGAATTCCCTTTTTATTGAATAGGTTGGCATTTTCTTGTTCCTCTGCATGTGTCTTTGTTAATTTAGGTACCTTTTATGTGTTTATAGGGTGAAAGAATTGACTGTGGATCCAACTGCTGCTGGTGATGTCCGTCCAATAATGCACCATCCACCCAATCAGATTGATGACTTAGAGGCACAGTGGGGTGTAGGGAGTTCTCCTCAGAGAGATGATCTAAAACTTCTTTGTGAGCAAAATGTGAGTGACAATATAGTTATAACTATCTGTTTTTAGTTCTTTTCATCAGTAGCAGAACTTAATAATTGAAAATTACTGTCTAAGTCAGGGGTCAGCAGACTAACAGCCTCTGGGCCAGCCATCTGTTTTTTACAAATAAAGTTTTACTTAATTGTGGCCAGTGCTTGTTCATTTACAAGTTGACTGGCTGCTTTCTTAGTACAAAAGCAGTGACAAAGACTATAATGCTCAAAGGCTCAAAATAGGTACTGTCTGGCCCTTGAAAAAGTTTGCAGACTCCTGGGGTGCCTGGGTGGCTAGTCAGTAAGCTACTGACTCTTGACTGACGCTTGATTTCTGCTCATGTCATGGGTTTCATGAAGGGTTTGAGCCCTGCATTGGCTCTGCCCTGGCAGCTTGGAGCCTGCTTGGGATCCTCTCTCTCCCTCTCTCTCTGCCTCTCTTCTCACACTGTCTCTGTCTCTCTCAAAATAAATAAGCTTAAAACAAAGTTTGCTGACCTCTGATCTAAACTATTATTTTTTTCAGATTTTATATCATTATTAAAATTCGGGGATTTTAAAACTAACACAGGGAAAAAAGCAAATTTAAGAATTATGCATACCATATATTATACATACAGCTTAAAAACAAAATTAACTCGGACACATGCATGTATATTAAAAGGATACCATGGGCTGTATCAGAAGTCAAACATGGAAAAATGCTAATAACATTTGTTAAATATGGTAGTATTCTATATGTTTGAAATGTCTAGTGACATTTCATAATTTAACATATGATTCCCGATTACTCAAAAAATTATATCCCCCATTTTATAAGGACTACGAGGTATATTAAAAAGTAACAAAAAAGCACAACACACAGTTTCACATAATTACTTTAACATATTGAGGGGATTCCTTTATGTGAGATGTGAAAGTTTATATAATTAACTTTTAAAGAATTTTAATTATTTAAATACTTTAAAATTGTGTTTTAAATAATTTTTTAAAACTTCATTTTTAAAAATTATATAGTTTTATACCTTTTTTTCTCAGTAAGAATCTTATAGTAATATTTTGTCATGATAAAAAGTGGCATTTACTAATTTCTTACTACATGACTTACATTTGGTAAGCATTTTATTTATCATCTGATGTAATCCTTAGAATTTGATGTGATAGGTACCATAATTATCTGCTTTTTAACTGATTTTCTAAAAGGTGAAGGAAGTCAACTAAGATCATACATATAGTAAGTGCTAAAGCCACAACTGAAATCTCCATCTTTCTTATGTGAGAGCCAAATCTTAGATCCACTAAATGTATTGCTAGCCGCAATAATAAAATACTCTTTGGAAATTATATAACTTTAAGTTAATGTTTTTATACTTTTTAACTCAAGTCCACAATATTCTAGAGCAACAAATGGGCATACTACTTTTTGTTATGTTGTTCCAAATTATTGTCTGTTAATAATGAAGGGCTTAGTGTAGTGGTCCTCAACTAGGAGTGACTTGACCTCCTAGGGAAAAATGTGTGGAGACATTTTTAGTTGTCACATCTAGTGGGTAGAGGTCAGGGATGCTATTAAACATCATACAAGGTATAAGACAGTCTTCCCTCGAACCCCAAATGTCAGTGGTGCCAAAATTGAGAAACTGGTTTAAAAGTAAGAGTTCTAAACTTTGAACCATAGAAAATAAAGAACTGAAAATGAGATTCTGACCTTAGTCTTTCCCCCATCTCCAAAAGTTTTGAAGCAAAAGTATAGTTGCTTTTAGAATTCTTAACACAAACCATGTATTGTACTTAGATATGGTGCCTTTTACAGATGTAGAAAGCCAGAACAAGATAGGCCCCCTCTGTAGCAGACCTTTTCTGTTTTATTCTTACATCTTTTGGGTTGGGTCTTTGTAGGACTTTAATTTGGAGACGCTGGCTAGATGACGAGAACTGATCCAGAGGTTTTTAAGCATAATATCATGAGTTCTTGCATTCTCCTCCATATTTGAGAGAGTGTGAGTTTTGCCACCCCTAGGAAACTTTGAATTTTGCCACCCCTGGGAAACTACCTTGAGGTGGTTCAGAATTAGTTTTTAGTTAAGTATTGGTGCATGTGCATGTTAAGTTCTAACAAGGTAAATTAAAATGGGATAGTGTCTAAGACTTGCCTTAGAGATAAAACCGACACAAGTACACAAACTAGAAGATAATAAAGTGCATTAGAATTCCAGAAATAGTTGCACAAACAAAAGTCTTCTAAGACTGCAGGGAAATGATAGGAACTTGAACAATATTTTAAAGCAAAAGAAAGAAGACATTCTGGGCTTTAAAGGGAGGTGGGCAGGTAAAATGAGTAAAGTTGGTTGAGTGTGTTTATTGGAGAGAGAGAGGGAGTGAGGGAAAGAATAATGCCTGAATGTCTTAATGAAAACAGATGCCTGTTTCCCAAAGAAAAGATAAAAAGGTCATTGGCTAACTTGAATGTATAGACTTGTAGTGATGGTAGCATACGATGAAAGAGTCACATGTCTCTTTATAATATTTAACCAAAATATGTACATATGTTTAGAATTGTGTATTTTGTTTGAAAAACATTGCTTTTTCTACTTACAGTTTATAAAGTGATTTTAAGTAAACCTTGTCCCTAAAGCCACATTTTGAGGAAATAAATCATTAGACATTGGGGTTGGGAAAGAAGCTCACAAAGAAAGCGAGGCTAGAGAAGTTTTCATTTGATGTAGGACCAAAATAGGAATATGTTATATTTATGTATGTGGATTTTTTGTTGATGAGGTAAAGTTGTCATTTGTCGGTTAAGATTTCTGTAAAAACTGGAAGCACGTTATATGGTGTAACTCAGAAATTAAGACTAAGAGTTGAGACCTTCCAAAACACTAATTTGATAGTCACAGTCATGAAAGACATTATCTTGAAATCTCTTTTCTGGTGGAAATATGTATAAGACATACCTATGATTTAAATTGTTAGTGAAAATTAAACAATATTGAAGAAATATTTCAGCATCTTTATTGCTTTCAGTAAATGTATTTTTGAAAAGTTGCGCTGTTCCAAAAGAGATTGCCTTTTTAGGGTAATTCTGCAGTAAAGTCTGTGCTAAATGAAAATTATCTCTTACTTAATATGCTTAAATATGGGGTATCTTATTGTGGCTTTGCCTTTTATATTATATTTTCATAGTCTTTATCTTTCAAACCTCCTCAATTTCTAAATGGCATTTTTATAAGTGACCTAGAAAAACTATTTTTTTGTAACATTTAAAATGTAAAGTCCTAATTTTTAAAACTGTGTTCATCTTAAGGAAGAAGAGGTTTCCCCCCAATTGTTTACTTTCCACGAAGCCGTCTCACAAATGGTAGAAATGGAAGAACAAGTTGTAGAAGATCACAGGGCAGTGTTCCAGGTAAAGTTAAGACAGGACCTTACATCAAAATGTTTCTGTAGGGAAATTAACTAAAAACTTTCATAATACTTCGAATATCACACCAATCTAAAAATATACTTATTGTGTGTATGTGTATTTGTGGGATATATGACACGGGATATTTTGAACAGAATGATTGATGGTTACAATGTTTATTTTGCACTATGGTGAAAGAATCTGGTTTATTTACTACTGTTCTGTTTTATTTGCTTTCTTTAGTTGTCCATTTTTAGAGAAGGGTTGAACTTCTCCCTTCCACTATCCTTTTCTCTCTTGTTAGGTCAGTTTATTTGACAGCAGTAAGAAAAACTTCTAAGGGTTATCAGAGTAGTTGAGGAAATACCTTTCTTTGATTGCTTTAGGAGAGGTAGGGTTACTGTCAGTGGCAGATGAGTAAGGGGTGTTAAATCCTTGCCTGTCACAGCAACTCCTGACGTATTCATCCCATTGTGTTCAGCCAGTTAAAAGCACGTTTACTTAATGATTTCCCTCTTGATCCCCCTATTGCCTTTTTAACAAGAAAATATCCTAGAGGGTGATACTTACAAGGAAGCGTAGGTAAAGTTTGCATATCATTATGGAAACTATAAATATGTTCTGAGAAAAAAGTGAACAATAGCTCAGTCTTTCTTTTGACCTGTGTTCTTTCTCTGATGTTGAAGAGATATTAACATGACTCAGCTGTAGACCATTTGAGCACCTGGATGAAAGGCTTAAAATATAAGTGAACTATTAATTTTATAAATTGAGAATAGGATGTACATGCATTGAAACTGTTACAGTTTTAGTCAAACTCTTACTATGAGAATCTATTTAAAGGCCTAGATATTTAGATTAAATCAAGAAAGGACACTTGTAATTTAAGAAATTTGTGTCCTTTTGGAGCAAGGTGTCTGTCAAAAAAAAAAACCATCGTTTCCCACTCTGCCATTTTATGGTGAAGTCTAAAAAGTTCTTTGCTCTTTGGCAGAACTGGATGTTTTGAGTTTCAGTCCAGTATTCTTTTTACAATTCCATTTATTGTTCCTCCATACTGTGATCTGCCATTTCTTAAAATAGGGCTTTATTTTAAAAAAGTAAGTAGATAGCTAAGAAAAAAGAAAAAATTGTGGGGGGTGTGTGTATATATATTTTAACTGATACATGTATAGTTTTCTAATAGATACCTACATTAGCTAATTCTTATGATACACAGTCCAGTTATAATTAGCCATTAAATTGCATTGGAAGCTAGAAAGTGCCCATTTTTATATCCCAAAACTCTTTAATTCAGAATGATCTGAACTTGTTAATAATCAGTATGATTCATTACATTGCTAGGAAATGAAACTCCTAAATTCCACATTATCTAAAATCACTTAAGAATGAAGGGTTTCTTTAAAGCATGTGTGAATAGTAAGTAGCTACTATTTAGTGGTTTCTTTGACTCTTCTAAAATTGGCTGTCCCTTATAGTTAAAATAATTTTGAAGAGCTGGTGTTTAACCACTGTGAGGCCACAAATGGGGATGTAAATGCTAGATGATTTACAAGTTCTAGGCTACCATAGACCTCATTTGATTGCTCAGTAGCTTTGTTATACCCATTTTCCCCCAACTTTAGGGATAGCTCCTAAAATTTTGAGAATTAATGTGCTCACTGATACTTACGTGTTTGATTCACACCCTTACCCAGGGCACAGTAAAAGAAAAATGAAGTTCTCTTGCTTGGCTTATCATATTTGTGTTTGTGTTTGAATTTAAGGAAATATTTCTTAATTTTATTCTGTAAATAAAGATGTTTTATACTTACTAAATTCTCTAGTTTTAGAGAATTCCATCTTCAGTATGTTTGATGATATTTAGCATATGCCAACGTTTTTAATTGGTCTTTGTCTTACAGAGAGGCTTATTGGATTGTTGAATTTTTGTCCTTTTAGGAATCTATTCGATGGTTAGAAGATGAAAAGGCTCTCCTAGAGATGACTGAAGAAGTAGATTATGATGTAGATTCATATGCTACTCAACTTGAAGCTATTCTTGAGCAAAAAATAGACATTTTAACTGAGCTGCGGGGTAATTCCTTTTTCATTTTAGTGTTTTACGTCTACTTAATATTTGAATATAATTAGTAGAGGATTTCATATTGCAAGAGGACATCTGAAATAAAAATCATGGGCACCATTAATACATTTCCAGAGGTATTTAAAGACAAACCAATCATTCTGTTTTTTTTTTCTAAAAACATGGAATATCATTTCAAGTGTTCTTTAGTTCTCTTTTCTCTTTAGGCATTTGTAAAGATAAAAGCATATTATGATTAAAGAGGGAAATGTATTTTAACAAATTTGTAAATTTTATACACTCATTCAGATTTTTAGTTTGATCGGCCAGTGCTTTTCAGAATGCTTTTGCTTAGATTACGTCTTTTCAGGGCCATCTCTTCTCCAGCCTCCTATCTGCGTTCATCTCTTTTCTGTGCATCCGTGTCATGTTTTTCCTTTGAACACTTGTTTTAAAACATCAGGGGGAAGGTTTCAAGACCTTGAGCAACTCAAGATCTTTCAGCAACTATTCTTTCTGCTTTGCTAATGAGGGAAGCATGTGACTTACCCACATGCCTTGTCTTCTTGGCTTTTTATAATTAGGTTATCTGTAGCTTCAGAAATGCATTTATTGTATGTGCTTATTTCTTAGGCATTGGCAAATTAGTTGTCTCCATTTATATGCCAATGGACATCTGTGCATGTGTGTGTGAAATGCAGAGTGAGACCCAATTGAAATAGCTAGTTTTTAGCACCAAACTGGCTAAGTTTTTAAAGTAGTGTCTTTGTGAAGTTGGTTATTTACATAATCTATAGAGTCAGCAGTGACCATTTACCCAATTCAGAATTGTAAAAATGTAGGATTTCTAAAATTTATTTTTGTTTTTCATGTTCTTCATACTCAAGCTTTGATTTAAAGTGTTTTGATCATTTTTCTAATCTGTCAGAACTCACAAGCAGCTTATCTGTTCAGAACAGATCATAATTCTAATTTTTTTCTCTGTTATATGTGGTATTCAATTCAGTTGACTTCCTTAATTTTCTCAGTATTTATGTATATCAAGCATATCCATAACTTTGAAGAAATTACTGTCTAGCTATTATATTATTCAGTCCTTTCTTAGAAAAAAAATTATTTTGCCCTTCAGAGATAATTTTGGTATATAAGAAGTATGAGAGCTTTTATCTTTGTCTTAGCGGGTATGAGGTCCAGAAGTCCTTAAATTCCTTTCTAAATTTCAGAAGAGTTAATTTTTTAAATACCCCTGTACTTCTGAAGGGGGGAAAGAAATTGAGATTCCACCTTGAATCTTTTCTTCTAAAGACCATCACCTTTGTGCTGTTAGTGCATTTTAAGTTGGGTAATTGTTCAGGGTGCTATCTCATCTGCATTGTACAGTGCTTACCAGTGTCTTTGGTCTCTGTTGACAAGAGGACTGTGGTCACTACCCCAGTTGAAACAAACAGAAATGTCTAGATATTATCAGATGGGGGGGCGGGGGGGTTGGTGGGAAACATCACCTGCAGTTAAAGAAAGGAGATGAGATATTTCTCATCTTCACAGCTGTTATTTGCCTGTCAGTTTACCTATTTCCTATTCTTATGCGACTCTGAGTTAATACATAAGAGTAAAACAGAATTGTAAGACCAAAAAATGTATTGTGCTATAATCCCCTGCCCCTGTCTCCCTTTCCAGTACAAAATAACATTTCTTTTTAAAAATTCAAACAGCTTTTGAAATTTCATAGCTTAATTGAGTAAAGTAGGCATTGGGTATAGAAGCTTCTTAATATATTGAGGAAAGAAAGGTCTATAGTTTAATAAGACTGAAGGGTGCCTGGCTGGCACAGTCAGTAGAGCATGTGACTCTTGATCTCGGGGCTGTGACTTTGAGCCCCACGTTGGGGCTTCAGTACGGAGTACTGAAAAACAAAAAGACTCAGTGTTCTTTTAGACATGACTATACACATTTAACACACACATATCTAGCCTGTGTACACTTCAGAAGGAATTCAGATAAACTAAAATTGAACACTGTAAAATGTACCAAGCAGATCAAAAAAGGTCAAGGTATAGAAAAAAACATAATTTCATGAATCTGTGGATAATGAAACTGTTGCTATAGTTGACTATTGTATTTAGTTCTGAGTTTCTGGGCAGCAAAGAACAAAAGGAAAGATCGTTAGTTAATGTTATGAAGTAAGACAGCTGACTTGATAGGACCCATGAAATTATATACTGTATTGCATGCGATGCAGTACTTACTCTCTTGTTCTTTTCTTTTTTCCAAGATAAAGTGAAATCTTTTCGTGCAGCTCTACAAGAAGAAGAACAGGCCAGCAAGCAAATCAACCCGAAGAGACCCCGTGCCCTTTAAATCAGCATTTGCTGCTAGAGGATCCCCAGAACCCACATTACTGTAACATACAGTGGTTCAGCTGTTAAGGGCCATTTGAAAGTTTGAAATTTTAAGTGTCTGTGGAAAATGTCTTGTCCCTTCACCTGAATGACATTTCAATTTTGTGAAACACTCCTTTGTCTACAAAATGCTTCTAGTCCACGAGGCACAACCAAGATTGGGAATAGTGAGGCATTTTGTTTCATTTACCCAAACAGTGATTTACTTTTGGAGATCCTTGCCAATTTTATTTTCTGTATGATGAAGTGAGATTGTGGACTTGATCCAGAGGTGAATAGTAGGGGGAAGCCACAGCATTTCCTTTTAACTCGGTTGAATTTTCTTAGCAAGACTGAGCAGTTTTAAATCCTTTGAGTGCATGCATACCTCATCAGTGATTGTACATACCTTGCCCACTCCTAGAGACAGCTGTGCTCACCTCTTCCTGCTTTGTGCCTTGACTAAGGCTTTTGACCCTCAATTTCTGAAGCACAGCCAAGATAAATTACATTCCTTAATTGTCCTTGTAAATTACCTTTATTGTGTGTACATTTTTACTGTATTTGAGACTTTTTTTGTGTGTGACTAGTTAATTTTGCAGGATGTGCCATATCATTGAATGGAACTAAAGTCTGTGACAGTGGACATAGCTGCTGGACCATTCCATCTTATATGTAAAGAAATCTGGAATTATGATTTTACAACCATATAATGTGGTTATAATTTTCTTAGCATTTTCTTTGTAAAGAACTAAAATATAAACTAGTTGGTGTATAATAAAAAGTAATGAAATTCTGAGAAGAGTTTTATCTTAGGATAATACATATATATATGCAGTGTGTGTTCCAGTGTGGTATTAACAGGACTAATAGTGCAATTTGATCCTTACCAATACCATTACTTAAGTTAAAGTGTCCATTAGCACCCCAAAATGTACCTTTTAAATGTACTGGTAAAGGAAATTGGCTTCTGATGCATGAATATTTACATGTACACTGAAAGTAGTCCATAATAGAACTGTTAGTTTAAGCCAAGTGTAGACAGTACATCACTCCCTTGAAAAAGAATTAAGCTAAAAAAAGAGTTGACTTTGCCTTAAAAGGCAGATCGATCTAACCCAAGCCCCATCCGTTACCTACTATGTGATATTTCATCATTATTTGGTGAGAATCACCAAATCCTCACCAATAAATTGGTCTAGGGTATGCTGCTTTTTAAATGGTGGCACTATTTTTACAGATTGCTACTCCAAGGAAGAAAACTGGCCACTTTTCATGTAAATATTTTGTTAAAAGATTTATATATCTCTCTAGGAGTTTTCCCTTAGTTCCTAGGATAGAGTCCAGGAGTAGATTAACAACAAAAAGTCTCCCAAGGATGTCTTGTTTTGATTTACTCTAAGGAACTAATGCTCATTCATTTGGGCCAAAGGGAAGCTATGAATAGAGAGTCACATGAGCCAGATTCCCTACTTCATTGTTCATAGAAACCAGAGAGTAGTTGTGGGAAATCCTACACCATGGTGAAATGCTCCTCTGTAAACTTGAAATCTAGAACAAATGTAGATTTTCACAATGTGCTTATTAATAAATGATATCTATGGAATGAGTTTTAGAGATAATTTACTTCAGAACAATCACCTTTGTTTTGGAAGGGACTCAGGTTTTCTTGCAGTTGTAAGATAACGTTCTATTTGTGTTTATTTCAAAGAGAAGAGAAAGAATGGAGCAGTTACTGTGGACCTTGCAGCAGCTGCTTAAAAAGGTAGTTTTTGAGGCTAACCAACCTTCAGAGGACAATAGAGATGTGAACTTGCTCATTTTAAAGCACAGCAGATTCATCTTAATTTATTAATTAAGTACGATGGGTACTATCTCTGGAAGGTCTCCTTATGTTCAAATATGTTGCCTTATACTATAATGGCTTCATTCTGATAAGTGATCAAGGTCTATAGAAAATTGATACCAGAAAAGATGTTGGTGGTTATAATCCAATCCTTCAGTTTTACAGATAGGGAAAACTGAAGGTCAGAAAAGGGACTAAAAGTCAGTTCATGAGGGAAGAGGAAATAAGAGGGAAAGCTGAATTAATTCTTAAAATTTTCCTATAAGGATAGAGATGGTACAAATGAATTTTGCAAAGTAAGTAGTTTTGTGGTCATAAAAAAACCCTGCTCTTGAGGTATATTTAATATTTATGTAACACAAGTGGCTTGATGCAGTATTAAAGAAAAATTTTTTGGATCTGGATTAAACATTCTTGACTTTCTCAGACTTCTTGAAAGCTGATATTCCTATTAAAAAGTATTTATATAGGAATGTTTTACTATATCACTCTGAATCCAGATTTCCAAAAAAATCTGTTGAGGCAAACAACTTCCCTTCTAGGTTTACTCAGTGTACCGTTGTTAAAATAATTTGGAAGCAATCTTTCTATTAAGTTAGGTTTTTAAAAAGCCAATTATTAAGATATTTTTGTTAATTTCCTCATATAAATTATCAGCTACTGTAATTATTACAGGACATTAATAATGATTTAAACATAGTAGCTAATTAAGACTTGTTTATGGTATCTATTAAAATTCTCATCCTGACATTTTAAAACTTAAAAACATTTTAAAAATAGCTTAGAACAGTATGTGAAAAGGTACTGGAACTTTTAATTTTCCGTAAGTCATGTGAACACTGGGAGCCTGTAGTTCTGGGAAAATGGCTGGTTAAGATTTTTTTTAAGTAAGTTGAAGGGCGGAATTTTAACCTCATAGCCAGTTTTGATTTACAAAACCCTTTAGAATTTCGTTAAACCAGTGGCTTTCCCCAAGAAAAAAACCATACTATCTTATAGTTGATTTCATCCTAGTTGAGCGTCCTGTTATCACAGTTGAGGAAATCATGCCTAGAAGTAATGTGCCCGGCACCACCACACGGTGGCAGTAGCAGACTCATGCTTATCCAGAACTGTGAAGTAGCTTATGATGCTATAGGACAGCTTAAAGGTGTGGGCAGAGATAGAAGGTGTATAAGATGAACAGAAAAAAATGAGAGAAGCAAAGTAAGAAACAAGTGTTTTATTGTGCACATGAATAAAAAGAAATCGCACAGGGAATATGTAACTTGAGTTAAGCATATTTTAACTGACTGTTTGAGGGACAAAGGCCTACAGAGGCCCTCATGGTAATATATAACATAGAAAATAGAAGAGTAACATCTTTATACAATAAACTGTTAGAAATAAGTTTAAGTGTAAAGTTGTGCGTGCCTGCGGCTCTTAAAGATTACCGTGTAGAGACTGGACCCTGCCCTATGTTAAATATTAAAAACACCAAAACCAAAAAAAACAAAAAAACAAAAAAAAAAAACCAAAAAAAAAAACTTGGGTACTTAGAATTGACTTACTACCATAAAATTTCAGAGTAATAAATGGTGACAGTGGTAGTATTAAATCAAAACTAGTCAAGCACATAGTGTTCCAGTGGAGCAAAAGCATAGTTTATCTTCTCTGTTAGAAATGTATAATTGCGGTTTCTTTTTCTTGGGCTTGAAAATTCTCTTTTCCAGATACCTAAGAAAAATGTATACCTTCTGCGTTGAATCCATGTAGCAATCTGAAAAAAGAAACCAAAATGAGATGGTATTGAAAAGATAATTTATAACCTATAACAATGCATAGTTCCTGTACCATGAATTCTAAAACAAACACATCAAACCTCTGAAACCCACCCACTCCTAACACCAGTCATTAAAGAAACTTTATTCTTCAATTAAATTTCTAAGATATATATTGGTTAAAAATCACATCATTTTGGTGCCTCTTTTGTCTCATAGCCTGTATGTCTTAAGTCATGGTGAATTTGACCAAATTATCTTAGACCTCCACTATCCAGGCATAAGAGCTCACTGGCACTTGTGAAGCTATTTGGAACTGGAGACTGAAGAGAGATGAATGGCTAATCATCCATGTCCATTTTTCCTCTCTGGGCTCACTATTACTAAGGTTCAAATTAAGTACTGACACATTGCTTTTCTCTGGATACCAATGTATTTATTGGATCCTAGTTAGCAAACTGCATATGCTTAATAACCTTGAAGAAATTTGGTGAGAATGAAAGAAAATAAGATGAAATATTTCTTTAGAGCTGAGATTATTTTCAGGATGGTGACAGTTCAAGATGGATTCGAATGTCTGAAAATGGAAGATCGGTTCTTATGAATAATTTCAACTCCTATGACTAACCCCTGATAAAGACTCAGTAGTTCTGCTAGCCTGTCGATGTAAAATATAAACCCCATTTGTCTTAGTTATATAGAACTGTTTCCAGCTCAGAAAAGTCAAACCAATTCCTTTGGTAACAATCTATCCTCATTTTTTATTCAGCTCCTAGAACATGGAATTTTAAATATGAATCGGCTAAAATAGGCAAAAACTGTGCAGTAAGTGATGGTTTATTAGTTAGGAAATCAGTTTTAGTGATTGAAAACTGTGAGTATAGGTTAATAACTACCTGGGTAACTGAAGCCTTATTTTGCTTTCATACCACTTACTTGTTTAAGGAAAACAAAGTTTGGTCTGCATTGCCCAGATAGTTATGACACCCTTCTTTTATTTTAGGTGTGTAGAACTTGCCTCCGTCTACAAAACAAGTAACTATTTTATTAAACCGGTTGGTTAGAAATGAAAACCAGGTATGATTGTAAACTGGCATTATTTCATGTGTAGGATCTGTTTTAACAATAGCTATTCCCATCAGAGAAAAAGAATGAGATGCAACTATATCCATTATGCTTCTTCTACCTTCCAGGCTACTATGAAGACACACATTAAGATGAACTATGAATGGGAGTTGGGGGAAGAGGCTGAAGGGGAGGAGCACACACACCACAACACACATTGACACAGAGGCTATCTCCAGGCTCGGACTGTTCTTTATTACTGTTCTTAAAATGTTCATTCTGCTGCAACTAACTAGCCTCCATCTTCTACACCAAATACTATTCCATGCCATGGAAGTGCTATGCAATAACTCCAGGTAGCACCTTATACCGCTTAAAAGCCTTTAAATCTCTAATCTGAGGGTGTCACAGTAAAGAAATGTAAACACCTTAGGAAAAAAGAAAAATGTAATTACCTGATAAAGTCATCTATGTCCATGGAACGGGCCCGCTTGTCACTAAAACCTGTGCTGGTTAGGATTTGCTGTATTTTATCTGCTATGCTGAAATCTTCTGGTATTATCTATCAATATAAGATTCAGAATAAATGAACAACATATCTTTAATGAAGTCACGTTGACTCTTTTTTGTTTGTTTAGCTCAGTAACTGATAAAATAGTCACCTTTATCTGCTTACGACAGTTTGAAAAGCCTATTTGTACAGTTAATAAGACTCGGACCACCAGTTATGCGGTGGTTCTTCAGTGCATACCAGATACTCAGAAAACTGGATGAGTTACTCATGTATACTCCCCCTTTTAAAAATTCTGGATGGTCAGTTTCAGGATTAAGGTACTTTATGTCACAAAATAAATCAAGCTACAAACTAAATTTTAAAGCAGGTGTTACTCCTTTAAAAATAACCTCACATTTTCTTGGCACAAATTTAATTTTACCAGCCACATTTTCTCAAAGAGATAACCTCCAACCTTTGAGAATATTAAATATTTCATACCACATTTTTTTCTCCAAATATTTTTCTTAATCCAGTTTAATGATGTTTTATGACTTTGTCCATAAGAAGAGAAACTGAAGGTAGCAATATATTAAGCTATATAAGATCTGAGTCCAAAAATACAATGGAAATTTGCTTTTATCTTTCTGCTGTTTAATTTGAATTAAATTATCAGACATCACATAACTACTCTATAGTTATGTGTAGGTGGGCTTACCCACATACAACATTGGTTAAAGAAAATGTTGCACAGATGATGATAAAGAGGCTCATAACCAAAAATCTATTCAGCCTATACTTTATTCTAATTATGCCAATTTCTGGATTAAAAAAAAAAAGTTACAGAATGGTAACTTTAAATCTGGAATTGCTACGTGAGCAACAAACAAGGAATGATCACAATTCAGAGTATAGCGAATGGTACATAATTTGAGCCGAACAAACTACACATGCCTAAAGCTTTAAGAAAATTACGAGTCAACTGAATCTTTTTATGTCTAAGAACAACTGTACAGTTAAGCTTAGTGGTGTAATCCAGGCTGCTCAGCTCTGGTCCAAGAATATACCGCAATACTGACATATTAGGGTTCAATATTAAGGTTGTGTTAGTTAAACACCACTTTTCAGGATCACATGGAATGTGCAAAATTAGTAAGCTAGTGATGAAAAGGAGTAAGAAGCAGAGGGGCATTTTGAAACACAGCAAATCGAAACCAAAGAGACCACAGAAACTTTTTTTGCTTACAATATTATGGACCGAACAGTGAATTCTGTAGTTTTTTTCCAAAAGCTGTTGCACTGCACTTGACCTATAATATAAAGGAAGTGATATCACTATTACTCCAAAATCAGAGATTATAAATAATTTCCTTTCAGTTTATTATAAATTTAAATCTATGTTCCACATGGTAAAATTAAGGGACTAAAAAAGGTGTTAATATTTAAACTTGTGAAACAACCACAAACTGGTTATATTTAAAAGGTAAAGTTTCCCAAGTAGGTCCCATGCTGTCAGTGGCAGCCCGATGCTGAGCTAGATCTCACGAACCATGAGTTCACAACCAGAGCTGCAATCAGGAGTTGGATGGCTAATTGAGCCACCCAGGCGCCCCTTTTTGAAATTCTTAAAGGAGTTCTAGACTCTCCACAAAACATCACCTCAAAAAAAAAAAAAAAAGTGAAATTACAGCTTTCAGAACCTCTTTTTTTCCCTTAGGCCTCAAATTGCTCTTACAAAATTTTTTCCAAGTTAATAAAATTGCATCAATTTTTCATAGGTGTGGAAAGGACCCACTCCCCCATTTTTCCAAGGAAAAATGAGACAGATGTGTGGTCAGTTTTTGGTTTTTTTTTTTTTTTTCCATTTTGCCCAAAAACCTGATCTAATTCCAAATTCCTAGGAACGTTCTTTGTTAAATTTTCCTGCCTCCCAGAGTACCAAGTTAGTGTAAAAGGTAAAGTATATCTGGACACGGATAATCTTTACACTTTAGGATATCTGTTCAGGTATCTGTTACCAAATTCTAATACTTAGCAGTTTCTACAGCAATAGTCTTTCATATATCATAAATGAGAAAAATTCTCACTTAAATGCCGCAGACAGTGTCTTGTTCTTCCTAACAAAGGTGATCCTTACTAGGCCATCCCATTCCTGAAACAGAAAATGGATCATTTGTTATAAAATATCAAACCTTGCCTATGTCTTCTAGGTATTGTCTTTTAATATATAAAACTGAAAAGAACCTTCTGGAGTTCTGTATTTTGATCTAGCTGACGTGTAAGAAAGTAAGATATGTACTTGATTTTTGCACTTTTGTGCACTTCATTGAATATTTTATCCTCAATTTTAAAAATCAAAAAAAAAATTATTCCACATCTGAATAAAGAATGTGACATTTATAAAAATCAAAGTACCATTTTCAAAAAACATGATTCCAAATAGGATTTAGAATATAGCCTATGCAACATCCCTAAACGACCCAGAAGAGGTAACTAACCAGTCCATTTACCACTGGTTACTGACCACACAAGAAATCATGTTTTTATCCAAGCCGACTGCAGTATGGTTTTACATCCAGTGATCTAACTACTTAATTGCAGAAACATGAATTTTGATTAAAAACTGCTACCCAGAAGATTACTCAAATCCAACTATTTTTATTTTATCTTGTTTTCTATCTTGTTTATTCAAATTTTTATTTGAATAAGTCAAATAGATACAGGTTTTCCATAGTTATACTCTTTAGTATGCAATTATGCACTGGCATTCTATTTTTTTTTTTTTTTTGAAAGACAGAGAACGTGCAGGAGAGGGGCAGCAGAGAGACAGGGAGAGAGAATCCCAAGCAGGCTCCAAGTTGTCAATGCAGAGCCTAGCATGGGGCTCAATCCCTTGAACCATGAGACCATGACCTGATCCGAGATCAAGAGCCAGGGGCTTAACTGAGCCACCAGGCAGGCACCCCTGCAATAACATTCTAATCTGCACTTTTTGCAAACATTTTCCATGCTTTTTTGTGCTTTTCACAATGATCTTACATCCAATTATTCCATCTACTCAATTACACAGATGTCATAATTAGCATTTTCCTGCTTGGACACTTAGGTTGACTCAATATTTTCTGCTGCTAGAGACACACATCTCCCAGCTTGGTCTTTTTTCCGACTTTATTGAATGACCTAGTATTTTAATCTCACCTGAAAATTGATAGGTGGTGGTGGATTCTTGGGTTCTATTCTTACGACACTGGATTCCACCTTTGGTGGTGGCCTGAAATTGTTCTTTCCAACCTATTAATCAGAAAATAAGGAATCCTCTCAAAAACTGCTTGGTTTTTTTTTTTTTTTTGAGAGCAAGAGAGCGCATGTGCATGCACCCACAGGAGCAAGGAAGGGGGAGAGGAAGAGGGAGAGAGGCTTAAGCAGGCTCCACTCTCAGCACGGAGCTTGATGCAGAGCTCAATCTCATGACCCTGGGACCATGACCTGAGCCGAAATCAAGAGCCAGACACTCAACCAACTGAGGCAGCCAGGCACCTCCTCCTTTTTTTTCAAATACAGTTTTAAATTAGTGATTAAATATGGTTTCCTCACAGAAGGCACAACTAGATGCTCAAGGATGAGGTAAGCCATATTATTTCACTAACAGTCACTTACTTTCATCAGATGGTCCACACGTGCTAACAGCTGTGTATTGATTGATAGTCTGCAGTATAATTTATCTCCAGGCTTTGCAACTAGTCGGAGAGCAAATTCTCTTTGAAACATAAGTACAGCACATCTGAAGAGACATTAGTAGAAAAGAGTAAGGAAAATGGTCACTTTTAACTGTAAACGTATCTTAACTTCAATTAATTGTCTTAGGTGGGAAATAGCAGTGCAAGATCTGCGGTTAATGAGAATTCATTCAGCTGCTGAGAAGGCACAACAGTTTCAGATTTAGCTTTATTACCATAAAATGATCCATCTGGCTTTTCTTTTTATAATGGCTGCACCTCCAATCCTTGCGTATGTAAGCCCTCGGTGATCAGATGAGAAAGTATTTCAGGTAAGCCCGAGTCCATTACCCTTGCTAAGAAAACAAAACCCAAACTAACAAAATTGGCTCAGGAGCCCAGTGATATTTATAGGGTAGCAAACACCCTTATGGAAGGAGAGGCAGGAGAGACAGATTGTGACGTTGGCGTCCTCCGGATATAACAGGTAAGGAACGTGGACTTTTTATTCGGCAAGCAATGGGGAGGCTTTTCGGAGGCTCTTGAACTGGAGAAGAGCACCTTCAAAGCTGGGCTTTGACTTTCAAATTTTTTTGACAATGAATCAGACCAGGAAATACTTTTGACATTGCAGGCCACGCCACAACTATCTGTATTATATGTGTTTTTACGTAACTCAAGCAAAAGTTTCATAAAATTATAATCACCTGGGCCGCATGCAATGCATGCTCTCTGATATACTTTATGCCATGTCATTAAAAAAATGACAGTCATGACTCAAGAAATTTAAACTACTAAAGGGTTTTTGACTTGGAATTTGAAAACCCCTGTTACATATCGTGCTAGAGACCAGTTAGGAGACCACTGCAATTGTCTAGACATAAGGTAATAAAAGAAGTCTGACCTGGACTAATGGAAAGAGTATTAGAAAACAGGGAAGGGCTGCCTGGTCTCAGAAGCGAAATTTATACCACACCTCCCCCAAATAACTATGTCAACTGAATAAAAAGGAAAGAAAGACCTCCATACAAATAGATACTTTCTACAGAACACATTCTTGATTCTCCAACAGTTTTTTAATTGAATTGACTTTCATCTTTGGCCCAAGATATGGCAGTAATTTTGGTCTTTTGTCACAAACCTGAAAAAAGGTCGGTGCAGCAACAGCTTGAAGACAAAGGGGGAAGAGATCTGTAAGAGAGTTCACGAGTTACTTCTGAGAAAGACACACCACAGAAGTATGTTTGTAGAATGTTCCCAACAATTTGGACACATACCTGATACGGCAAATTTGCCACACAGGCATCAAAGAATGGCAAATCTGTTTTCAACACATCACCCACCAGTACTTGAAGTTTGCTGGCCAGAGGCCTAATAATAAGGAAAAAAAGCAATTAAAAAAGATAGTGTTTCACAAGATTGAAATGCACTCTAATTCTAACTTGCATACTCACGTGCCCTGAACTCTTTTGTGAAGTTCAGCTACTAGTCTTGGGTCAAGTTCACAGGCAATTACCTATGTTAAAAAACAACACAACACAAAACAAAAAACGGTATTTGGGGGTAAATTATGGAGCGTAAATCTTGTTACCTCAGTCATAACTCTTACATGATTAAGAGGAATTAAATTTCTTTCCCCAATTCTACCATCAATATTCCTTCATTTATACTCTACTATTTCAAACAAAAAAAAAAACCACCATTGAGATAAGTAGACTCTACTCTGAGTGGCACCTGTTCAACGGCTCCCCTTCTTATGGGCTCTGGTAACACAGTTCCCTCCTTGTGCCCCTTGAGGCCTCTGGATAGTAACTCTCTGGCTGTTGCTGGCCTGTGGGTATTTCACTAATGTGTACTGGTTCCCTTAACCCCACTTTGAAATTTTGGATGCATTTAATTGGAAACGGAGACACAGAAGGTACCAGCAGCAGCCAGGCAGTATCCCAATCTCAGAGACTCATGCTTCAGCTCTTCAGGTCTGCTTCTCTAGCACCCAATACTCCAGCCTCCTTGCTTTGTCCCCTGGAGCCTAGAGGCGGTAGCTACTCTTCATAATTATTATTTTTGGGTTACTTCAGTGTTTCCATTTTATTCTTTTAGTCACCTAACAACTTTGTAACTAATTCCCTCTATCACATACCCTGTATTGAAATATCTAACATGGGTTCTATTTTCCTGACTGATATATCCCATACTTTTTTTTGTAATCCATTTTTTTAAATTGAGATATGGTTGACATATAACATTCTATTAGTTTCAGGTGTATAGCATAGCCTATATTTATATTGCACAATATGTACATATTTTGAAAAAGTCTAGTTAGCATCCATTACCACACACACAGTTAAATTTTTGTCTTGTAATGAGAACTTTTAAGATCTACTCTCTTTGGGGTACCTGGATGGTTCAGTCGATGTAGCGTCTGACTTCGGCTCAGGTCATGATCTCACTATTCATAGGTTTGAGCCCTGCATCGGACTTTGTGCTGACAGCTCAGAGCCTGGAGCCTGTTTTCGATTCTGTGTCTCCCTCTCTCTCCACCCCTCCCTCACTTGCGCTCTTGTCTCTCCCAAAAATGAATAAATGTTAAAGAAAACAATTAAGAAAAAAAAAAAGATCTACTCTCTTAGCGACTTTAAAATATACATACAACAAAAGGAGGGCCTGGGTGGCTTAGTCAGTTAAGTGTCTGACTCTTGATTTCAGATCAGGTCGGGATCTCATGGTTGGTGAGTTGGAGCCCCATGCTGACCTCTGTGCTGACAGTGCGGAGCCTGCTTGGGATTCATTCTCTCTCTCTCTCCCTCTCTCTGCCCCTCCCCTGTGCGCTCTCTTTCTCTCAAAATAAATAAATAAGCAAACAAACAAACAAACAAACAAACATTATATATATAGGGGCACCTGAGTGACTCAGTCGGTTGAGCGTCCAAATTCAGCTCAGGTCATGATCTCACAGTTCATGATTTCAAGCCCTACATTGGGCTCTGTGCTGACAGCTCAGGGCCTGAAGCCTGCTTCAGATTCTGTGCCTTCCTCTCTCTCTGCCCCTCCCCTGCTCACACTCGGTCTCTCTCTCTCAAAATTAAATATTAAAAACATTTATATATATATTATATATACATGTTATTAATTATAGTGACCTGCTGTACATTCCATTTCTAGGACTTACTCTTTTTATACCTGGAAGTTTGTATCTTTTGACCACTTTCACTCATCTTGCCTACATCCTGCATGTGTGTTTTTTAATTAATTAATTAATTTTGAGAGAGACTGAGCAAGGTAGGGGCAGAGAGAGAGGGAAAGAGAGAATCCCATGTAGGTCCCACATTATCAGTGCAGAGCCCAATGTGCGATCCCGGGAACCACAAGATCATGACCTCAGTGGATATCAAGAATTGGATGCTTAACTGACTTAACTACCCAGGCGCCCGTTGCCCATATTTTTAAAGATAAAGATTTTAGCAAAGGATCAAGGGTTACTGTTAAAATAACAGCAATTAATTAAAAATAGATTTCTATTTGTAAACCAGGTGAGCTTGCCGACATAATGATTTCTGATACCAAAACACAAAATTCCGTTTTTACCTTTTTTGCCTTTTCTAGCAACTTTACAGTCATATTGCCAGTTCCAGGTCCAACTTCCAGCACCACATCAGTTGGTCTTAAGGCAGCCTGCGAGCAAGCACGACCACGTTAGCTTTACTAGCACATATGAACACATCATTTAATTTATACCTATCTTTGCTTAAAAGCATATGGTTAAGAGATCTTATTCTGACTCCACTGTTATGAGTCCTTCATGATCTATGTGCTTAACAAAATTTTCTCTTTAACGTTAGGTGCAAGTGGAAATCTATCACCTGTTGTTGTTGTTTTTTTTAATGTTTATTCATTTTTGAGAGAGAGCACAAGCAGGGGAGGAGCAGTGAGAGAGAGAGAGAGACAGAATCCAAAGCAAGGGGGCGCCTGGGTGGCTCGGTTGGTTAAGCATCTGACTTCGGCTCAGGTCACGATGTCACGGTCCGTGGGTTCCAGCCCCGCGTCGGGCTCTGTGCTGACCGCTCAGAGCCTGGAGCCTGTTTCAGATTCTGTGTCTCCCTCTCTCTCTGACCCTCCCCTGTTCATGCTCTGTCTCTCTCTGTCTCAAAAATAAATAAACGTTAAAAAATTAAAAAAAAAAAAAAAAAGAATCCAAAGCAGGCTCCAGGCTCTATCAGCACAGAGCCCAATGCGGGGCTCCAACCCATGAACTGTGTGATCATGACCTGAGCTGAAGTTGGATGCTTAATTGACTGAGTCACCCAGGTGCCCCTCTATCACCTGTTTTAAGTTGGGGCAGTTAGGAGTCAGAAAACAGTTAGGAATCAGAAAAGCAGGAATAGCTATTCTTTCTGGGAATGGCTTTCTGTTTGCTATCTTAGAAATGATTCCAACAGCATCTTTTCACCAACTCTGTCACTATCAGCAAGTTCAAACAAGAAAGGACTATATATGAAGAGCTTGCCTGAGAATTGTAGCATGTTGTACCAGCATTTCTCAATTTTCAACTCAGTATAGTTTCAGGGATAGGAATACTTAGAAATTGTACACAAACCTGGGTGTTTGTATGTACAAAGCTGCAGTGTCCTGGGTACACACCTTTCATCAGACGCTCAAAGGAAATCCATGAGCCAAAAAGGTTAAAACATTAGGCTTTCGTTTTGCAACTGACACTAAGTCAAGATGAGATTCTCTAAGTACATAATGCTCTCTCTATAGCTCTAGGATGCTTCCTTTGTAACCGTGAAAATATCCTGTACCACATAAATTTCATGTTCTAGTACTCAATCATCCAGAATAGTAAGACAACATCGATAACCCATACAGGAGGCACTGGATTGTACCATATAAGGTTCTCTGGGGGAAAAAAACTTCCCAAGCTGTCATTAAAACATCTTTTTAGGCACTGGAGTAAACAAAAATTGATAGACGGTGTCTAGAAAAAGTGATTAGGCATAGAGTAATAATACTAATGCGGAACTGAACAAGTCCAAATGTCTACCTATGAGGTAAATAATCTACAGAAAGAATTTGGAGGCAGGAGAAACCCAGACCTACAGAACAAAGCAAATCATGCCAAAGACAGTCTGTGAATCCTAGACAGTTCTTCGATTCATTCCACAAGTATCTACAGAGCAATTGTTTTGTGACAGACATCCTCTGTGCGCTTTAGTATTCCTAAGAACAAAATCAATAAGCCCACAACTCTCATTTTCCTCTTCCACACCCACCTTATCGATAATACTGTTAACAATGAGAGGGTTTTTCAAAATATGTTGCCCAATTCCCGTGTTGAACATGAGTCCTGGAAGAAAACACGGAAGAGCCTTAATTTCCCGACGAAAAGTAGACATTAGACCGTCCTAGAGAAGAATGCAGGGTGGTTGGGGGAAGGTGTCTGCGCCAACCAGAGGCACCAAACGTCATGCTAGGAGCCTAGGGGACACCCTGTTCAAGTCCACCCCTTCTGCAGGAAAGGAAGCCAGAGGCTGCGCAAGGCCTGCGGCCGTCGATCCAAGAGCGCCGCGCCACCGGCCTCACAGTCCCGGCCCAGATCAGGGCCCGCGCCCCCGACTATGTCCTGCCCGGTGATCGGACCTGAGCATAGCCCCTTCCCGGCTGTCCCCACCTCCGGCGCTCTTCACCTCCCGGCTCTGTTTAAGTCGATCGCGGCGGCGGCCGCTCGTCCCCGGCTTGATCTTTGGCATCACCACGGGCGCGGACCTACAGGCCTTGGAGATCAGAGAGCACCAAAGCCGGCTACCCCGCACTACACGTGGGAACTTGCCACCCCAGGAGTGCCTGCACCACTCCCCGCCACGTGGGGGATGGGGTAGGGCCCGGCCCCTGTTCGCCCTGGGCCCCGCCCCCAGAAAGGGGAACGACCTTGAGCCCAGTGGTCGCCGGGAATTGTAGTCATGAGCAGGCGGAAATCCTAAACTCGAGAAACTACAGATCCCAGAAGACACCGCGCCGCCTATTCTGGCAGTTAGGATTGGCTAGTTTAGAATCGAAGCGGGTCTCTCGCCTAACTGCTTGGAGTTGGTCAAGTAAGTTTTGGGGTGGTGATCTCCCCGTTGTGGAGGAGGTTTAAATTACGCGAGGCCTTTAGGATTGTGGATGTTTCCCTCAAGCCAGGTCCTGGATCGCTGAAATCCAAAAAAGGTGTCTTTTCCGTCATGCGCCTCCCTCCTGTTTCCCAGCAAATTCTGGGGTGGGAAACCTAAGATCTCGACATAAGGAGCTTGCTCTTGGGGCGAGCGAGTTCGCCTCTTGGGTTGTGGAGAGGAGCTCCGACAATGTTAACAAAGTTGCTTTGCTTCCTTTTTGTGCCATTCATTAATTACCTAAATGTTTATCGGGCGCCAACTATTAAACTCTACTGGGTGCTGGAGATTCAAAGTTTATACAGGAAACCGCTCTTCTCAGTCTATTCTATTGGGAGCGAGAGGCAGAAAGTCCGAAACGCTGTAAATGTAGTAAGTATGGATTGAGTATTGTTGTAGTACAGTGTATCTGACTGTAGGCTCCCTGCGTACAAGATCCACATCTGTTTGGCCACGTTTTTTATTTTTTTGTGTGTACTCTATTTTCTTGATGAAACGGTTTGAATTACCAGCGCTGCCTCTTTCTTGCTAAATTAACACGTGTGCGTTCCCCAGCGTTGGCCTCTCTTTGCTGTTATTCTAATTCAGTAAAAAACTAATAACCTTAGTAGCATCTTCAACTACTTATGACATTTCACTAATCATTAATTTATTACACAATTCTGGAGAATCTACATTATTCCAGGTACTGCGTCAACTATTAGGAATAAAAAGCGACGTGATCTCTGCTTTTAGGGAACCTTCTGTCAAGAGAGGGAGACATGAAAGTTATTACAATAATAACACCATTTGGTGTTCAATTACATGCCAGATATTTTGGGTACATTATTTCATTTAATCTTTTCAAACAAGTCTCTGGAATAGGTCTTAGCATTATATCCATTTTACAGATGAGGGCGCTGAAGGATAAAAATGTTCAATATCTTGGGGCGCCTGGGTGGCGCAGTCGGTTAAGCGTCCGACTTCAGCCTGGTCACGATCTCGCGGTCTGTGAGTTCGAGCCCCGCGTCGGGCTCTGGGCTGATGGCTCGGAGCCTGGAGCCTGTTTCCGATTCTGTGTCTCCCTCTCTCTCTGCCCCTCCCCCGTTCATGCTCTGTCCCTCTCTGTCCCAAAAATAAATAAACGTTGAAAAAAAAATTAAAAAAAAAATGTTCAATATCTTGGGGCACCTGGGTGGCCCGTCGATTAAGTGCCTGACTCTTGATTTTGGTAGGCTCAGGTCATGATCTCAGCTGTTAATGGGATACAGCCCTGAATCCAGCTCTGCCCTGATAGTGCAGAGCCTGCTGCGGATTCTCTCTCTCTGCTCCTCTCCAACTTGTTCTAACAAGCTAAAAAAAAAAAAAAAAAAAGCTTACCTTTAAAAAAATTAATACCTTGCTCAAGTTCACACAGTAAATGACAGATGCATCTGCATCTGTATTCCAAAGTTTGTGTATTTGTAAAAAAAAAAAAAAAAAAGGTATGATCATAGCACAGTGAGGAACATTTTCAAAATACAATATTTGAGTGGAGTCTTGAAAGACAAAAATTAGCCAGGGGAAATTTGGGAATTCAGAGGAAACCCTACTCACAAAGCGAAGATATAAACGAGTGTAAGGGAGAAAAAGAAACATGGTATAGCTGAGGAATTAATAGGAAACGTAAATAGGGGCTTACTGCAAATGGCCGAAAATGTTACGCCAAGGAGTATTGGTAGAATCAAAGTAACCATTTTGCATTTTCTCCTCCTCTCCGGGCTGTGAGAATTGTGGGACATCACACAGTACCATAGGTAGGAGATATTCATGGGCTCCACTTTTAGCTGGGTTTTGAACCCTGCCCAGCCAGTGCTTTTGAATTTCCTCTAATCCTCTCCCTTTCTCCGTAAAAGATCTTCAAACCTGAATTCTTCTCAGGCCCGCTTGCCTACCACCTCCCCAGTTCCCTTTCAGCAGAAGGCCCTGCCTTTTACTTCACAAAAGAAATGCAAGATCACCTCAAGGACATGCTCATTTTCCTGGGTTACTGTTCTGCACTCTGGGGATACAGCCGTGAGCAAAACAAAGCAGAGCTTACCCTCTAGTGGGGGGAAAACAGACATTCTGAAGGTGGTGATGAACATGCGGGGAAAAAAGCAAGGCAGAGGAGCTAGATAAAGATCAACAGGGTAGGTGGGAGAGGTTATTTTATATAGCATGGTGGGGCGAGACTCCCATGATGGGGATAATTTGATCAGAGACCTTCGGGCACAAATCTAAAAGTGACTCACAGTACATCTCACACTCTGGCCATTTCTGCTACAACTAACTGCAGGACAGTGAGTGAGGAAAGCTTGAAGGTAGGAGATACTGTGAAGGTAACTACAATGGTATGCTAGAAAGAAAGAGGGGTGCAGGTTTTGCTAGGAGAATTCATATGGATAGGCCAGGGAGAGCTTGAAATTTTGCAGTGGGGAGATAGTTGGAAAAAAAAAGTGGTTTAGCATTAAACTCATGGGTGAGTCTGTGTCCTAGACGGAATCTCTCTTTTCATAGTTGAGGATTCTGCAAAAAGGAAGTCCCCCATTTGCTTTTACTAAAGAGTAAATAGGGTAGACCGTAAGGATGGAAAACCAAATGATAGCCAAATGCTACTTTTTTAGGCGTAAAATAGCAAGACCCTCCTAGAAGAGGCTACATCTTTTAAGCCACAGAAAACAAAGGGACGGAGGTGACGGTGGACAGTTACCTTGCCTAGAGTCTAAATTAGTGTTTGTCTAAATATGAATCTTCGACCACCTGCATCAGAAACACTAGGGCACATGTTATGGGCTGAATTGTATCCTCCCAAAATTCATACGTTAAAGCCCTAATCTCTCGTACCTCAGAATGTATCTATATTTGGAGATAGGACCTTCAAAGAGATGATCAAGCAGGAATGAGATCACTAAGTTGGGCCCTAATCCAACGACTGGTATCCTTTTAAAAGGAGGACGTTTGTATACACAGATACCAGGGTCATGTGTGCACAGAGAAAAGACCTTATGGGCACACGGAGAAGGTGGCTATCTATAAGCCAAGGAGAGAGGCCTTAGGAGAAACCAACCGTGCTGACACCTTGATCTTGGATTTCTGGCTTCCAGAACTGTGAAAAATACATTTTTGTTTTTGCAGGGAGGGAGAGAGTGCAAGGGAGGAGGAGGAGAGAGGGGGACAGAGGATCTGAAGAAGTGGGTTCCACACTGATAGGCTTATGGCATCGCCCGATGTGGAGCTTGAACTCACACCACAAGATCATGACCTGAGTTGAAGTCAGACCCTCATCCGACTGAGCCACCCAGGTGCCCCTATATTTCTATTCTTTAAGCCCCCCAACTTTTCTAGTGGTATTTTCTTTTAAATTTTTTTTTAATGTTTATTTATTTTTGAGACAGAGAAAGACAGAGCATGAACGGGGGAGGGGCAGAGAGAGAGGGAGACACAGAATTCGAAGCAGGCTCTAGGCTCTGAGCCAACAGCCCAGAGCCCGACACGGGGCTCGAACTCACGGACCGTGAGATCGTGACCTGAGCTGAAGTTGGATGCTCAACCGCCTGAGCCACCCAGGCGCCCCTCTAGTGGTATTTTCTATGGCAGCCCAAGCAAACTAATATAGCACATAATGAAAATTTACATTTCCAAGCCCCACCTTGAACATTCTGGATCAGAATAGGATTGGGCCCTGGCAAATGCATTTTTTTTTTTTTTAAATTTTTTTTTCAACATTTATTTATTTTTGGGACAGAGAGAGACAGAGCATGAACAGGGGAAGGGCAGAGAGAGAGAGGGAGACACAGAATCGGAAACAGGCTCCAGGCTCTGAGCCATCAGCCCAGAGCCCGACGCGGGGCTCGAACCCACGGACCGCAAGATCGTGACCTGGCTGAAGTCGGACGCTCAACCGACTGCGCCACCCAGGCGCCCCCTGGCAAATGCATTTTTAATAAACCCTCCAGGAAAGTCTGATGTACACCAAAGGTAAGGATTTATTGCTTTCTGCAATAAAATAAAGTATGTTGAGGAATTTCTACAGAAATGAAAGAGAATGGGGAGGGCTACCATCATAAGCACAGGGGTCCCCTTATTACATAATTACATAAATAAAATGGCCATATGACATCATCTTTTTTTTTTTCTGTTAGTTTCAAGATGGCATTCAGAAGTGAGACAAAATGGGATGCACCATGGATCCATGAATCCTAGAAAGTTGTGTGACACTGGGTTATGACCTGCATTAAAGAAATGAGAATTGGAAATTGATGGTGGAATGTATTTGAGTTATCTTTGCAGCCACGAATGGCTTTGAATTATATAATCTTATGCTTTTCTGGTTCATGTTTATCTCCATTGTTAATTAAAAATATTTATTTTTCAATTTGGAATTGCACAATGGATTCATTGCCATTTTTATTTTATTTTATTTTGTTTTTGATATAATGTGTCATGACTGGAAAAAGAATTATAATCGAGGCGCCTGGGTGGCTCAATTAGTTGAGCGTCCAACCTCATCTCAGGTCATGATCTCGTGGTTTGTGAGTTCGAGCCCCACATCGGGCTCTGTGCTGACAGCTCAGCACAGATTCTGTGTCTCCCTCTCTCTCTGCCCCTCCCCTGCTTGTGCTGTGTCTCTCTCTGTCTCTCAAAAATAAATTTAAAAATGTTGAAAAAGAATTATAATCACAGTTGCTTTGGTAGAAGAGGCTTACTTAAATTTACCAGCATGCATGAAATGATAACATTTTAAATGTGCCAGGGAATACAATAAGGAATAACAATAAAATGTAAGCATTTCCCTGTGTAAAATATATTTCCTTGTAGACTTTTAATGTATTGAAAAGTCATAAGAGCGCCTGGGTGGCTCAGTCAGTTAAGCAGCCTACTTTGATTCAGGTCATGATCTCGCAGTTCTTGAGTTTCAGACCCACTTTGGGCTCTGTGCAGACAGTTTGGAGCCTGGAGATTCTATCTCTTTCTTTCTGTGCTCCTCCCCCACTTGCAATCTGTCTTTCTCAAAAATAATATACATTAAAAAAAAAGTAAAAAAAGAGAAAAGTAAAAACATTAAGAATGTTTGAATTTCACACTTTTAACACATTCATTAACATCTACTGTGTTCTTATGAAAAAGGAGTATAATTCGCTTGGACAGAAAACAAATTGAAATCTAATGATATCAATTGTTCAATTTGATTAGAACAATGAACATTATTATTATTGTGCCAATATTCAAATCTCAATGGTAAATAAAATACGACCTTACAAAGCTGGACAATTTCAAAAAAGTACCTAGTGTCTTAATTTCTACTAGGCTGTTTAAATCTTAACAGAAAAGTATAATGAAATTTGGCTGAAAGAAGTTAATATATCTTGAATATTATGGGCAAGATTCTTCTATAAACATACTCTTAATTTTTTTTCAGATCATTATAAATGCTATCTTAAATTAAGGAAAGTAATTAAGAAACACAATTATGGTCTCTGTTTATTATCAGCAGGAGTCTAAACATTGTCACTGAATATCTAATATCTAATAATTGTTTCTCCCCAAAGTGTCTGTCAGATAAATTTTTTCATATCATCCCCTTAAAATAGTATGTATCGTGTTGCAAAATGAAATTTTTTGAAGTTTTACAAATATAACAAAAATAAATTATTATCGTACTAAGAATTCTACTTGTGAATTATAATAGAGCCTGTTATATATTTTATTTTAAGATCTACAGTTATATATTTTTGTTTTCTGTTTTATGGATTTTGAAGTGCTTTTCACACAATTTAATTTTCAGTGAAACCCTGTGAAGTTTGTTAGGGCAAGCATGATTACCCTATTTTACATAGGAAGAAACTGAGTCTCACTAAGATTAAAGGTACTTGCTTGGGGTCCTTCAGGTAGTAAACAGCAGAGGAGGAAGTGGAAGCCTGTCCCCATCCCACAACAGGACACCTGCCTGCATCTGTGAGCTCCGTCGGTCTGTAGTTTCAGCTGAATGTGAACATTCGAGTCAATTGCTCTCATCACTTGTGGGAAAGCAGGGAAGTAAAGCATACTGAGCCATTCTAAATCCAATTTTCCTTTTTAAAAACATTTTTTTAAACGATTCGTTTTTGAGAGAGCGCAAACAGGAGAGATGCATAGAGATAGGTAGACAAAGAATCCAAAGCCGGCTCCAGGCTCTGAGCTGTCAGCACAGAGCCTGACACAGGGCTTGAACTCACGAACCATGAGATCATGACCTGAGCCAAAGTCAGACACTTAACTGACTGAGCCACCCAGGCGCCCGAATACAATTTTACTTTTTAATAACAATCTAATATAGTTTTACATTTTTATAATTTTGTACTTTTATAATTTTACTTCAACAATCTAAATCAATTTTACTTTTTAATAACAATTTGATCTAAGATTCATGATAAACAAAATACATTGTAAACAACATAACAAAATACGTTGTAAACAAGATAACAAAACCAAAAATTTAACTTGGAAAAATCTTGGAAAATACAGACACTAGGAAGAAGATGAAAAATTTACCTATAATCTCTCCATGCTAGGGTAAACTCTGAACATTTTGACATTCCCTGCTTTCTTCTGTTGTTTTAGCAACACGTAACATAATTGAAGTCATACAGTTTACTGTTATTTTTTGATAAAATACAGTAACATGAAAAGCACTTTCCCAGGTTGTACAGTATTGATCACCAGTATCCAAAGCTGCTGAGGAAGATTTCCTCTTGTGAATGTGTAAGAGTTTACTAAATCATTCTCATACTATTGTTGTAAAAGAAGAGTCATGCACACTTTAGTGCATATGTGAAAAATATTTTCTGTCTTTTGATAATTTCCCTATTACAGATTTCCACGAATGGAATTATTTTGTCAAACTGTATGGACATTTAAATCTCTGGGTATATATTAACAAATTACTTTCTTCTTATTATTATTTATTTGAGATAGAGTGGGTGTGAGCAGGAGAGAGGGACAGAGGAAGAGAGAGAATCTTAACCAGGCTCCATGCTCTGCACGGAGCCCAATGCGGGGTTCGATCCCACAACCCTGGGATATGACCTGAGCCAAAATCAAGAGTCAGACAGTCTTGGGGTACCTGGGTGGCTCAGTTAGTTGAGCACCCGCCTCTTGATTTCGGTTCAGGCCATGATCTCATGGTTTGTGAGTTCAAGCCTCGCATCAGGCTCTGAGCTGACAGCATGGAGCCTGCTTGCGATTCTCTCTCCCTCTCCTCTCCCCACCCCCACATGTGTGCTCGCTCTCTCTCAATAAATAAATTAAAAAATAAATAAATAAATAAACATTAAAAAAAAGAGTTAGACGCTCAACTGAGTCACTTAAGGGCCCCAACAAATTATTTTCTAAAACAATTGAATCAGTTTTTGTTCTTACCAGTAGGAAAAAAATGCCCATTTCACTGTAAAAAGAACTATAGGTAGAAGATGTTCTTACATTTCCTTTTCCAAACTAGAAATTTATTTATTATTTTTCTTTTTTTAATTTTATTTAGATCCAAGTTAGTTAATATATAGTGTAATAATGGTTTCAGGAGTAGAATTTAGTGATTCATGACTTACCTGTAACACCCAAAGCTCATCCCAACAAGTGACTTTAACGCCCATCACCCATTTATCCCATCCCCCCCAACACTCCTCCAGCAACCTCAGTTTGTTCTCTATAGTTAAGAATCTCTTATGGTTTGCCTCCATCTCTGTCTTTATCTTATTTTATTTTTCCTTCCCTTCCCCTGGATGTTCATCTGTTTTGTTTCTTAAATTCCACATGTGAGTGAAATCATATGATATTTGTGACTTATATCACTTAGCATAATACATTCTAGTTCCATCCACATTGTTGCAAATGGCAAGATCTCATTTTTTGATCGTCAAATAATATATATATATACACATATTTATATATATTCTGTGTCTCCCTCTCTGCCCCTCTTACTATCTCTTTCTCAAAATAAAAAATAAACTTAAAAAAATTAAGAAAAAGACATTTATATTGTTTCAAGTTTTTAAAAACTCGTAAAGCTGAATCTGCTACAAATATTAATATTATTACCAAGGGCAGATCAATTAGTTTTCCCAAGACTTATTTTCCTAACCTGGTTAGCATTGATGAGTTTTTTGAGAGCTATCTTATAATAACAGAGTTGCCCAAGACCTAATTTTACACAAGTTGCATTATTAGCTCAAATGTAGCACACTGGAAAGCCTATGACTTGGAACATGTGTTAGTTTTCTTTTTTCTTTTAAATTTTTATTTATTTATTTTTTAATGTTTATTTATTTTTGAGAGAGAGAGAGACCATGAGCAGGGAAGAGGCAGAGAGAGAGGGAGACAGAATCTGAAGCAGGCTCCAGGCTCCGAGCTGTCAACACAGAGCCTGATATGGGACTGGAACTCACAAACCGTGAGATCGTGTCCTGGGCTGAAGTAGGCCGATTAACCGACTGAGCCACTCAGGTGCCTCATTTTTTTTTTTTTTTTTTAATTTTTTAACGTTTATTTATTTTTGAATTTTTTTTTTAAGGTTTATTTGAGAGACAGAGTATGAGCAGGTGAGGGGCAGAGAGAGAGGGAGACCCAGAATCCGAAGCAGGCTCCAGGCTTCAAGTTGTCAGCACAGAGCCTGACATGGGGCTCACACCCACGAACTGTGAGATCGTGACCTGAGCCGAAGGTGGACACTTAACCAACTGAGCCACCCAGCTGCCCCATTTTTAAAAATTTTTAATGTTTTGTTATTTTTGAGAGACAGAGACAAAGTGTGAGCGGGGGAGGGGCAGAGAGTGAGGGAGACACAGAATTTGAAGCAGGTTCCAGGCTCTGAGCAGTCAGTGCAGGGCCCAATGTGGGGCTCCAGCTCAGGAGCCTGGCTGTGAGATCACGACCTGAGCCAAAAGTCAGGGGCTTAACTACTTAACTGACTGAGACACCCAGGCGCCCTCATGTGGTAGTTTTCTATTGCTGCTGTAAAAAAATTGCCACAAACTAGTTTAAAACAACACAAATTCATTATGTTAGCATTCTGAAGGTCAGAAGTCTGAAATCCTCTGCAGGACTGAGTTTCTTCCACAGGCTGCAAGGGAGAATCTGTTTCTTTGACTTTTCCAGCTTCTCTAGACTGCCTGTATTCCTTTACTCATGGCTTCATATCACTCCCAACTCTGCTTCCATGGTCACATCTCTCCCTGACACTCCTCCCTCCCTCTTATAAAGCACCATTATGACTACATTAGGCCCACAGGATAATGCAAAATAATCTTTCCATATCAAGATTCTTAATTTAGCCATATCTGCAAAGTACCTTTTGCCATGAAAACTAATATATGCACAAGTTTTGGGTTATTAGGATGTGGATATCCTTTTATCCTACCAACTATAACGCATACATCTAAATTTGATTCTGGGTTCCTCCAGAATTTGAACCTAGACAAATGGCAAATTCCCATCATCTAATCTGTAAAATAAGGAAAAGAATACTCTCCGTATAGGGTAGGATGAAAATCAATAAAATAAATTATGTGAAATGTCTACAGTTCAATGTCAAACACTTAAAAAGACACTTAGAACTGGCTCATAGGAAATATTTGGTAGTAGTTAGTTATAATTATTGATGTAAAATGAGTTGCACTGTTGTTACACTTATTTGCATCTTGGAAACTACTTGAGATTGAGAGGTGAGTAAGCCAGTGTTTCTTTAATTTAGCATTTGCTTCCTCAACTTTCTTCTTTCTCTTCAGTTCTCAGGTATTTAGGGGGGAAAACACTGAATTTATATTTATGTTTCAAATATATTCTGAACAGACCCAATGATGATTTAATTATTTGTTTGCCCTTTCCTCTAAAGAATCTGAGAATATAAAGACATAGCAATGAAATGCAGTAATATGAGGTTATTTATCTAGGTGTACATATTTCTCTTGTACATAGTATGTGAGTAGGTTTTACATTCATAACAGTTGAAGCTAGGACTTCCCAAGTGCATTTTATTGGGAGTCCGGGAGTTGTAGGCAAAATTTGTATGTGTGCATTTTTCTAAGTTATACCTTTTATTAAATTTCCAAAGGATCCATTATCCCATTTCATATATATACATATATGTATAATTTTTAAAAATTTTTAAAAATGTTTATTTTTGAGAGAAGGCGTGATTAGGGGAAGGGCTGGTGGGGTGGGGGGGGGGAGGGGGCTCTATGGTGACAGCAGACAGCCCAATGCAGGACTCGAACTCACAAACTTCAAGATGATGACCTGAAGTCAAATGGTTATCTGACCGAGCTGTCCAGGCTCCCCAGAAAAGATCTATTCTTCTAAAGCAATTTCTTCATTTTAATTCAAATTAGGTTTCATATGTATATTTATACACATACACACACATATTTATTGCATATTCCTAATAAACTTGTTACTCATTGTGTGATCTTTGGACCAGTAGCATTGGCATTAACTGAAAACTCATTAGAAATGAAGACTCACCTCAAACCAACTGAATCAGGATCTGTATTTTAACAAGATCCATGTGATTCTATGCACATTTAAAACTTGACAAGTATTACCTTAAGTAAAATCAGCAGATACAATCAAGCAAAAGAAATAAATAAATGAAACATGTCCACATTACCATTCAACTAGTGACAAACCTTGTTAACATTTTGGCATATATTTATTTTATTTTTGGCCCCATATAAAAATGGGGCTATACTTAACCTAATTTTTTGTAAACCACTCTTTTCCCAATGCATTGTGAATGTGTTAGCATGCAACAAAAACATGGCAATGTAGTTTATATTGGCCAATTTGTAATTTATTATATATGCATGTATCATGATTAGGCATTCCTTTCTTGGGATTTATTTAGATAATACTGTGTTTTTACTTTAAAAACAGCCCTAATGTGAACATCCTTGTAATGTAGGTCTTATGATTGATTCAAATCCTAACAGTGTCCCTTACTAGCTCTGTGACTTTAGGCAGATTACCTGACTTCTCTGTGCTTCAGTTTCTTCACCTATAACAGTAGCATAATAGCACCTCACAGATTGTTTTGAGGATTAAAATACATGATCATGTTGAGAGTTTAGAATTGTACCTGGCATATTCTAAATTTCAGTAAATGTTTATTATTATTTTTTATTATTAATGTTTATGAACCCTCAACCATGTCTTTACAACTTCTCTTTCTAAGGAAACCTTAGAGGGGGCGCCTAGGTGGCTCAAGTCTGTTGAGCCTTAGACTCTTGATTTTGGCTCACGGTCCCTGAGTTGGGAGTCTGGGATCCGGCTCTGTGCTGAACAGTGCGGAGCCTACTTGGGATTTTGTCTTCCTCTCTCTGCACCTCCCCCACTCTCTCTCTCTCTCTTTCTCTCAAAAAATAAATAAAAATGAAAACTTTAAAAAAAAGTAAAGAAAACTTAGGTCACTAGCTAGTAGCAGAGGCAGGCAGAACTACCACTCCTGCTATCGTTCTGGAGTAGAGCGCCCAGCAAATTTAGGACTTGAAAAAAAATATTCACGGGAGGGTTGACCAATGGGAGTAAGATTATTTTAATAACTCATTTAAGCTGAGACGGACTGGGAAAACAATGCAGTTTAGAACCGATATCCGGAACGGGGAAGGGAAAATGGTTCCGATTCAAGCAGGCTTCAATCAAACCAGGAGACAACGATTTGTCCTGGGAATTGGGCTACGCGGGGTTAACGTTTCCATGGTTACAAATCCGGCTGACTCCAGGCTCCACGCTCTGTAATGCGCAAGCGCAGATAGCTGCTTTAGCCCCCCGGCGCCTTCAGTTTCGAAGGGGAAGCACCTCCCTCCTCTTGTGCAGTTCTCCTATCGCCTTCTCACTTTGCCAATTCCACGCGTTCCGGGTGTCTGTGACGCAGTATTCCCGCGTCCGCGTCGTTTGGAGCCGCGACGCTGAACATGGCGCGTTCCTAGAAGCCGCTTTCGGCATCAGTAGGCGGCGGCGTGTGGACTGGAAGCGTGAGGCGCGGGACCAACCGACTTCGCTTCGTGTTGGGGACTGGAAGCGGGAGAGCCGGGGTATTCCGGACCGAACCAAACGGTGAGGCCTGAGAGCTACAGAGCGCGCGAGTGGAAGGGAGGAGTGGGCTGGGCAGCGGAGACGGGAGAGGCGAGGGAAGAACGTTGGGCTAGTCGGAGAGGAGAGAGAGCAGAAACGCGGTGAGAGCGGCCTGTAGGCTTGGCTCTCTGCGTAAGCCTAGGAACTACTTGGAGCTGGGGCCTGGCCGAGTCAGCCCTGGGAGGGGGAGGCTTGGTCGAGGAGGAATGGGGGTGCAGGAAGACGGGCTGGGTGCCAAGATGAGGAGAGCATAGGGTGCCCATTGTGGCTGCGGTTGCGGGCCAGGGTGGTGTATTTGCCCTTGGGGCATAGGTGATGCCCATTTTGAGAGAACGTGGTCAGTTTTAGTAGAAAGCCACTGTATATTGTTATTGCACACAGTACATTGCTGCTAATAGCAATGCTGTGAACGCTCTAATTAAACATTAGACCCTTCCTTGCCTTTAATGAACAGGTGCAGGAAGTTAACACATTTTCCGAGGAGCCGCTTGCTGAGGTATGGCCGCCAATGCTCAAGCTCAGCGACTTCTGCAGCTTTATATTGAGGGTATTTGTGATTCAGCAAAACTATTTTGAGGCCCATTGCATTTGTCATTCTTTTTTATTCTGTTTGTTACATAGTGGTGAATGAGGGAAGTATTATTAGTTGAAAGTGATTTGAGTAAATTAGGTAGGAGTGGTAAATTGCCTGCAGGTGCCAAGATTGCAATAGACATACCTTCTCCCCACCCCAGTGTAAGCGAGCTCGTTTGTAGTGCTATAGTGCTTTTGAGAATTGGTTATTCTTCAGTATAGGGTAAGAAAGAACAGTTTACAGCCCTAATTATTTCTTTCTTTCTTTTTTTTTTTTTTTTTTTTTTTTTGGTGTGTGTGTTGGTTAGAGAGTTCATGCCTCCGTTTTAACGTTATTTTAAACTTCTCTTTTCAGTATAGAGGCTTCAGGTTAAGGCTAGAGCGACTGTAAGGCTTCCATTGCATGACACCTTTTCTTCTATCTTGCATCACTGAAGATTGCTATGAAATTAGAATGAAAATCCTTGTTGGTTGTGATACGATTGTGGAATTTTTTCCCTCCTATACCCTAGTACAGGGAATAGTAGAAACAGTTTAATTAGAGCTATGGTTTGTGGCCATATATTATAGCCCTAGGTCAGCTGGGCTGTCTCTGTCCTAGTTACGCTTCCTAAAGCAAAAGAAAATCCTCATTACAGATGAATTTAGTTGTGGTAATAGGATTGGAGGTTCTAAAATGCATGAAGATTATTTGGTAATTAGTATAAAAATCTTTAAATTTTATGACATTGAATGTTAGCATTCAGAATCCAGAATGCAAAAGAACCCTTGTAGGCATGTGGCAGTTAGAATATACAGACCTGTCTAGAGCTAAATGTTTTTCTAGAAATAAAAATATTCATGTTTTGAGAAAGATAACATGGTTAGATGGATTTTAACCATTGTGTTGTGTGTATGTGCATATATGTGTGCATGGTGTGTATTTATATTGTTGAAGTATCGTTGACATACAGTGTTACATTAGTTCATGTGATGTTCTGATCAGTTCATGCTGATTCAACAATTCTATACCTTATGCTGTGCTCCCCATGATAAGTGTCATTACTGTCACTATACAGTGTTGTTACAGTATTATTGATTATATTTCCTGCACTGTACTTTTCATCTCTATGACTTACTTTTATAACTGGGAATTTGTACCTCTTAATCCCCTTCCCCATTTTCTGTGCGTTGGTATTTAATCTTGCTTCTCCTAATATGGTGTTACTGATTCCAGTATTCATTTCTGTGCTAATCCTCTCTGTACCAAATGATGACTATCATCAAGTTAATTTCAGAGTGTTTTAGGGAATGGCAAGACATACTTAGTGCAGGTGTGAGTCTGGAACATCTTTGTTTTTGTTTTGTAAATATCAGGCTGATTACAGATAAGCCCACAATTATAAGCTTTGTAGAGCTTGAGTTGGATCAGTGTTCTGCACCGTTCCTACTCTGAGTATGATGTATGGCATCACGTCAGTGTTTGCTCAGAATGCCCAAGCTTAAGCTTAACCCTAAACCTAATGAATCAGAACCTGGATCTTAACAAGCTTTCCAGATGATAGGAATTTATGTTAAAACTTGAGACACCCTACTTTGGTTGGGAAGAGTTGGAAGACTGAGGTCATGGGTAAAGCTATGTAAAATTAGAGCATTTATTTTGATCTGAGGTAATCCTTTGCTGCTTATCGAGTCTGATTCATCTGGTTGAAGAAACAGACATGGCAGTGGTAAGTAACTTGCCTGATGTTCATAACCTGGGTTCAGACTTATTCGAACGCTTTTCTTTTGCTATTTATTGCCATTTTAAAATGGAACTAAAGCTTTCGTGAATGAGAGCTAGGAATCCATTCCACAACAAACATTTACTGAGTGATGGGCAAGCAGTCCAATAATTCTGTGTTCCTCTAGAAACTGCTGTTTCCTATGGTGGTTATGAACCCACCACATTCCCTCCTTATTCTTTCCTGGATAATGTCACTTCTGCATGACAGAGGGGGGCGCCTGGGTGGCGCATTCGGTTACACATCTGATTTTGGCTCAGGTCATGATCTCGCCGTCTGTGAGTTGAAGCCCCACGTCGGGCTCTGTGCTGACAGCTCGGAGTCTGGAACCTGCTCGACTCCCTCTCTCTCTGCCCCTGCCCTGCTCACACTCTGTCTCTGTCTCTCAAAAAGTGAATAAACACTAAAAAATATTTACATGACAGAGGAAATGAAATACATCGGTGGCATTGGTTACTGTTTTTTGTCCTCTTGCACTTGCAAACATGTCTACTTCTATCTGGTCATCTCTCCTGTGCTCTGAGTTTTTTCTCCTCAGGGACAGTGTTTCCTTGGTGTCTTATGTTGTTTTTCCAGGGCTGCTGTAACAATACCACAGGCTGGGTGGCTTAAACAATGGAAAATTATTTTTTCATAGTTCTCGAAGCTGAAAGGCCAAGATCAGGGTTCCAGCAGGAGTGATTTCCTCTGAGGCTCTCTCCTTGACTTAGAGGTAACCACCTGCTTTGTGCACTAGAATCTCTGGTATCTCTTTCTTATTAGCACACCACTTGCATTAGATTAGGGCTGCACTCTAATGACCTCATTTTAACTTAATCACTTCTTCAAAAATCTTATCTCCAATTCTGAGGGTCCTGGGAGTGAGGGCTCCAACATGTGAATTTTGGGGGAATGCATTCAGTCCATAACATTTGGTTGGTCCTGTTTTACTTTGAATGGGCACTAACTTATTAGGATTAAAAAAAAAATTCCTTTAAATACACTCTCACTCTAGATTCCTCTTCAGTTTCATCTGTAATTATTTCCTTTAAGTTTCTGGAAAAGTTACCTATATTAATTTTCTCCACCTCCTTATTATTTGCTCCCCCTCCCTCCCCAATATATTGAAGTCTAGCGGTCCAAGTCCCTGAATTTGGCCACCATTGATCTCTTTGTGGTGAAATCTAATGGAATCCGTGTCATCATTTGACATGTTGACATTTCTCTTTGAAATTCTCTTATGCTTCTGTGACACTGTGGTCTCCTTATTTCTATGTATGTTGGCCAGTCTTTCCTTGGTACAGTTTTCTGTCTTTGACCAATTCGAATTTTCCTATCACAGTGACGCACAGTCTTCTGCTCTCTTCTGTCTCTACCTGCTCTTAAATGGTCTTATCTCTGATGACTTCAACTATTGACTTTATTTTGATAACTAGCAGATCTCTGTCTCTTTAGCACAGATTACCCTGCAACTGTGACACATTATGTGGTTGTCTTAAGATATATAAAGTTCAGGTCAAAAATTAGATATATCACTCTTTCCGAAGTTGCTTCTCTTCCTCCTATGATCCATGCCTGCCAGTCAGTTGGAGATGCCCCAAGTCTTAACTCTACCCTCTAATTACCCTTATGTACCACCCTGCCCCCAATCCTTTACCAAATCTTCTACGTCTTTCATCTATTTTTCCTTGCCAGCTACTACCTTGGTTCGGATTATCATTAGTATGTGGACTTTGGTGTAAGCATTGTAAATAATTTCTTTGAATCTGAGAATGGATATAATCCCTCTAAACCCTTTCTTGTTTTGTAGACAGATCGTAGTGTTCTTCTGCCATGCAGGCTTTCAGATTAAAATCCATACTACCAAATTTAGGAAATAAGGACCTTAATGATTTGGACCTTGCTTGCTTTTTGCTTTCATCTTCTGTTTCCTGCCTCACATGATTCTGTCATGCTGAACTATTTGCAATTCTTCAAAAGTGTTTGAATGTTTTTTAAAGTTGAGACATCAGTATGTTGTGTGTATTCTGCCTAGAATATACCTATCACCTTTTTGACAACACATACAACCTACTCATTTGGATAACTCCTACTCAGCTTTCATGACCCAGCACAAATGCTATCTTGTCCCCCTTTCCTGCCTCACCAAGCTTTCCCCAACCTGTTTAGGCTGAGTTAGGTCTTTCTCGTAGGTGTTTCCAAAACAGCTTTGTTGTCTTTTTTTCTCTTAAGACTGGAAAGCAAAGACTCTTTTGTTTGTTTGTTTGTGGACTAATCTAAGTTATTTATTTAAGTTATATCCTGCCATAACCAAAGGGATGGAAGATCAGTATACTGGTCATCATTTGAGGCAAGTAAGGAAGGTGCACTTAATGTCCCGTATACTTCTGGTCCATGTGCAGAGTCATGGTCCAAACCGCTGCTGTGGTCCCTGCTGGGTAGTGGTCCAGGTTCTCTTTATTCATCCTCATAGCCAGTCGGGAGTGGATTCACATGAGGGTTAAAGGATAGAGTAATCATACTCCCCTGGAGTAGGACTTGGAAAAGAACTCCCCCTGGAAAAGGACTTTGACTTGATGCGGAGTTGTGGGTAGGCGATGAACTCGGATCTCTCGAGCTCTCCGTGATCAACTTCAGGAAGATGTTCGGCATGCTTACTTTTACGTATGAGAGTGCTATAAAGTAGTGAGTGGAGCTCTCCCTGCTGTGGGTGCTACTTGACATGGATTGCTGTAGCTGTGCCCTGGATCGTTATAGCAACCCTGAAACCTGGGACCCAGCTGCAGTCATCATTTTTGAACTGGAGCTCAAAGACTATTTATGTTTGTATGTATGTATGTATTATGTTTAATTTTATTTTTGAGAGAGAAGGAGAGTGCATGCACACGCGGGGAGAGGCAAAGAAAGAGGGGGACAGAGGATCTGAAAGGAGCTCCGTGCTGACGGCAGAGAGCCTGATGGGGGACTTGAATTCATGACCTGAGCCAAAGCTGGCCGCTTAACTGACTGAGCCACCCAGGCGCCCGACTCTTTTATTCATTCTTTATCTCTCTCTGTTTCCTTGTTGAGTACCGTGAATGCAAGTTGAACTACCAGAGTTTACGGGAGCCAGGGTGGGTGGCTTAGTCGTCGGAGCGTCCCACGTCAGCTCAGGTCATGATCTCAAGGTTCGTGAGTTCGAGCGCTGTGTGGGGCTCTGTGCTGACAGCAGCCTGGAGCCTGCTTCAGAGTCTGTGTCTCTCTTTTTCTTTGCCCCTTCTCTGCTTGTGCTCACTCTCTCTCTCTTTCAAAAATAAATAAACATTGAAAAAAAACAAACAAGAATTACCAGAGAGTTGAAACAAAGTGGGATGTTACATACTCTGGAGGTTAGTTTGAATGGGCTTGAAAAGTCAGAGATGGGTTCAGATTTGAGACTTTACACATCTGTACGCAGAGATTGGGATTTAGTAATTGAATTCATTTAACAAATATTTATAAATCACTTTCATATGTGCCAGGTGCATTTTTAGATTCTGGTGCTACACCTTTGAACAAAGGAAGTTCCTGGTGTCTGGACCTTAAGTTTTAATTGAGGGAGTCTGTACAGTAAACACATAGATATTAGAATGTCAAATAGTAAAAAGTGTCATGCAGAGAAATTAAGAAAGATATCCAGAAAAGAGAGATTCTGGGTTGAACAACCAACTTGATGAGTCAACAACTTGAGCAAAGACTGAATTGAAGTTAAAGAGCAAAACATGCAGGTACTTAGAGGCAAGAGTTTTCTAGTCAGAGGGAGCAAAATCTATAAGATAGATTTGATGTATCTATTCCACTGAAGATGGACCCATGTTGTCTCTTTCTTACTATAGACAACTCCCAGGATAAATGCCCTTATCCTTGTCTGCTCTTATAAGCCTGTGTAGGAGTTTCTTTGGTTATAGCACCAAGTGTGCGATTGCTGGGCCAAAGGATAAAACCTGTTTGGTTGTAGGATACACACACACACACACACACACACACAGGCATACACATTTAGGTTTTTTAGAGATGGCAGGATTGCTCTCCAGAGTGGTTGTACCAATGTATATATACTCTTAGCAAGCATAAGGGTCTCTCTTCCACAGGCTAACGTTGAATATTTTGGGGACTTTTTAATTTTTGCCAGTCTGACTAATTTTGGCAGTCACAGTCGCATGTTCTTCCGACTGAGCCAGCCAGGTGCCCCCATCAGTCTGATTATTGTAAAGTAATATATCTGTTTTTTTAAAAATTCCTGGGGCGCTTGGGTGGCTCAGTCGGTTGAGCGTCCGACTTCAGCTCAGGTCATGATCTCACAGCTCGTGAGTTTGAGCCCCGCGTCGGGCTCTGTGCTGACAGCTCAGAGCCTGGAGCCTGCTTCTGCTTCTGCTTCTGTGTCTCCCTCTCTCTCTGCCCCTAACCCACTCGCATTCTGTCTCTGTCTCTGTCAAAAATAAATAAACATTAAAAAAATTTTTTTTTAAATAAAAAAAATAAAAATTCCTGATAACTAGTGAGGTAGCATCTTTTCTGGTATTTATAACCCATTTGGCTTTTTCTGTGAATTGTCTATATGCTTTGTCCAGTTTTCTTTTGTATTTCTTGTTGATTCACAAAGGTTTCCTGTATGTTCTATGTAATCTATCGTTGTTTATTCATTTAAAATATCTTATAATTTTTATTTTGTTAATATTGCCAATGATATTTTCATTAACTCCATTAATTTTGGTTTTCAACTTTTGATGTAGTATAATTTACCAGGAAAATGAGCGATAGTTTTGATGTATTCCGGTTCTCAAGTTTAGAACTTTATAAAAAAAAATCTGTTAATTTCACTTGAGGTATCAATGGACAACACGGATCAAAAGGAAAATGTGGTAGTCCATGGAGTATTAGGTTGGGGTAGTAGACTTCTTTCTAGTTCTAGAAATGTCACTAATGAACCTGGGACTTAAGAGAAGTCACAGTTTATCTTCTTAACCTCTTTGAGACACAATATCTTGGTCAGTAAAATAAAATGCTTAAATCAGATGTATAGTTGACCCTTGATCAAATGGCTTTGAAATCTGTGGATCTGTTTTCAGGTGTGTGTGTATTTTTTGATACATTATAGTACTATACATGTATTTTCTTGTCCTTAATATTTTTCTTCAGCTTATTTCACTGTAAGGATATAGCATATAATATATACAATATGACATACAAAATATGTTTTATTCAACAGTTTATTGTTAAGGCTTCTCATCAGCAAACTATTAAATTTTGGGGGAGTCAAAACTTAAATGCATTGTTTGAGGGTCAGCTATATTTACTATTTAGAGAACTGATATGCGTAGCTCCACGATGATAAAAAATTATTTTAATGTTTGAAAACATTATTTTAATGATAAAATGTGTCATAGTTCCAAACGGTGGAGACATTACTGGTATGAATTCCATACATGTTTTAATGAATGAATTTTTATAAATGCAGTGACTCTTTAGGCTAGACTCTCACAAGAATGAGATTCTTTTGAGGCAGGATTATAGACAGTGTTGTCCTGGACCAGTAATGGGAGACTATCAATCAAAGATGTGTATATTTGGCTTTTCGGTTTTTACATTTTTTTTAAATTAAAAAAAATATTTATATATAGAGAGAGCATGAGCCGTGCAACAGGGGAGAGGGGGAGAGGAAGAGAGAGAGAATCTTAAGCAGGCTCCATGGTCACTGTGGAGCCCAATGCAGGGCCCAAAACAGGCGCGATCCCACTACCCTGGGATTATGACCTGAGCTGAAACCAAGAGTTGGAAGCTCGCTTGCCTGAGCCACCCAGGCGCCCCAAAGATATGTATACTTGGAGAGGACTGATGATCCCTTAGCACTTAGTGAAAGGTTTTGACTCAACTTAAATCCAATCAGTTATAGTCTATTAAATTTGGGCTGTGCTATTCCTTTAATTCAAAGCTCAAAATCTAGCTTACTGCTTTTTCTTCCTTTGTTTTATATCATAGAAGAAACTATAAAGCCAATAACTATAATTGCTGTTTTTATATAGATTTTATTTATTTATTGTCACTGTTGTTTAGGATAAGCTTTTTAACTTTTCCTATTATGAAATACTCATTCATGGGGAAGTGTTATGTACAGTGAACAGGCAAGAAATTTATTGTAGTTTCTCAATGTCATTTTACTAAAAACTCCCAGTGAGATGCACACATTTGGGTTTACTGGACTAGACATCTCTTACAGCTGCCTCCTGGTGCCGTTTACTGCCTTCTTCAATACTGTATGGTTTCCCCATTCATTTCCCTGTCTCCCACCACTAGACTATATTGCCTGTAAGCGCAGGAACTCTTGTCTTTTTAGTTCATTGATACATCTCAGGTGACTAGAATTATAACCTGGAACTTGTAGGTGTTCCATAAATATTTGATGAATGAACGAATGTAGAAAAGTCTAATGATAAACTGAGTAAATATCAGGAAGTTGTATAGAGAGTACAGGATTAGAACAAAGGGTGTTAGATGTTCCTAGTGAAAGGTACTGCTGAATTTTGTTGCCCTGATATGCCCCATTCAGTAGAACAATTACTTTAGTTTTTTCTCTTCTTTCCCTCCATTCATTTAGCAAGCATACTGTTTACTCTTGTAGTATTTTTAAAAAATGTTTATTTATTTATTTTGAGGGAGAGAGCGCAAGTGGGGAAGGGACAGTGAGAGAGGGAGAGAGAAAAATAATTCCAAGCAGGCTCCATGCTCATCACAGAGCCTCTTGGGCTCCATCCCAAGGCTCTGGGATCATGACCTGAGCCGAAATCAAGAGTTGGACACTTAACCCACTGAGCCACCCAGGCGCCCACTTGTAATATGTTTTGTAGATACTCTTTACTGTGATGTAATCCCTGTTCTTCGAGAAGGATTATTGTGTCTGTGAACTCTTTCTGTTTGACCTTTTCTAACTTTGCCTTCCACTCTTGGAAGTGACCATCACAGTATTGTTTTGTTCAGTTCATCAAATATTTACTGAGTATTTGCTGTATGTATCCCTGATATTGTAGTAGGTGCTAGCATATATAGATGAATCGGCAGTTTTTGCCTTTAAGCAGCTCATGATTTTGTAGATGGGATGCAAGTAAGTAAGGAATAGGTGTAGTAATAGAAGTACATGCTATGTAGAACAATGGTGTGGGAGAAGGAGTACTTTACACTCCAATGTAGTTGTACTTTTCCAGGTGATGTTTGCTGGGAACAGCTTTGGTGATCTGTGTCATGGTCTGTTAGATACCACTAAAAAAAAAAACCCAAAAAACCTGGAAGTAGAATCATGTAATGAACCTTTCTATCTACCTATCACCGACCTTTAACGAAGATCAACTTTTTTTTTTTTTTTTTTTTTTTTACTTCCACCTAACTTCCCTTCTGAATATGTTGTTAGCAAGATCTAGGAGCTTGGTTAGACTCATATTTAACTAATTTTTTTTTTTTGTTTAGCAAGCTATTTTCTTCTAATTTAAGACTTTGGTTTCTCAAAATAATAAAGTGTCTCTAAGTTTTCTAATATAACTTTTCTGTTTGTATCATCTTTGAATTTTTCCCTGGTCTTCACAGAAATTCATTTCTTTCTTGGCTTTTTCTAGTTTGCTTTTTACTCCAGCAGTTTTCTAATGTTTCCTATCCCTAATTCTCCAAGAATGTGTTTCTCTCTCCTATAAGTTTGTAGACTGGAACTGTAGATCATGATTCAACTTGCAAGAATTTCACTATCTTTAAAAAAAAAAATGACATCTTTCTCTCATCTCTCTTTAGGAAGTACTCCAGTAATACATGGTAAATACTATATTGCTTATACTTTTCATCAAAAGGCTACTCTCCATTGAAGTTTTTATTTATTTGCCCGCTACTGCTTCTTTCAGGAGGAGAATTAGGGCTGTTGAGTTATTAATTCCATTTTCTCAGTGGCTTATATCTGGCCTTTATTTTCTGTCTTTCTAAATGTTTATATTTTTCTTCAGTGTGGATTCTGCAAGGGTTTTCTCACTGGCTGATTTTTGTCTCCTGCTTGTATCCCTCTGTTCTTGTTCCATAGTTTCTCAGTCACTGTTTGCTAGAACAGCAGCTTACACTATTACTTTTTCTTAAGTTCTGTCATACTTACTTTGTATAAAGCTCAGAACACATTCATGTCCTCATCGCACATTTTCTTTTGGTAGAGAGTATTTTTAATGACGCACTATTTAGCTGTAGAAGTAGAGACTGTGCTGTAAGGAAGCTCTGTGGTTGTCGTGTTTTGCCTCAAGGCAAGGTTTTCATTTTCATTTGTTTGTTTATTTAGAAACAGTGTGAGTGGGGTCAGGGGAGAGGGGCAGAGGGAGAGAAAGAATCTTTTTTTTTAATTAAAAAATTTTTAATGTTTATTTATAAACATTAATAATTTAATGTATATAACATAATTGATTAAATTAATATTTATTTTTGAGAGAGACAGAGTGTGAACAGGGGAGGATCAGAAAGGAAGGGAGACACAGAATCTGAAGCAGGCTCCAGTTTCCCAGCTGTCAGCGCAGAGCCCCATGTGGGGCTTGAACTCATGAACTGAGATAATGATCTGAGCCAAAGTCCGATACTTAACCAGCTGTGCCACCCAGGCTCCCTGAGGGAGACAGTCTTAAGCAGGGTCTACGTGGACTTGACACCAGGCTCTATCCCACGATCCTGAGACCATGACCTGAGCCGAGATCAGGAGTTAGATGCTCAACTCACTGAGCCATCCCAGGGGCCCCTCATTTTCATATTTTAATTCCCTCCTTCTTGCATTCTGTTATTTATGCTCCTGTTGTGTTCTTTCCCTCAGGTTCTCTCCTCTTAGCATTCTTTGTCTTAACTTTTTGAACCCTGAAAACCCTTGCTCTATTTCCAGATGATTGTGTTGGCCAAGTGGTCACTGAGAATTCCAGTGTCTTCCTCTTCCCCTGGCCTTCCTTTAGGGGAACAGGATGCTTGGAACGTATTCTTTGGGATGTGGTATGGACTTCTTACCATCAGGTGGCCCTGCAGGTTACTTGATTTCTTTTTGTATCTTTAGGACTAGTAGATGTAGTAGTGTGTTACCTGGTAAAGAAACAAGTTGATGTGGAAACTGTGACGGAGCATAATTAGAATTGAAATTAAAGACACTTGTGCTAACAAATAGAAGTTTGTTTTCCTTTTATGTGATGGGCATTTATTGTAAATGCTATGTTGTATATAATATTTATAAAAATATAATAAGCTTAAAGGAAAGGAAATAATTGTGAATTTTGGATTAGGTTCATTTTTCTCCAGCTGTTACATATTTTAAGATACTGTCTTTAGAAACACCAAATAGTAAGAATATGAAATGCCTTGTAGAGATGACTGCAATTAAAACTGGCATTTGAATATAAGACTCAGAGAGTTCCCTGAGAAAGGGAGATTGCCTTTTGGTAAACATTGCCATCACAGATGCAGGTAATATGGTAGCACCCTTGCTTATCTGTTCTTGCTACTGAAAGACAAAGTTTTTAAGTTTTCTTTTATGAACTGTTAGGATGAGAGTGCAATTACTGACCACATTACCAACTTAAATGTGGTATACTTAATATATTGCCATGATTTCTTGGTACGTACTTGACAAGAGAAATAAATGATTTGCAGCGGTTGAGAAATAGTGCTTTTTTAAGAGTGGGGAAGAGAAATCAAGCAAATATTCCCATGGAAATTTAGAGCAGGTATAAAGGGAAAAGTCTTGATCTTTTAAAAAAGTACTTTTTCATCACTAAGATTACATTTTTACATTATAAGAATCCACATAAACGCCAAGACTACCCTAACACAGAGGTGAGAGAGTGCGCCGGGGAGGAGCAGAGAGGGGGGATGGTCAGAGGATCTTAAGTGGGCTCCGTGCTGATAGCTGGGAGCCTGATGTGGGGCTTGAATTCACGAACCGTGAGATCATGACCTGAGCTGAAGTTGGACGCCTAACTTGACTGAGCCACCCAAGCGCCCCTCTTATATATGTATTTTACATAGTATATATTATTTAGCATCATAGATATTTGTCTAATTACAAAACAGTAAAATAGAGTATTTTTTAAATGTTTATTTTTGAGAGAGAGAAAGACAAATGGGGGGGGGGGCGCAGCGATAGAGGGAGACACAGAATCCAAAGCAGGCTTCAGGCTCTGAGCTGTCAGCCCAGAGCCCAACACGGGGCTCGAACTCGGGAAACACGAAATCATGAGTTGAGCCAAAGTCCAATGCTTAACTGACTGAGCAACCCAGGTGCCCCAAGACTAAAAGAGAGTATTTGTTTTTTAAGTTTATTTATTTATTTTGAGATAGAGACCACATGAGTGGGGGAGGGACAGAGAGGGGGGGAGAGAGAGAACCCCAAGCAGTCTCCGCGCTGTTAACACAGAGCCCAGCGGGGGCTTCGAACTCACAAACCGTGAGATCATGACCTGAGCTGAAACCAACAGTAGGACACTTAACCTACTGAGACCCTCAGGCACCCCTAAAAGAGAGTATTTTTAAGTCCTGACTGGTTTAGAAGGGTTTAAGCTTACTTGTAGTGTCTGTCACCAAACAGGAATTTGTAGGTCCTTTAAAACTCTTAATTACATGAGATATTTTATCAGAGAAGAGAAAGCAGACAAATATCTTCTCTTTTCCTTGTTATGTATGTTCTGTTGCATATCTCTTATTCCAAAATAGATCAATCTTTGACAGTCTGGCATGAGGTCTCATGGGGAATGCTTTAATAGCCTTGGTGATTGTTTAAACTTGATGGTATTCGGACATATATGGAAGCATATCTAGTCAAAACCATTTCTAGGAAGTGTTATTAACATACAGTATACAAGGATGCTAAACAGCCTATAACATGTGCACAGGGAAGACTTTTCTTGTTCAAACTGAACTGACCTCTGTTGAGAAGTGTAAATGAATCCAAATGGTGCAGTATGGATTTGAATGAGGCTAGTGTCTTTGGTACCTCCTTGGTTTGTGTCAAAAATATTAGGTCCTTTTATCTGGCTTTAATTTTTTGAAATAGTGGTGTTCCCTGATCTGAATTAACATCAGTTATGGTTGTTGATAGTGCCGCCACATATTTTTCATTTATTTAGTCACTTCCTTGTTTCTTGCTGATTTGGCATTTACATAGGGCACTTAAAAAGAAACAGCTTTATTAAGGTGTAATGCACAGACCGTACAGTTCACCCACTGGAAGTGTATAATTCAGTTGTTTTTAGTGTATTCACAGAGTTGTGTGACTATCACTACAATCAATTTTAGGACATTTTTATCAACCCAAATAGTAACCATATCCCCATCAGCAATCGCTCCACCTTTTCCCCCAATCCTCTGGCCCTAGGCAACCACTTATATGCCTTTTATCATTATAAATTTGCTTATTTTGGGCATGTCATTAAAAGACACACCTTGCAGTCTTTGTGACTGGCTTCTTTGACCTAGCAGGTCAAATGAATCAGGGTTCATTTGTGTCGTAGCATGTTGCAGGATTTCATTCTTATTAATTGCCAAATACTATTCTATTGGATGGAATACCACATTGAGTTGTTTTCACTTTTTGCTATTACGATATTGCTGGTCACGTTTTTGTAGTGTACAACAAATGTAGACCTAAATCTTCATTTCTTTTGGGTATATATACCTAGAGGTAGAATTTTTTTTCATATACTATGTGTTTAACATTTTTAGACCCTGACAGACTTTTCCGAAGTGGCTGCACCATTTTACATTCTCACTAGCAAAGAATGAGGGTTCCACTTTTTCCACATCTTCACCAGTATCTTTTATTATTTTTGTTTTTAGTCATAGTAGTGGTTTTTTTTTTTTAATTTTTTTTTCTCAATATTTATTTATTTTTGGGACAGAGAGAGACAGAGCATGAATGGGGGAGGGGCAGAGAGAGAGGGAGACACAGAATCAGAAACAGGCTCCAGTCTCCGAGCCATCAGCCCAGAGCCTGACGCGGGGCTCAAACTCACAGACCGCGAGATCGTGACCTGGCTGAAGTCGGATGCTTAACCGACTGCGCCACCCAGGCGCCCCAGTCATAGTAGTGGTTTTGATTTGCATTTCTCTAATGGCTAATAACTTAGGCATCTTTTCATATGCTTATTGACCATCTGTTCATCTTTGTAGAACTGTATATTCAAAACTTTTGCTTTTTTATAATTTTTTTTTTTAGAACAGTTTTAAGTTTACACTAAATTGAGAGGCAGGTACATAGATTTCCAATAGACTCTGCCCACACACGTACACAATCTCCATTACCAACATTCCTCACCATAATTTTTTTTTTTTTTAAACATCATTCACCATAATGGTGCAGTTTTTTTTTTTTTTTTTTTTACCAGGATGAACCTACGTTGACACATCATAATCACTCAAAGCGTGTAGTTCCCTTAAGGGTTCACTCTCGGTGTTGTGCATTCAGTGTGTTTGGACAAATGTTATAATGACATCTATCCATCATTATAATATAGAGTATTTTCTCCATCTTAAAAATCTGTGATCTACCTGTTCATCTCTCCTCCCACTCAACTGATCTTTTATATAAGTTTTGACTTTACCATAATGTTATATAGTTGAAGTCTTATAGTATGCAGCCTTCTTGGATTGGCTTCTTGCACTTAGTAATGTGTATTTAAGTTTCCTTCATATTTTTTCATGGCTTGATAATTTCTTTTTAGCACTCAATAATCTGTTGTCTGGATGTACCATAGTTTATCTGTTCACCTACCGAAGGATGTCTTTGTTGCTTCTAAGTTTTGGCAGTTAGAATAAAGCTTATGTGCAGGTTTTTGTGGACATAGTTTTATTTTTTAATGTTTATTTTTGAGAAAGTGTGTGCGTGTGCACGTGAAGGCAAGCAAGGGAGGGGCAGAGAGAGGGAGACAGAGGATCTGGACCAGACTCCACGCTGACAGCAGAGAACCCAATGTGGGGCTTTGAACTGTGAGATCATGACCTGAGTCAAAGTGACGTTTAACCGAATGAGCCACCGAGGTGCCCCTTGTGCATAGTTTGATCTTCTTTGGGTAAATACCAAAAAGCACAATCACTGCATTGTGTAGTAAGAGTATGTTTACTTTTGTAAGAAACTATTAAATTGTCTCCCAAGGATATTTTGCATTCTTTCCAATAGTGTCTGAGAGTTCCTATTGCTCCACATCCTTGCTTGGCATTTGGTATTATCATTGTTCTAGATTTTGACATTGTAATAGGTGTGTAGTGTTATCTTACTGTTGTTTTAATTGTCATTTCATAGGTGACATATGATGTGTATCTTACTGTTTCATTTTGCATTTCCCAGGTGACACATGATGAACATCTTTTCATATGCTTATTTGCTATCTGTTTATCTTCTTTGGTGAAGTGTCTTTTAAGGTCTTTGTTCTCGAAATTGGATTCTTTTTTTATTGTTGAGTTTGAAGAATTCTTTGTATATTTTGGATAACAGTTTTTTTTTTTTTTTTTTTTTTTTTTTTTAATCAGGTATGTCTTTTGGAAATATTTTCTCCCAGTTTCTGGCTTGTCTTCATACTCTTTTGATATTGGCTTTTGCAGAGCAGAAGTTTTTAATTTTAATGAAGTCGAGCTTCTTAGTTATTTCTTTCATGGATTATGTCTTGGGTGTTGAATCTAAAAAGACATCACTGTACCTTAGAAAACCCATTTAGATTTTCTTCTATGTTCTCTTCCAGGAGTTTTATAGTTTTGTGTTTTACGGTTAAGTCTGATGCATTTTGAGTTAATTTTTGTGAAGGGGTTTAATTAACGTCTGTCTGGATTAGTTTTTTTGAATGTGGCCATCGAGTTGTTCTGGCACCATTTGTTGAAGACACTGCCTTTGCTCCGTTGTATTGCCTTTGCTTCTTTGTTAAAGGTCAGTTGAGGGGTCTATTTCTGGGCACTCTGAGCTGTTGGGGTGATCTCTTTGTTTTTTGCTAATACCACGCTGTCTTGATTACTGTAGCATTAACACTAAGTCTTGAAGTTGGGTAGTGTCACCCTTTCACCATTTCTCTCTCTTTTGGCTCTTTCCAACTGGAAGTTGGGTCTAGAGTCTTGGTTAATTAAGGCTGATGATATTTGGTATTTTAGAGGTAAGGTTGTATACTTATTGCATCACATCAGGAGGCACTTAAGGTCAAGTTGTGCAGCTGTTGTTGATACTAAGTTTGTTCTTTTGGTTGAGCTGGTGACTGACAGATCTCTTCATTTTAAAGATCTGTTTGTTCACTGAATTTAGCAAGTCATTGGTGGGTGGTATTTGAACATACTGGGAATATTCTGTTCTCAATTTGTCGTTCTTTCATGTAATGGTTTTAGCATCCTTTGTTGAACCATGCCTCAGTAAATTATTTCACTGAGGGAGGCTTTTTTGTTTTTGAAATTCTTCAATTTTTATTGTATTTTTTTCTAAGTCATTTCACTTACAGCTTTAATATTTAATAGTGGCGTGGAGTTATTGTTTGTGTGGCATATTTTCAAACTAAGGACAGATACAGATAATGGGACAGCCTATAGAAAATGGTTATGGCTGCAGTGAAGGTCACTGCAGGCCAGGGAAATCTGTTGTTGGCAGGCAGAGGTGCTGAGTTTTCCCTTACCTAATTGTTTCTTTTAATGAAAACTAGAAAGTTTCCAACTGTAGGCACATCTGTATGTCTTTGGATTTTGGGTTTTTCCAGGATTTGGAAAGTAACTTCCAGGAATGGGCCTAGGAAGTCCATTTATAGGGTATGAGTATTTTTAGGCTCTTGGTCACTTATTTCCAGGTTATTTAGACTTAAAAGTATCAAAGACTACAACACGTTCAGTGATGAATGAATTAAATTGACTAAATTGTAAAATAGAAGATTGAAATGCTTCCCCTTTTAATTTGCACCTTCTCTTTTCCTATTGTTCTTAGGGAAAAAGAATTTGCGTTTAGATTTTTAATAATTCTCTTCTATAGTTCAGAGCTAATACAGTATTCATAAGCACTATCTTTCTTGCTTATGAATTTGAAGTTATGTGCAGTAACGAAAATCAGAGCAGCCTCATTGTGTGCATTATGTTTTTATTTTTTTAAGTAGGCTTTGCACCCATTGTGGAGCCCAGTGTGGGGCTTGAACTCCAGACCTGAGCTGAAATCAAGAGTTGGACGCTTAGTTGACTGAGTCATCCAGCCACTCCGTATTGTGTACGTTATTAATTAGGAAACCCAGGCATCCATTCTTTTAATACGGTTAGAAGATTTCTTTCACTCTGTATGGACATCTTTACAGCAGAGACACACCTGTGCTTCCACTGTGAGGGAGGGACTTGCTTCCCAGGCTTTCAGGCTTATCTGGTGATGGTCTCCAGGAAGATTCTTTCAAGTTCTTGGAGACATGCCTTTAGCTCTTCCCGCAACGGAGTATTTGTCTCTCCCTATTCCTTCCACCTGCCTCCCTCCCTCCCTCCCTCCCTCCCCCCCTTCTTCCCTTTTCATCTTTTGCTATTTACTGTCAAGTCTTCAGATTTTTTTTTTTTTTTTTTTTAATGGAGATGAGCTGTGTGTCTGGATCATTACCAGGTGGCAGTAACAGTAGCAACCCTATTAATTTCTGTATTCTAATTCCAAAAAAGGGTATTGAAGTGTAGTTTGCTGGGTGTACCACCCTCTAACCTGACCACCAGTCATCAGTGGTCATCTTTTTAAAGATTTTATTTTTATATAATCTCTGCACCCAACATGGGCTTAAACTCCACAACCCTTCGATCAAGAGTTGCATGCTCTACTGACTGAGCTGGCCAGGTGCTTTGGTAGTCACCTATCTTTTATTCAAATAAAAGTTTATTTCTGTAGTGTTATGTTTGAAGGTCTCACTACATTTTTTCCCGTTCTTTGTCACCATTGCTATCCTTTCAAGTGAATTCTACAATTGAGTACTCTGTTAATATTTCCTACATAGAAAACGTGATCCTTTTAAATTATTAGGGATTCAGGAATCTTTTTGACAGTTTCTCCAGGAACCTATTAGGTGAGAACACGGTGTGTTTGTAGGTGTTCGGGAGTAGGGTGGTGTGGTGAGTCCATTTTATGTTAAAGTAGGAAGAGCTTGTGTTCTAAAGACTTGGTTATCAGGCCTCACTCTGCCATATACTAGTTTGCTACCTGACCCTGGATAACTCTGTTGATAACTCTAAGTCCTTCCTCTTATAAAACAGTGATATTAATCCACATGCCAGATTTGCTTTTATAGGCTTGTTATGGCATCTTTAAAAAAAATTTAATAGGCTTTAGCATTGTGGTATTTTAAATAATCCATTATAGGTCCGTCATTCCTGAGTCGTTATTTTTGATGATGCATTTAATCTGCAATTTCGGAAGTGATTGCTTTTTAAAGATTCCTTTAAAAGTTAATTAGCACTTGGTAATCTTTCTAGCAGAAGTTCTGAATGGTGGTTTCTCAGGCCTAAAAGCTTTTTGCCCATGAAATAAACCACTCATAATATTGTTTGTGTGGAGGAAATACACTGGATTCCAATTGGTATTCTAGAATCTTAGTTTTTACAGTTAAAAAAAATTTTTTATTCATTTTTGAGAAAGAGAGAGAGAGACAGAGGATGAGTGGGGGAGGGGCAGAGAGAGAGGGAGACACAGAATCTGAAGCAGGCTCCAGGCTCTGACCTGTTGGCACAGAGCCGGATGTGGGGCTCAAACTCGTGAACTGCGAAATCATGACCTGAGCTGAAGTCTGACACTTAACCTACTGAGCCACCCAGGTGCCCCTTTACAGTTTGTTTTAGTGATTAGAATAGTTCTCTCTGCTTCACACCTCAGTATCTCCCAGAATTTGGGTAGAGAAAGAGACCCTTTTTGATTCTTAACCTAACAACTAATATAGTGAGTGGCACAAAATTGGTTCTCCAGAAGTATATGAACTGAGCTCTTTGTCCCAGACTCTATGGACTTCTTGGGAACAAAGTTCAAAAGCAGGGGGAGGAAGGACAGAGTATATACTTCTGTTGAAGACCTGGATGGAGCAAGCTACTGGGGGGAGGTAGGGGTGGAAACTGTAGCAGCTTCCAGCAGAACAGGTGAATGGTGATGGTAAAGTGAAGCATAAAAGATAGAAGTACATAGGCTTAAGGATTGCCTTGCTCTGAAGGTCCAGACAAGTGTGAAGATGTGTATGTGTGTATGAACACTCTGCACTGTCTTTGCTGTAGGTAAGAATTGCTCTGGAGGCTGACCGTGATTTTTTCTTTTTTTTAAATTTTTTTTTTCAACGTTTTTTATTTATTTTTGGGACAGAGAGAGACAGAGCATGAACGGGGGAGGGGCAGAGAGAGAGGGAGACGCAGAATCGGAAACAGGCTCCAGGCTCCGAGCCATCAGCCCAGAACCTGACGCGGGGCTCGAACTCATGGACCGCGAGATCGTGACCTGGCTGAAGTCGGACGCTTAACCGACTGCGCCACCTAGGCGCCCCAGTGATTTTATTTTTCAAGTAGTAGTTCCCAAAATGCTCAAACCAGTAAGTGAAAGAACAACTGTTGAGAAACAGAATAGTTCCAGCCATAGATAATTTGCTGAGTACAATGTAGAAACAAACAGACCTTTAGAGTGAGGATGTCTGTCAGTCACCAGCTCACCTAGGGACATGGCCTTTTTCTTTTTTGAGTTGGGTGGAGATGAGTTCTGCCAGAACCTTTTCTCTGTTATTTTTGAATTTTTTGAATTTTTATTATTTTTTTTTAAGTTTATTTTATTTATTTATTTTTTAACATTTATTTATTTTGAGACAGAGACAGACAGAGCATGAACAGGGGAGGGTCAGAGAGAGGGAGACACAGAATCTGAAACAGGCTCCAGGCTCTGAGCTGTCAGCACAGAGCCCGACGCGGGGCTCGAACTCATGGACCGTGAGATCATGACCTGAGCCGAAGTCGGACGCCTAACCGACCGAGCCACCCAGGCGCCCCTGAATTTTTTTTTTTTTTTTAACGTTTATTCTTGAGAGAGAGAAAGAGAGTGTGAGTAAGCAGGGAAGGGGCAGAGAGGGAGGGAGACGCAATCTGAAGAGGCTCCAACCTCTGAGCTGTTAGCACAGAGCCTCATGTGGGGCTTGAACTCAAGAATTGTGGGATCATGACCTGGGCCTAAGTCAGATGCTTAACCAACTGAGCCACCTAGGCACCCTGTTTTTCTCTGTTATTATATTCATATATTCACATATTCTTCCAGTGACTTTGTTGGTACAGATGTAAAAGTCCGGACTTCTTTTTTTTTTTTTTTTTTTTTCTCCTGCAAGGTCACACATGATCTGTTCCTGTCTGCTTCTTCAACCTCGTCTGGTTCCATTTTCTCCTTTTCTCATTAAGTGTCAATCGTATTGGCCTTCTTAAGTTTGTTTCTGATCTTAAGGCCTTGTTTTCATTTGTTTTCCCTGTCTGTCTGGAGCCCTGCTTTCAGATCTTTGCCTGCCTGTGTCTCTTGTCTTTCACGTCTCTTTTAAATGTCACTTAAGAGAAGCCTTCCCTGAAGACCCAATCTAAAGTAACACATTCAGAGGCACCTGGGTGGCTCAGTTGTTTGAGTGTCCGACTTTTAATATCACCTCAGGTCATGATCCCAGGGTGGTGGGATTGACCGCATTGGACTCTGTGCTGAGCGTGGAGCCTGCTTAAGATTTTTTCTCTCTCCCTCTCTCACCCACTTGTGCACGTGCACACTCTCTCTCTCTCTAAAAAATAAAAATATAAAATAACACATTCATTTACAGTCGATATTTAACATGATTGTATTTTCTTCATATTACTCCTTCCTCCCTCTCTCCCTCCCTCTCTTTCTTTCACAGAAATACCTTTTTCCATTGGAATGTATGCAGCCTGAAGTTAGGGACACTATTTTGTTTGCTGCACTATTTTATTCTCAGCACCTAGAACAATGCCTGGTACATAGCAGGCTTTCAGCAGTTTTATTGAATAAATCCATTAATTAGCTGTCATGTGGTACAGTGTAAAGTACTCTTTTGTTCAAAATCACTTACCTTTATTCACCAGATACCAATAAAGCATATGTCCTGTATCTTGTTGGGCTCCTGGTACTACAAAGTTGTCAGTTTTGTCCCTGAAGGTAGACAGTATTAGATACTGATTAAGACCATTGGCTTTGGTGTTCAAGTTCAAGCACTGCTGTTTAGTAGATTGTGGCCTTGGAAAGGTAAGGTCTCTAATCCTTTAGTTTTTTACCTAAAATATGGGGATAATTGGGGAGCCTGGGTGGCTCACTTGGTTAAGCGTCCAACTTCAGCTCAGGCCATGATCTCACGGTTTGTGGGTTCGAGCCCCGCATCGGGCTCTGTGCTGACAGCTCAGAGCTTGGAGCCTGCTTCAGATTCTGTGCCTCCCTCTCTCTCTGCTCTTTCCCTCGCTCATGCTCTGTCTCTCTCTTGCTCTTTCTCTCTCAAAAAGAAACATTAAAAAAATTAAAGGAAAATGGGGATAAAGATATCTACTACATAGATTTATTACTAGGAATAAATAAATGAATAAAGAAAGCATTTAGTACAATGCTTGGCATATATATGTATATGCTCAGATATTGGTACTTTTTTTTTTCCTTTTTTGTTTTTAAGTTTATTTACTTCTTTTGAGAGAGAGTGTGTGTGTGCACACAAGCAGGGGAGGGGCAGAGAAAGAGGAGGAGAGAGAATCCCAAGCAGGCTCCATGCTGTTAGTACAGAGCCCAATGCAGAGCTTGAACTCACAAACTGAAATCATGACCTGCGCTGAAACCAAGAGTTGGACACTTAAATCAACTGAGTCACCTAGGCGCCCCAGATACTGGCTCTTTTTAAGAAAAATTTTTATTTTGAGATGCCTGTGTGGGTCCTTTGGTTGAGTGCCTGACTTTGGCTCAGGTCATGATCTTGCGGTTCATGAGTTCGGGTCCCATGTCGGGCTGTGTGCTGACATCTCAGAGCCTGTAGCCTGCTTCAGTTCAGATTCTGTGTCTCCCTCTCTCTCTGCCCCTGCCCTACTCATGCCCTGTCTCTGTCTCTGTCTCAAATATAAACATTAAAAAAAAATTAAAAAAAGAAAGAAAAATGTTTATTTTAGCCAGGTGCTCTTCCATTAATTGAGGGAGAATCACTGAATTTAGTGTTTTCCATACCCTGGACAATTCCTTGTAAGAACTACAGATCAATGCTGGTCTGTTCTTCTTTTATAGGAATGTATGATCGAAACTACTGTACATTTTGACATCCACTGAGTTGCTGCAGAGCTGGATTTTCAGGTGTACCTCAGTTGTAGATCTTCAAAAGTTGTATTTCTCATACTTTGGCAGTGATAAGATTTACCTAGAGAACTTACTACTAAGGCACTCATTTTTGACCCTCAGCCCCCATTTTCAGGATGGAGGTTTGGAGAGAGAATTGAGAATTTTTATTTCTGTGAGGTGATGCTGGGATTTCTAAAGTAGGGCTTTTCAAAGTTACCCGAATGGGGCGCCTGGGTGGCGCAGTCGGTTAAGCGTCCGACTTCAGCCAGGTCACGATCTCGCGGTCCGGGAGTTCGAGCCCCGCGTCAGGCTCTGGGCTGATGGCTCAGAGCCTGTAGCCTGTTTCCGATTCTGTGTCTCCCTCTCTCGCTGCCCCTCCCCCGTTCATGCTCTGTCTCTCTCTATCCCAAAAATAAATAAACGTTGAAAAAAAATTAAAAAAAAAAAAAAAACAAACAAAAACAAAGTTACCCGAATACAGTAGCCACTAGCCACATGCGGCTGTTGAGTACTTGAAAGGTGGCTAGTTCAAAATATGATGTGCTTTAAGTGTAAAGTACACAGGACTTTGTAGACTTAGTATTAAGAAAAGCGTAAAATATCAAAATTAGTTTTTTCAAAATATTGATTATATGTTAAAATGGTAATGTTTGGGATATATCCAGTTAAATATAATAGTAAAAATAATTCCACATCTTTTCACTTCTTAATGTGGTTGCTAGAAAATGTAAAATTGCATACATGACTTGCTTTTGTGCCTTGTATTATATTTCTCTTAGAAAAACATACTGCCCGTCTCTTAAAAATATCTTCTAAGGTCTCCATAAAGTAAATTTCTCTGAGATAGCCTGTTTTTGAAATCATACATTACCAACAAACCCTCTAAATTGAGTGAAAATCCATTCACTTGTTTTCAGGTGATAATAAACACAGAGACTTACATTGTTCAAGGAACTCCAGGTTAGGGAGGGAGGCAATATATATTTACAAGGCATCCTAGTCAGTTCTAAAATACAGACCAGAGCAGACTACTAATTTAAAATTTGAGTTTACTTCCATTGCTAATTGGTAGTATTTGTGTTCCACTTATCGTATCCTAGCCCTGCTTTACTCACACAGGCTTTAAAATTGTTGGTTTTCCTGGGGCGCCTGGGTGGCTCAGTCGGTGGAGCATCCAACTTCAGCTCAGGTCATGATCTCAGTCTGTGAGTTTGAGCCCCACGTCAGGCCCTGTGCTGACAGCCCTGAGCCTCAAGCCTGCTTCAGATTCTGTGTCTCCCTCTCTCTCTTTCTGCCCCTCCCCCACTCATGCTCTGTCTCAATCTCTCTCTCTTTCTCTGTCAAAAATAAATAAATGTTAAAAAAAAAATTTTAAAAATTGTAAGTTTTCCTTGAAAAGTTTAATATTTTGTGCCATTTCTTGTTGAGTCAGCATTTGGATCCTCCTTTTCATTAGTCTTTGCAATTTAATTACAACTCTTAGGAATTGGTTGCTTTGGCTGTATTTATGGGTTAATGACCTTCATACTTTTACTATCTGGAACAGTCTTCAGTTTTAGATAGAATTACAATCACAAGGCTGATTCTCAGTCACTTTTGCTTTGAGATTTATTTTCTGTTTTTAGCTTTCAATTTTAATCTTACATGCTTCATATAAGCATTTTGTGCACAATTATACGTACTTGGGTCATTATACAATTGTACACTGTTTCGGGGGTGATTAGAAACAATGCTTAGAAAACTATCAATAAATTGCTAAATGTATTTTTAGAATGGCTTCAGATATTTGGTATAGGATTAGATGATCCAGTCCTTAAGGTTTATATTTTTATATTATATTTTATGTTTATTGATTTAGTTCATTTTTCCCCCACAGTATTTCTTGAATAGACCTTTGTCTTTTAAATTTTAGAAAATACTTTGAACACGTGTTATTGATGGAATATAAGATGATGTTATGAGGTACTTAGCAATAAGTCAAAGAATAAATTTCTTTTTCCTTTTTCTTCCTTTGGTCTTAGTAGGGATAAAGTGGTAAATTCTTATAACACTTAATATTCTTCTTTTAAAAACTAGGAAGGTATTATACTTGGCCTTAGGCAGACCATGATATTTAATCAGAATTTAGTTCTTTGGTTTTTGTGTGTGGGTTTCTTATTTGCAGTTTACTATTACCTTCTACTAATGGGACACTGAAGACAGTTTCCATCAGAAATAAGTTGATTTAAGCAGAAGTTAGTTGAATTACCAAAATTCTAAGTTAGAAATCCAGCAGAAACATGCGAGGGTAGGTGAATGAAGTACAGGAATAATTCAGATCTTTGAACCTTTTTCTCCACTTATGTTACTGTTGATTTTTTATGTATAATGTTGATTCACATATGTTAACTTATCTTTACCAGGTGTCCATGGATCTCAATAGTGCCAGCACTGTTGTTCTTCAGGTCTTAACACAGGCCACCAGTCAGGATACTGCTGTATTAAAACCAGCAGAGGAGCAATTGAAACAGTGGGAGACACAGCCAGGTTTCTATTCAGTGTTATTGGTAAGTTGTTGTAAAATAGTTGATTACTATTTTTAATAAAACGAGACACCATTCATTTAATTGTTCTCAGAATCTACTTGTACTGGTGGTTTACTTTAGTGAAACTGATGCAGATGTTTGCCTGTCATTGCCACTGCCGTTTATTCAGGGCATGGCACTTGAGAGTGTTGAAATGTTTGTTGATTGTTGAATAGATAACTGAACAGGGTATTGGTAATGTCTGCTCAGAAGGCAGGACACTGCTGATACTCTGTTTTAGCATGTTAATGCTGACTTCAGGACTGTAGACAGTACACTTTCATGTTTTGTCTTTATTCTTGCCCCAGTTAATTTATGTTGTCACAGTTGTTCAGTCTCTCTACTGCAGCATAAGTCTGATCTCCCTTTGCTCAGTGGGTTGCTTTATTATTATTATTTTTTTATTGCTTATTTATTTATTTTGACAGAAAGCTTGGGGGAGGGGCAGAGAGAGAGAGAGAGAGGGAGAGAGAGAATCCCAAGCAGGTTCCATGCTGTTAGTGCAGAGCTGGCTGTGGGGCTTGATCTCAGGGACTGTGAGATCATGACCTGAACCAAGATCAAGAGTAGGATGTTCTACTGGCTGAGCCACCTGGGGGCCCTTTATGCTTTAACTAAACTTTTCTAGGAGTTCAAAGCTTTGGTTTATAAAAATTATTTTCTGAATGCCAGAATAAAAGAATGTCTTTTTTGTATTGACAGTCTTCTTTATTCTTTTCCTTCTTATGAAAATTTCGCAACTCTGATGAGTTTTTTTTTTTGCATTTGGCAAGGGCAGTAAGGCTGCCAGTTGGATCACAATTTGATCCAATTTTGAGACTTGGTTGCAAATGCCGAACAAACTCTTCACCATATCTTTTTTTTGTTTTTGTTTTTTTTTTGAGAGCATGAACAGGTAGGGTGGGGAGAAAGGTGGAGTGGGTGGGGGGAAAGAGAGAGAGAGAGAGAACAGAGAAAGAAAGGAAAGAAGGAAGAAAAGGACAAGAAAAGGGAAGGAAAGAAAGAAAAGAAGGAAGAAAAGGAAAAGGAAAGAAAGGAGAATCTTAAGCAGGCTCCATGCTCAGTGTAGAGCCAGACATGGGGCTTGATCCCATGACCCTGGAATCATGACCTGAGCCCAGAATCAAGAGTCGGATACTCAACCGGCTGAGCCACCCAAGTACCCCTTGTTTACTATATCTTATAAAAATAGAAGATTATGAAAGTTGACATACATATTCTTGATTTCATGGCTAAAATGCTTGATTTACTTGTTAAACTTAGGAAGATACTAGTCATACCTAGAATCATACTTGATATTCTGAATATAAGTGAAAGTTGGGTGTTTGGCCCAGTGGAAAAAAGGTAAAAAACATTGATTAAAAAATAAAAACAGGTTGCTTTTTAAAGATACTAAAGATAATATTCTATCCTTTTTTGGATAACCCTACTGTCACGTTTGTAAAATTTGGGTACAGAATATTTCTGAGTATCTTTATTCTTCATATGTTTATTTCAATGAATATACTGGATAATTAGCCTTGTGTTTTTTCAGGCTAAAATATAAAACACTTGTGGTATTTCTTATTTGGGTTACTCCCAGACCTTAAAAAAAAAACAGTAGCTTGCTGATTAACTGTTTGCTTTTTGTGCAGTTATGAATTATTACTTTTAAGTGCCTAAGCCTTTTGTTTTTATATTTACTAGCTCTACTTTTCTTCTTAGAGGGATAGTAAAATTTCTTTTAGATGGGATGGATTATAACAGATGGAGAAATTAAGTTACAGGCAGGAATTTTTTACTTTTCCCTGAACTCACTGTCTTGGTACTTTTAATCTCTTGTTGCCTTAGCTGTTCTTTCTAGTTTGGAGGTGGAAAATTTGCATTCCTGATCTTCAGACTTGTGTTCCTGTCTTGTTCTTCAAAGTACTTCAGGAATATTTCTACTTGGATTGACACCTGCAGCTTGACTTTTCTTGGTTCGCGAAGTTTAGGCGAGACAGGCAGATAGCCACCAACTTTCCACATTATTTCCATCCATTTGTTCATTTGCTCCTCAGGTATTTATGACTCCGTCTTTTGTGGAAGGCAGACATGTAAAGTGTTAAAATCGAATGCGATTAATGTGGTGGAAAAGTCCATTCTTTCTTTTGCAAAGGAGACCCAAAAGAGGGTCTCTGTCTTAGTTGTCAGGGGTATTAAGGAATAAATGGACATTACACAACTCTCTTTGTAAATTTTTTTTATTTCTGGTATGTACGTGGTTTTCTAAAAATGGGATATTTCTAAAAACATACCTGTTTTTTATAGCTTACATGTGATGTTTTTCTGTAGTAAGGAACATATGTCTGCATCATTGCTTTTGGTTTTGAGGTTTTCCCACACAAGGTTGTGTTTAGGAGTTCAACTTTGGGAGTGTTTAGGAGTTCAACTTTGGGAATTTGAGTAGTTTATGGTCTGAAGTATAGTGCAATTTCAGTCAGTTAAGATACTCCTCATTTCCCCTATGTAACCACTAACCTAGATAAGTTTTTTATAAAGAAACAAAACACTTTATGGGCACCTGGGTGGCTCAGTCGGTTTGAGCATCCTGAGCATTCGGCTCAGGTCACACTCTTCATGGTTTGTGAGTTCAAGCCCTGCATCGGGCTCTATGCTGACAGTAGTGGGGGCCTGCTTTGGATTCTCTGTCTCCCTCTCTGTCTGCCCCTCCCCTGCTTGCTCTTTCTCCATCTCTCTCTCAAAAATAAATAAACATTAAAAAAAAAAGAAATAAAACACTTTAATTCTGTGTTTGTGTTGTCTTAAATTAGTGTTAACATTTGTTGTATTTTTATTTCCATATACAAGTGTTAGTTATGAATTTTTGTTAATTTTAGTAATTTTTTTGGTAAAAATTTATAAAGGTCACAGAACAGTTATAATTTTCTCCTTGATCATTAAGACCTTGTTGCATGGTTTATTTGCACAGTCATTTTTATGATCTCCTGCAGCTCTGCAAAGCAAGGACTGTACTTGAATTAATGTTCTGTCACATTTATTTGTAAGCTTGATTATTTTGATAAGAGAATACTTTAAAATAACTTCTTTCATAGCATGTGCTGATAATGCAGGGGCTTTGACTCCTTAGAATCTTTGAATGTATGCTTTGGTGGGTCTACTTTTGTTTTTAATTGAGAAGATATTTATTTCAGTGTTTTGTGTGTAGGTTGTGATATATAATTAGGTTTCTTTTTTTCTGAGTTTAATTTTTTATTAGGAAAATTTTCAGACATCTAAAAGTAGACTAGTTAAATGGATCCCAAATATTTATTACTCAGCTTAAAAATGAACATACTTCTACCATGTGTGCTTTCTTACATGAACTCTGGAGCTCATAGAGATTTAGAAAACATGTTCTCTGTAGCAATAACACTTAAGTGAAACATTTAAAGTGTTATCCATATTTCACTATGGGTAAAGTAATTATACTTTAACTTATGACATGTTCATTTTAATGCTTTGTTTTTTGTTTTTTTTACAGAATATTTTTACAAACCACACTCTGGATATAAATGTAAGGTGGCTTGCTGTGCTATATTTTAAGAATGGAATTGATCGTTATTGGAGACGTGTAGCACCTCAGTAAGTTCTGTCACTCTCCCTGGCCCATGTAATCCTTTCCAAATTCGGGGGGGTATACAGATGTTCCTCTTAATCTTTATTCTTCATGTGGAAGAATGCATTTGTGCTTGCTTCAGCACACACATTAAGTTAGAACAGTGCAAGGAAGGTCAGCATGGTCCCTGTGTAGGATGACATTCACTTTCTTAAAGCATTTGATATTTAAAAGAAAAATGTGTTAACTACTGAAGAAGTAAAGGGTTCTATATGTCAGTATTTCTATTACTGCCTTTCTCCCCGAGTTATTTTTATTTAAGAGGGAGGCTGTGGATTTCTTGCTGTCTTTTGCTTTTGAGGGTATCTAATTTTATGGGCACAAAAATGCTAGGTGAATGAATTAGGTTGCAAAGTTTTGGTTTTTTTTTGCTGTTTTTTTTTTTTTAAGAGAAGTATGAGATTAGGATTTTGAAAAAAAGTTACTGAGAAGGAAATCCCAGGTCATTTTACCTTCCAAGTCTTCTGCATAATTGCCTTTGTGGTGGGAATAGGGTCGTAGCCATTTGTCATCCCCTCAGATTGAGTTGTAACTGCTCTATAGATGGTTAAGTGAACAGATATCTCTTGATAGTTAATTACATGTTATGTAATAGATGGAAATTAAGTATAGACATGACCCTTGAATTCATTTGATAAAATATAGTGAACTTTGCTAAAGAAGTAACTTAGTCTTTGTTCCCCAGTAGATGGCACTATAGCTCTTTATGTTCTTTATATTCATAAGTCCTTAAAAAAATAAACTTGTCACAGTACTTCAAGGTGCGTATAGAATATGCTCTTGAATAATATTAGAAGCAATAAGCATATTTAAAGAAAATTTTTTTGATGTTTGTGTATTTTTGAGAGAGAAAGGGAGAGCATGAGCAGGGGAGGGACAGAGAGATAGGGAGACAGAATCTGAAGCAGGCCCCAGGCTCTGAGCTGTCAGCCCAGAGCCCAATGCTGGGCTCAAACTCATGAGCCATGAGATCATAACCTGAGCCAAAGTCAGACACTTAACCGACTGAGGCACCCAGGCACTCCAAAACAACTAGAGTATTGTAAGGCTGCACTAAGGGTACTGTAATATAAAATAAACATTTCTCTTACTTTAGAATTCATAATTTTGAGAGAAATGAAGCAGTGATGAGGAATTGTGTATTATTGATTTACTGGAACCATTGCAGCACTGCACGCCTTTCTATTGCTCTGTCCAATTGAATTTTAGATAGCTCTGAAAATTCATTCTGTTTTACCAGTTAATATGAAGAATATGGTTACCAATGACAATTTTGGAAGGTAGAATTAAAGGTAGATTCAATATTTCAGATCATACATTCACATAAAGAATTGAAAATGGGAATTTAGTTTAAATATGAAAAGTTAAAGGGGATATATGGTATTAGGTAGTTAAATCTGAAGCTTTTTCTTGTAGTATATATTGAGATATACCCTGGAATGGAGATGAATGTGGGGAGGGAGCAAGGATGGTAAGAATGTACTCAGAAACGCAGCAAGGGAGCAACACTCAGTTATAGAACTCATTTAAATTTAACACACTTAAAACATCTGCTTGTGTGTGTTCTTATCTAAGTTTCATCTTATATAGTTCCTGCCCCTACTGCTATTTTCACAGAATGAGCATCAATTTGAACTTACAGATCATTACTGTATATAATTCAACTTTAACTGGGTCCTAATTAATTAGATACTATGCAGTTTGTGCTTGGAAACTAATCTGAATTCATCTAATGATAGCATGTGCATGAAATTAAAGGTGCGGTGTTAACCATTAGTGGAGAATTGCTAAAGACATGAGTTTTCTCCAGGTTAATATCTAAGTTGGAAGTACAACACAATCATAAAAGGATTAAAGCGATCATTTCTCATGGGAAAGCCTAGACTTGCATTAGGCTTTGACTCTTTTTCACCTGAACGTTTATCTTAATCTTGTTTTCTCATTTGTTTACTCAACTGGTCATAGTTAAGGTTTACAGAGACTGTTATTGAAGTACAATATACAACATAATTGAGAAAGTGCACAAATGAAGGGTACAGTTTTAATATTTATAATGTGACCACATCCATGTAACTAGCACTTGCAAGTAGGTGGAACATTAGTAGCGCCCAGAAGCCTTCCTCCTGCCTCGCTGTCACCTGTGCACCCCTCCCCAGCAACATTTGACATCTCTTAACCATACATTAACCTTACCTGTTTCTGAAGTTCCACAAATGGAAATCTTATACTATGTTGTTTTGTGTGTCTTTCATTCATTTTTAGATTTGTGAGATTTACCCATGTAAATGCCTGAAAAGTTTTCTCATATGTAGAAGGAAAATATTCCATGTTAGGAACATAGCATATCTATTTGTTCTGCTGTTGGGCGTTAAGGTTGTTCCTAGTTTTTGTCTATTAATAGTCATGCTTCTTGAAAACTCTTCTGCATATCTTATTGCACATAAGTGCATTTTTTGGTCATGTGTAGTCAAATGTGTGTTCAGCTGTAGTAAATACCATCAATTTGTTTTCAAAAGGTTCATACTAATTTACACTTCCACAGGGGCATATCACTGTTGACATTTGCTGCTCATTAGCACATTTGGTCTTATCTGTCATTTTGGTAAATTTTTCATTTTTCTCATCAACAATGAATATCTTTTTCATATACTTATTAGCCATTTGAATACCCTGCTTTTATAAAGGGCTGCCATTGTACAAAAAAATGGGTTATCTTACTGATTTCTGGGACTTCATAGGTTTTGGACTTAGGTCTTTTGTTGAAAATACACATTGGAGGGGTGCCTGGGTGGCTCAGTCAGTTAAGCGTCCGACTTCAGCTCAGATCATGATCTCACGGTCCGGTCCGTGAGTTCAAGCCCCGCATCGGGCTCTGTGCTGACTGCTCAGAGCCTGGAGCCTGTTTCGGATTCTGTGTCTCCCTCTCTCTCTGACCCTCCCCCGTTCATGCTCTGTCTCTCTGTCTCAAAAATAAATAAATATTAAAAAATAAAAAAAGAAAAAAAAAGAAAATACACATTGGAAATATTTTCTCTCTGTCACGTGCCTTTTCACTTTCTTGTGTTTTTTGAGGAGAAGTTCTTAATTTTAATGAGGTTCAACTTAGCTATTTTTATATTTTTTTGGAGCCTATTATAAAATTTTTGCTTAGTCCAAGATTATGAAAATATTCTGCACTTTCTGCTAGAAGCGTTGTTTTCTGTTTTACACTTAGGTGGATTATCTGTCTGGAAGTGATTTGTTAGGTGTGTATGCGGAGTGAGGCTGCAGCCGGTATTCCTTCTCTAACACATTTCAGTGGTTCCCTTGTATGTGCTGTTCATATATAAGGATCTGTTTTTGGATTCTTTGTCCTGTGGCCTTTCTGTCTTTGCTTTAGTTGTTACTACTTTCTTTATTTTTTCGGATTTAACTTGCTGGTTTGTAGCTTTTTGAAATGGAAGCATAGATAATTCACTTTTAGTTTTCCTTATATATGCATTTAAAACATTAGGTGTTTTCTTGTAATCTTAGCTTTAATTCAGTTTTATTACCACTCAGTTGATAAGATTTTAGAATTCCTCTTGTGATTTCTTTTTATACCCATGGGTTAATTAGAAGTATATTTCCTAATTTCCATCATGTGGGGCTTTTTAGTTATTCTTTTGTTACCGATTTCATCCTTGGAAATGTGCTGTCTTGTGTTACAATCTCAGTATATTGTTCTGTGTTAAATGTTATATGTGTGCCTGAAATGTTATATGTGTGCCTGTTACATGTGTGTTTTGCCATAATTGGTCACTTATGCTATTCACATCTTCTATATCCTTATTCATTTTGTTGTTGCTTTTTTCATCATTTTCTGAGACAGATATGTTATCTCCAAATAGGATTAAGTATTTGGCCATTTCTTCTTTACATTCTGTTTTTGCTGTATATGTACAGGGACTATATTATTAGGATCATACAAGTTAAATGTTTTTACATTTTTGTTGAATTGACCTTGTCCTAATCTTGAAATGTTCCTCTTTGTTTCTAGTAATGTGTCTTATGGTTGCATGGTACATCTTGTTCTGCTTTTTTCTTTCAATTTCTTTGTTCTATTTAAAGCCTTTTTAAAATTTTTTTTATGTTTTATTTTTTATTTAAAAAAATTTTTTTTAACGTTTATTTATTTTTGAGACAGAGAGAGACAGAGCATGAACGGGGGAGGGGCAGAGAGAGAGGGAGACACAGAATCAGAAGCAGGCTCCAGGCTCTGAGCCATCAGCCCAGAGCCTGACGCGGGGCTCGAACTCACGGACCACGAGATCGTGACCTGAGCCGAAGTCGGACGCTCAACCGACTGAGCCACCCAGGCGCCCCCTTTTTTTTTTTTAAAGTAACCTCTCCACCCATGGTAGGGATTGAACTTATGGCCCAGAGATGAAGAGTTGCATGCTCTACAGACAGAGCCAGTTAGGTGCCTCTAGAAGTCCATTTTTCCTCATTATATTTTAATCTGTATATTTTCTACTGACTTCTCCTTAAGTTTGTTACCTTTATTTTGCTATTTTTTAAAAAGTCAATTCTAGGATTTTCCTTTGGTATTTTTTAAAACATTGTTTTTGAAGTTTATTTATTTTGAGAGAGAGAGAGCATGGGCAGGGGAGGGGCAGAGACAGAGGGAGAGAGAGAAAATCTCAAGCAGGCTCTGAGCCTCAAACCCACAGACTGAGATCATGACCTAAGCTGAAACCGAGTTAGACACTTAACCTCCTGAGCCCCCCAGGCACCCCTATTTTTGTTTTTTGTTTTTAAATGAATTCCAGCTCTGTGGTGAAATAGTACAGTTTTCACCTATTTTGATCAACAAATTCATAATTTTTTTAAAGTGTGATTTTGATAATTACAATGTCTGTATTTCCTGTGTGTGTGGTGTTTTTGTTTGTTTTTTCTTTTTTCTTTCTTTTCTTGTTTTTTTTTTTTTTTTTTTTTTTTTTTTTTGGCATGGTGCCCACTGTGGGACCTGAACTCAGTACCCTGAGGTCAAGACCTGAGCTGAGATCAAGAGTTGCATGCTTAACTGAGCCACCCATGTGCCCTGTGTATCTCCTATTTAAAAAAAAAATTTTTTTTTTTTTTTTTTTTTTTACATTTTATTTATTTTTTGAGAGAGACAGAGACAGAGCACAAGTATGGGAGGGGCAGAGAGAGAGGGAGACACAGAATCGGAAGCAGGCTCCAGACTCTGAGCTGTCAACACAGAGTCCGACGCGGGGCTCAAACTCATGGATCGTGAGATCATGACCTGAGCCGAAGTTGGATGCTTAACTGACTGAGCCACCCAGGCACCCTTGTGTCTCCTATTTTTATTTGTGTTTTGATTTTAATAACTTTTACCTGGTTTGTAGTATACATAGTTTTTGACTGAATGCTAAGCATTGTTGAGGGAAAATTAGAGAGGCTTGGAATTTTATTTTTCTTTAGAGAAAATTTTAATTTTTTCCAGGCAGGCAAATAGAATATGACTTCAACCTTGACTTAGTTGAGGGTGCTCTCTTTCTGGTTTACTTTTTTTTTTTTTTTTAATTTTTTTTATATGTTTTTATTTATTTTGAGAGCCAGCAGGGGAGGGTCAGAGAGAGAGAGAGGGAGACACAGAATCTGAAGAAGGCTCCAGGCTCTGAGCTGTCAACACAGAGCCCCATGCGGGGCTCAAATCAATGAACCACGAGATCATGACCTGAGCCGAAGTTAAACCCTTAACCACCTGAGCCTCCCAGGCACCCCATCTTTCTGGTTTACTCTTAATCCTAATTTTTAGCCTTCTTCGGGTTTCAGCTGCAATCTTTGGGTGTTTGCCAAAGTATTGCCTTACTGGTTCGCCCTGAGCGTCAGTTTTTGCCTTTTCAGCACTTGAGACCTAGTGAAATCTCTTAGCTCATTAGTTGTGTAGTTCCTGCTTTGATTTTTTATGGGCAGATAGCTCCAGGGGAAATGTTCTGGTTCATCACAGTTCCTCTCCCTTTTTTCTAGACCTTCATCTTTCAAGTCATGGCTGCCTACATTGTTTTAGATGCTGCATTAGTTTCTTCAGTCTGCCATAACTAACTACCAGAAACTGGGTAGCTTACAACAACAGAATTGTCTTGTCCCGCAGTTAAGGAGGCTAGAAGTCTAAGGTGAAGATGCTTGTCAAGGCTTTGCTTATTCTGAAGGTCCTAGGGAAAAATCTTCCTTGTCTCTTTTTAGTCTCTGTTTGTGGTCTGCAATCGTTAGGGATTTTTGGCTTGCAGTTGTAATCCCAGTCTCTGCCTCCATCATCACATGGCTGCCTTTTCACGTGTTTCTTCCGTGTCTGTCCACGTTTTCCTCTCCTTGTAAAGGGCACCACCAGTCATTGGATCAGGGCCCACCCTAATTTGTTATGACCTCATTCTGACTTGATTACATCAGCAAGTGTCCAGTTTTAAAATGAGGTCACATTCAGAGATACTTGGGGTTAAGGCTTGAACATATCTTTTTGGAGGGACACAGTTCTACTCAACAGAGAGATGCCTTAATACTTAAAAAAACAAAAAGTTGTGTAGCACTTTTATAGCTGATCTTACTGGGATGATTCATCTGATGCCATCCACTCTATCATAGCCATAATGGAAAACCTTAATATGGGGGCTTTAAAATGTAATTTTTAAATAAACAATACATTCATATATATTTTTTTTAATTTTTTTTAACGTTTTATTTATTTTTGAGACAGAGAGAGAGACAGAGCATGAACGGGGGAGGGTCAGAGAGAGAGGGAGACACAGAATCTGAAACAGGCCCCAGGCTCTGAGCTGTCAGCACAGAGCCCGATGCGGGGCTCGAACTCAGAGACTGTGAGATCATGACCCGAGCTGAAGTCGGACGCCCAACCGACTGAGCCACCCAGGCGCCCCAACATTCATATATTTCAAAAATCAAAATGCGTATACTCTAATAGTGAATATTCTCCATCCTGGTCTTTTGCTCTTGTAGTTTACTAACTCATTTGCAGGCAGAATTGTTAGTATTGTTTTTATCCTTCCTGGAGATGTAAAATGAAAAATTATAAATTAGTTGATTTTTTTTTTTTTAATGTTTATTTTTGAGAGAGAGAACATGTGCAGGCGTGGGAGGGGCAGAGAGAGGTGGACAGAGGCTCTTAAGCAGGCTCTGTGCTGATACAGCAGGGGGCCTCCAAGGCCCCCTAAACTATCTGATTTCTAATAAGTCTTTAATTGCAAATATCCTCTGATTCCTGATCCCTTCCCCTATAGAATAACCTCACTCAGATTTTATAAAAGAAGTCAGTGGAAGGCTAATACTTATTCATACACACTTTTTTTTTTTTTTTTTAGAAACCATTAATTTTTTTAGGCAACTTTTTATATTAATAAAGCAGATGTCACAGTATCACATTTGTCATTCTGGATTTGTCTTATTTCCTGTTGCTTACTATTTTGTACTTTGTATTCACTTGTGAAGGAGCTTTACACTTAGGAATTACTTGATGTGTCAATATACAAGTAATGGCAATAATTCTATTTATTTACCAAAACTAATGAGTGGCCTCTTTTTTGAAAGGCTTTTTATTGTTAAAATTCAAAGTAGTGCTTACCTATGTTTATTGTTAGGTAGCATCCTCTTGCATAATGAATTAATCTTTTTACAGTGCTCTCTCAGAGGAGGAGAAATCTACGTTGCGTGCAGGGCTAATCACCAACTTCAACGAACCAGTAAACCAGGTTAGTGAGAACATGAATGCTAAGTATGCTTTCTGTTCCCCTACTTTCTACTTCGTTTCCAAACTAATTTTGTTTTTTGGCAGGAAAAATGAAGTTTTATCATGTCTATTGGTAATATTTGTGGGTTTTAAATTTTGAGGTTAATTTCTAGGTGTCAAGAATTTTTGTTATATGCTGTTTTAAAATTCAAAAGTCATTTTAAGAAATACAGTATTGAAAGCAAGTTTCTATATATTTCTAGTCTTATCGCTTCTCGGCCTTTTGGCTAAGATCAAGTGTATTTCTAGTCTTATTGCATAGAAATTAATTTTAATGATTTGTTATTCTCTACCTCCTTTTTAAAATTTTATTTGAATGTTTATTCATTTTTGAGAGAGCGAGCGAGCAGGGTAGGGGCAAGAGAGAGCAAGGGACAGAGGATCTGAAGCGGGCTCTGTGCTCTCAGCAGCAAGCTCAGTGCAGGGTCTAAACTCACAAACCTGAACCCATAAGATCATGACCTGAGGGGAAATTGGATGGATGCTCAGACCACCCAAGCACCCCATTCCCCTCCTTTTTTTAAACTATAGTATATCTTGTCTATTCCCGACACCCATGACATTTTCACTTCTCCCTATATACTGTAATAGATTATTCAGTTCCATTTCTTTCTTTCCTTTACAGTGAGATTTTGCGTGTAAGAATGTTTTGCATATGGATTCAAAAATTCTTAAATTTTTACAAGTTACTATTTATTACACTTAATTATTTTAATTTGAATATTTAGCCTCCCTGGATTTTGTGATGTATCTAATCCAGTTTTATCTCAATCTGTTCTACAGTGATCTTAGTTCTCTGCTTTGTAGTCCCTTGAAGGAGGTGAGGGAAGATTGGGATTAAAGAAGTATTTCTCACTGGGGCAGGAGATGGTTGGGAGGGGTTTGTGATAAACCATTGCTTAATATGCTCTGTCAGCCAGCATTTGGGAAACACTGATCTGTACAAATGTCATTATTTACAAACATAATATTTGATGTTCATTTCTACTCTTAGGTCAGTGATTCTCAAACTTTGTGATCTTATAACTTCTTTATTCTGCTAAAATGGCACATTATATTTTGATATTTACTGTGTTATCAATTGAAATAAATTTTTTAACATTAATAAAACCATTGTTAACATAAATAGAATTTAAAAAAATGAACCATAGTTGTTTCCCCCAACACATACATATTTAAGGAGAAGAGTGGCATTGTTTTGCATTATCGTTTATCTCCATAGTGTCTGGATATTTAAAAGAAAACATCTAGATTTTCATATCTGCTGCTTCCTATACTCTGTTGCCAAGTATTATTTTAGGAAAAGTTACATGAAGAACATCTAGCATCACAGTGATAAATTAAAGAGACCTTGCAGATCCCTGAAAGGGTCTTAGCCCCCTTCCCCTCTTCAAGGGATTCGTAGACCATACTTGGTGAACCACTATCTTAAGTAAGAAGTTTTCAGTGAAATTGTATTCACATTTGTCAAATGTATAACTGACCAGAAGGTAATTTTCAACTGTGAATGCATTCCTTATCTGTTGCTTTGATTATATATGTGTGTTTCTGATGACTACTTTGTTTCCTTTTAGATTGCAACTCAGATTGCAGTGCTGATTGCAAAAGTTGCTAGATTGGACTGTCCTAGACAGTGGCCTGAACTCATTCCCACTCTTATAGAATCTGTGAAAGTCCAAGATGATCTTCGACAGCACAGAGCATTACTTACCTTCTATCACGTTACCAAGACTCTGGCTTCCAAACGTCTGGCTGCTGATAGGAAATTGTTTTATGATGTAAGTGATTTAACATAGTTAATTTTGATTATGAAAACTGCTACTTGTGTAGAAATGTTTGTAATTTTACTCCTCTTTTGTATTGAAAGATTATGAATTCTTTCCATTTGACCTTAGAAAGTTTAGAATAATAACATCTGAAAGATTTTAAACTGGATAGTGATGCGACCCATAAGATGGCTAGGTTGCCAGAAGCCGGGTATTGGTTGGTAGAGAACAGTCTGAAGGCAGAGACTGTTTTGAGGGTATTGAAGTTCACATGGGAAAAAGAAGCTGTGGTAAAAGGGAGCATTTATGAGGGATAGAGCTGAAATTCAGAAAGTTAAAATTTTGACTTGCTTGGGTAATTGATGGATGTAGGTCAGATGTAGGGAGGGAGTTTGACATAACTGGTGGGTGAGAGCCCTTTATTGGTTGTTTTAACACCATTTGTTGAAAAGACTTTGCTTTTTTCATTCACTTACTTTGACATTTTTGTATTTGACTGTTTTCACCTTACTAAAGTAGTGATTTTCATGCTGTTCAACCTGTTTTGGACTGCACCTTGTAACACTGGTAACTCTCATAGTATTTTTGCCTTTTGTAAGCCTCGCTTTGACCATATAATTTGGGAATCTGCATTTTTAACAGGCTCCCCAGGTGATTCTTATATACATCAAAGTTTAAGCCAGAATTCCATTAGGTTCCCTATACTTTCTTTAAAAAAAAATTTTTTTTTTTTTTTAGTGTTTATTTATTTTTGAGAGGCAGAGAGAGAGGCAAAGATTCTGAAGCAGGCTCCTGTCTCTAAGCTGTCAGCACAGAGCCTGATGTGGTGCTTGAACTCCCAAACTGAGAGATCATGACCTGAGTTGAAGTCACATGCTTAAGAGACTGAGCCACCCAGGTGCCCTGGTTCTCTTTACTTTTAACCTAGTGGTTTTAAATAGCCAATCTTAGATGTATTCAAGGATGTTGAATATAAGAGAAATTGTGTTTGTTGAAGATTGCTTTTTAGATCATTGTTGCTTTTGCTTGATAGCCAACTAGGATTTTTTAAAAAAAGTTTATTTTCATTTATTTTGAGAGAGAGAGCGTGCACGCGCGCACACACACACATACACACACACACACTATTTGGGGATGGGCAGACAGAGAGAAAGAGAATCCCAAGCAGGCTCTGTGCTGTCTGTGCAGAACCCAAGGCAGTGCTAGATCCCATGAACGATGAGATCGTGACCTGGGCTGAAATCAGGAGTTGAACACTTAACCAACTGAGCCCCCCAGGTGCCCCAAAAGCCAACTAGGATTTAAAAACTGGACTGTTTATCCTCTTAGGTTTTTCTGTGAATTTCTTGCTGATTTTTCTCACCTTTATCCTCATCTTACACCTTTCCACTTAACTTTCATATTTGCTGTTTTCCGAAATCAAGTGTCTAAAGATTGTTACAGTTATTTTGTCAAAGAGTACCCTTCTGTAAAGTCTCAATTCATAGTTCAGCTTTCCCGAGTTGTACTCTCATAACGTGTTGTTTTAGTTTTAGGTATAATTTATATTCAGCTTAAGCAGTCTCTACAAATTGTATTTTTTTTCCCCTAAAGTCATGCTCATTTATTTTACAAATTGTGCCTAATCAGAGGCTGTATTCTGAATAGCCTGTTTGACTTAGCTTTCTCACCCTTTCAACTTTCTTGGCTCATTTACTTGTAGTATGAGGCTGTTTCTTCTGTATATGCAGTAAAGTATAGGTCTACCTAGCATCTTGTGTGTACTTTCAGCATAGTATCAGTTCCATAGTGCTGACTTTCAGTTGTTGACTTATCTTTCTTAGATCCCTTACACTATGAGTTTCATGAGAGAGGAATGTAAGCCTTTATTGTTACAGTCTTGCTGTCAAGTTCAGAAGAATGCATATGAGTGGGTGGTGCTCAATAAATGTTAGATGAATATATAGAAGAGGAGACTTGTTCTACATACATACCTTCTAGGTTTCAAAGTGGCATAGTGCAAAACTTAAAAGAGCAGGAGTTTTGGGAAAATATGCAAAAACTTAAGATACCTGGAAAAAAATTCAGCTTAACGCCTTCAATTTAGATTGAAGTAGCCAAACCTGGAAACATGGAGCATGAGTGAGTTTGGGCCCCATGTGTGTGTGTGTGTGTGTGGGGGGGGGGGGGGTCTGTGCTGACAGCTCAGAAGCTGGAGCCTGCTTCAGATTGTGTCTCCCTCTCTCTGCCCCTCCCGCATTCATGCTCTTTCTTTCTCTTAAAAATAATTAAACATTAAAAAAATTTAAGAAAAAAAAGGAACTTTGCTAGTTAATAATGTGTAGCCCCTGTTTTTTAGGTAATCTAAAAGGTAGGAAAGTTTTCTTTAATAATACTTTTACTATAATGCTAAGATGGTCTTCATGTACTATATTAGTTTCCTACAGAAATAAATAAAATGTAAGCTCATAGCTGAGCTAGTTGCTGTAGCACAGTATTGCAGTGTGCACTTAAAAAATGCAGCCTGCTACTCTTTGTGTGCCAACAATTTCTCTATTCTATTTTTCTTTCACATTAAAATAATTTATGCTCTTTTCAGGGGTGACATATTAGAAAATCAGCAGTTGAGAGAAAATTGTTTTGCAGTAACAAAATTGAGCTTGATTTGACACACACAAGGTTTTGTTTTTTATAAACAGTATGCTTTTCACAGAAACTTGAATATAAAGATGTTGATATAAAGTACTGTTAAAATCTGGAGTCTATGAAAACAAGGAAACTTAAGGTACAAATAGTTATTCTAATGTAATTATAAATGTTTTAACCAAATAATATTTTGTAGACATGATGTGTAACTTGTAAAATTATATGCTGTGGTAAAGGAAGCAATCCAAACTTAAAAAGAGGAAAAGATTTTTTGAAAGCAGCAATATATTGTACTTGTTGTTAGAAAACAAGTGAACAGGTTGACAGGTGTGAGAAGAAATGTTTTCCAGTGTAGAATGCTTTTCTGTACTGAACAGCTTTGGGATTTGAGCAAGATACTTAAACTTGGTGATTCTTTAAAACCCTTTCAGTTCTAAAGTTGTGTAATTCCATGAATTTATTATCTCTATTACTCTAGGTTAATCTGTATAAGCACCATGAAAGTTTTGAGATGAAAATCTGAGTTACAGCCTGATTTAAATACAGATGTTAGTGTTTTTAATCACTGTTTTGGTCTAGAAGCCAAGACCTTTGTACACTTAGTTTCGTCCCAAGCAGGCTCTGCACTGTCATCATGGAGCCCGATGTGGGGCTTGGACCGTGAGGTCGTGACCAGAGCCAAAGTTGGGACGCCCAGCTGACTGAGCCACCCAGGTGCCCCAGTAGTTTAATTTGCTGGAGCAAATCCTGACCTGTCCTTCCATTCAAAAGTACTTCTGCATGAATCTCTAAAAAGGACGTTTTCCATAATTTGTTTTTGTTAGGAATCTTTCTAGGCTGGAAGTTAGGAATTAATCTTAACATTTTTCTGCTTAAGGGTCATTGAACAGATAATTGATTGCTTATCATGTACAAGAGATATGTGCAGTACTGAGGGAGATGAAAGACATGGATAGTCTTGTGGTGTTCATTGGGAAAGTCCTAATATACAAACTCTTAAAAGTCATTTAGTAAGCTATTAAAATCTGCTACAGAAGAAAACTAAACACTCTGTTAGGTTGTTTATGTGGTCAAAGCTAAAACTTAGACTTTTTAAAAACTCAAGGGTTAATGATAAATAAATTCCCACTAAACAGCATGTGTATTGTTTGCATGATGAGGGTAAAACAGAACTGAGACGAGGTGAAACCGGGTTACCAAATATAGTTGATTCTCCAACAACACAGGTTTGGATTGTGTGGACCTGTTTATACAGATGAATTTTTACAGTAAAGTTTTATAAATGTATTTTCCCTATGGCTTTCGTAGTAACATTCTCTTTTTTCTAACTTAATTTATTGTAAGAGTAGTATATAATACATATAAAGTACAAAATACACATGTTACTCAACTGTTCATGTTGCTGATAAGGCTTCTGGCCAACAATAGGCTGTTAGTAGTTAGGTTTGGGGGGAGTCAAAAGTTAACTCATAAAATTTTGACTGAGTGTGGCGGTGGGAGTTGGCCCTAACTGTCACGTTGTTCATAGGTCAGTTGTACTTCAGAATACTCTTCCCTCACTTGTTGGGATGAGCACTTGGATGATATATGTGAGCGATGAATCACTAAATTCTGTTCTTGAAAAAAAAATTTAAAAAAGGTGCTTCCTCAGAATTGTGGTCTATGTTGCGTCAGGAGAAGATCACATGACTGTGTATGTGCTTATGCTATGTGTATACAATTGACTGATCCCATGAATGTGAGAGTAAAAGAAAATGAGTAAGTATGCTCGTAAAAAGTGTGAAAAACAAGCTGAAGCAAGAGAAAGGAATAAAAGATTGTTCTGGAAGGAAAATAAAAAAGAATAGTCTTCTTGATGAGTTACTGTGTTTTCTAAATAAGTTAACAAAATGGAACCACGTGACTACTTTGAGATGGATGAGATGGATTGATTAGTATAAGAATGCTCAGCCAAGTGTCACAGTCTTTCACACTTACTCCTTAGAAACCACTAACTTCATGATGTGATCCCTGGGGGAAATTTCCAAACAGTGGAAATTATGAATGTCCAACGTGAGACTACCTGGGTGCCACTTAACATGGTATAGCCTTTAGGATATTATACTGTGGTAAAATTTACTTAAAATATAAATGTGTGTTTTTAAGTCCTCGGATAGGTGAAATAGCTTGTTTTTAGTTTTGTTTGGGTAATTTTAATTGTCCCACCAAATGCCATGTTAATTCTAGATCTTGTCTCTTGCTCTGCCAAATTTTATATTGGCTTTTAAAAACATATTTAAAGAATGGCTCCAACTTTTATAAAGGGTCATATCTGCTGCTATGAACTTGTGTGAGGATTTGAGAATGTTATGTCTCTGTCTATTGTTACAGTAATGGGAGGGAAAGAACCTATTGGTGGGAACTTATTTTTTTTTTTTTTTTTAAGTTTATTCATTTTTGAGAGGGAGTGCAAGCGGGGAGGATCAGGAAGAGAGAGGGAGAGAGAATCCCAAGCAGGCTCTGTGCTGTCAGCACGGAGCCCAACTTGAGACTCAAGGTCATGAACTGTGAAATGACTTGAACAGAAATCAAGAGTTGGATGCTTAAAGGACTGAGCACCCAGGTGCTATTTTTGGTGGGAACTTTTAAAGGAGGAGAGACTCAACAGGACTAGCTTGATCAAAAACAAAACAAAACAAAAAAAACAAAAAACTGTGTGCTGAACACTGAACAGGAGAATTTTATTTTATATATTTTGAGGAGTGAGGGGGAGAGAGGGAGAAAATGAGCGAGAGAGAGACAGAGAGAGGGAATCCCAAGTAGGCTTTGCCCTGACAGTGCAGAGCCCAATGCTGGACTTAAACTCATGCACGATCAGATTGTGACCTGAGCTGAAGTGGAGTCAGCCGCTTAACAGACTGAGCCACCCAGGCGCTCCAGGGAGAATTTTAGTATAGCATGGTGCTTATCCTTTCTGTAGTACACAATCTCTTACCTGACTCCTAGGAAAAGGGGCTCGTAAAAAGGAGAATAAAAACTCAAAAAATTTATTGCTGAAGTCTTTATAAGTTGCTCTTGAAGTAGTGTTCTTTGCTTTGTCCATCTGACAAATCCATTGTATTGGATGCCTGAGACACAGCTGTGAACAAAGATAAGGTCCCAAATGGGGAGGGAGGGTAGTTTCACCTTTTCTTCACTCCTAACGAATTGTGATCCTTTGGATACATGAGAGCATCATGTAGGCGCCAGTGGCAGAAGACAGGTTTGTGGCTGTGTTAGGATTAGAGGACTTTAGGGATCTGTAAGATGGGTCACAGCGACCCTTGTGGGCCTCAGTTATACCGGTGGCGTGTTTGAGAACAAAAGGAAAATGAGAGTTTGCTAAAAGATATGTAGGTAACATGTGTTACTGGTCTTTAGGAGTGTCCTTCAGTGAAAATGAATAGATATCAGTTGAGACATTGGCAGTTTGATTGGAAATTGTTATTGAGGTAGATAGATCTTGTACCCACCAGAGTTTCTGTCGTGAAACATTTTGGTAATTTGATATATATATCTATATATATCTATATATATATCTATATCTATATTTATAGATATATATCTATATATCTATATATCTATAGATATATATCTATATATATATCATGAGTAAACGGAAGCAAATTTATATTTAAGCCTTAAATTAAAGAAAAAAATGATGACTACCAAAATAACTACCTTTTTTTGTCATTAAGAACATACAGGTGTTTTTAAAATTTCTTGTTATGAAATACTTAATATAAATTGCCATATACCCATCATCAAGATTTAGTAGTTTGCATTGTGTCATTTTTGTTTTATCACTTTTATCCTAAGGTATTTTAATTTAAAGATTTCATGAGATTTTATTATGAAATACTTGAGTATTCATCCGTAAAAAGATTATTTTGTTTATTATCATTTAACTTTTACCAACCTAAGAAAAGCAAAAATAGTGATTTAATACCATTTGATACTTTCAGCACATTTTCTACATTGTTCTCAAATATAGTTTAACAAATGGTTGGTTTGAGCCAGAAGAATGACTAAGGTGGATACTCCTAAGTGTGTTTTAATTTAGAATAATATTCATTTCCTTCCCTCCCCTTTTTTTTTTCCATGCCACTCACTTGGTAAAAGATTTCGTTCAAATGTCTTACAGGATGTTGTATATTATGTATCTGTTGATTTTACGCCTTATTGATTAGAATGAGGTTAAGCGGGTTTTACCACTATTAGATTATGGGTAATAGTTTGTGCCCCACTATTGGTGATTAATTACAAGACATTGATTTTTAAAGTTTATCAGGCTAATTTTTCTTAGGGGAAAGTTGTTAGAACAGTGGTCTTGAGGGTAAAAAAGCATTAGAATATTTTAAATGCCAGAAGAAATCAAACGTCCTGTAATGGTTCCCTTTTGACATTCAAGGAATCAAGTCTTGGGACTTATCAGTTAAAATCACTCAGCAGCCAGTGGGTGGCGCTGTTTCTTGTGGTTTAGGAAAAGAAAATGCAAGTATTGATGGATCTTGTAAACCAGTACCTAAAATGTTTCATTAAATAGCTTATTTTCATATTGTCTTACTGAATTGTCTCCCTTCTGCCTCTGTATTTTTGAGAAGAAAATGTAGAAGAAATATTTTTTATTTCACCTATTTCATTTTTTCCCCTTTTCCCACTGAGCCTTCTATAAGCATACGTCAGTTGGTGTTTTCTGGAGCAGGTAGAAGCTTGAGTGTGTAGGATAGCTGACAGTGTTTCTTCCCAAGTTCTTTTGGTCTCTTTCTTCATTATCTGTCTTTGTCCTTTTACTGTTGGGCTGAAAGGGTCGTGCCATTGCTGCCTCTTCATTTCAGCCATCTCTGTGTACAGACCTTTTTTTTTGTAGGCTAGTTAAAAAGAATCTTGAATATAGAGCTTTGATAGTTGCCTAATGCCCTTAACCACGTGCTTAACTCCAGACCTGGAACATAAGACAAAGGAGAATATTGATTAAAAGTTTTCCCTATATACTGCTGGTTTTTTCTTGATTTGTGCCTTAAATGCTGTATGGCTTCATTCAGCGATACGCGCTGTGTGCCAAAGCTACTTAGGTGCTTTTCATATTTTATGACTAATTAAAGGAGCACTTTCATACTATTAACTTTTCAGGGCTAGAAAGAAGGAAGAATTAATAAATAAAGATCTGTGTCCTTAATATCTAAAAACCTTATGGCATTGTTTTTTTAAGAAATGGGGATGCAAATTCCAAACATTGTTGAAAGTTTCTTAAGGCAGAATGGTAGAACTTTGGATATTCTGAGTTACGCAACTTTCTTACACACGTTTAAAAAAGGAAAAGAGGATGATTTTATGGAGCAACATAGAATTTTATTAGGATGAGTTTGATTCTACCATGATGAAATACTTCCTTTTGTTTACTCTTCTGATATTGAGAACCTTTGGTTCAGTATTCACAGTTGTTCTGTGGTATATTTTGTTTTTCGTGTTGGGTGTGAGTGGGGAGGATTTTATGTTTGGTATGTATATTGTAATGTACATTGTGCATATGCAGGTGGTAGCATTCTGTAAAGGGATATTCTCCTGGTAATAAGAAGTAGTGCCTGAAAAATTATAACAGTAAAATAGTTATGCCATTTTGCTATTGTTCTTATAAAGCACCTTTAAAAATAAATCTGACGTGTTTTTGTTAGCTAAGATGCAAGGAGAAGTTACTCAAAGAGGGCTAAAAGTTAACAGTAGAAGGAAGGAGGGGAAGGGACAAAATCAGGGAAGAAATGTGTTTTGTTTTGCCAAACCAGCAGTTCTAGCCAAGGAGACTCCCAACTAGGTGTTGCATCTGAGAGCTCCTTGCTTTGTGTATCTCCCCTGATAGCCCCTTACATGAGTCAGTTTGAGCTGGGTTGGAGCTGAGGACCTGCACAGAAGCCCTTCGGAGTTGTCTTGAAGTTACAGTTAGTTCATTATAATACTAAGGTCTCCTATGGGCAGAGTTTTCTCCCATTTTTTGAACATGGGATATATGCACTAGCAAGCATGTTGACATGCTATGCATGTGTACTTGAACCAAGGTGCGTATGGGAGCTCCCTGCCACTGCCCTTGATACACTGAATAAAGGCTTCCTGCACTAACCCCACAGGGACAGAGTTCTTTGAGAGCCGTCTCCCTGTCTCCTTACTTGTAACAAGTAATACAGAATTCGTTACTTTCAACACTTCCTTGGGTTGTGTTCCATTTGATGCACTCCCAAGCAGTGGACCTCTCGAATAGGGTCACAGTTTGAAAATATGCTGATGGTTTAGGCTGACAGGTTATCATACATACATGATATATGTTTGTTTATTTTGAGAGAGAGGGACAGCGCAAGCGTTTGAGCCAGGAAGGGGCAGAGAGAGAGGGAGAGAGGATATCAAGCCAGCTCCTTGCTGTTATCACAGAACCTGATGCAGGGCTTGATCCCATGAACTGAGATCATGACCTGAACCCAAATCAAGATTCGGACACTTAAATGACTGAGCCACCCAGGTGCCTTTCGTTATATATTTTTTTCTTGAGCTGGTGTCAGATTCCATTTGGTCATTTTTTTTTGCTCAACCTTAAGCTTATTTTTAAGGAACTAGGGAATGGTTCATTACTATTTTCTTTCTGGAGTCTGGCATGTACTGTTTGAGGAGGGCATTGAGAATTAGAAGGCCCCATGACTCTTAGAATTAATGAATGGAACTTGCTCCAAATTTTATATGCATATAAAAATTATATAAGAAGAATGTTCAGTTTGTATTAGGTATTCCATGTAAATAATGGAACAAAAGTACATGTTTTTCTGTTGAGTGGCGTAGAAAGGGTGAGATTTGTAGAAGGACCTTAGGTGAGATTCTGATTCACACAATTTATTGTATCCATATTAAGAGCATTATTGATCTTAGTGAATTTGGGGAATTTTTCCTTTTTGTTATGAAAATAAAATTCTACCATTATTGAATTGTCATATAACTTTTGGAAAATAGGATTTACTCTGTTGACTCTGCCTATATGGGTATTAAGAGATATTAGAACATAGCTATTAAAAATGTAAGCTCTGAGCACCTTCTTTGGTTTCATTCCTTCCTCTTCCTCTTAATTATTTATGCTCTTTGCTCTTGTGCAAGTTTACTTCATCTTTTTGTACCTCAGTTTTCTTATTGTAAAATGGGGATAATACCTACTTTGTAGGAGGTGATGGTTAAATAAGGTGATGAAGGTAAACCAAGAGCATTGCCTAGTGCAGAGTAGGGTTCAGTAAATGTCTGAATGTTGAAATGTCTGAATGTCTAAGTTATAATGTTAGTTTTGTTATTTTTATCATATAGTTAACATGATCTGCATAAATACTTGTTTTTTATGAAACAGAAAAGAGTTCAAGTGACCTCACATAACAGTGATAGAAAAATTTTTTTGTACAGACAGTCCTGCACATTAAATTTTTTTTGTTTGTTTTAATCCCTATTTTTGGGAGGGAAAGAGTCAGTGTGAGCAGGGGAGGAACAGATAGGGAGACATAGCATCTGGAGCCAGCCTGCTTCAGATGCTGTGTCTCCCTCTCTCTGTGCCCCTTCCCCACTCATGCTCTGTCTCTCTCTCTCTCAAAAATAAATAAATGTTAAAAAAAAATAGAGATGTGAAGGAGACTAGAAAATAATTTGTAAGCAAGAGGTTGGTTTAGAATGCTACTGTTTTTGTATGTGGAATTTGGGTAAGGCACCCCTTAGATTTTATTTACTAAAGAGAGTATAAAACGGATGTAAAAATTATAGACAAGGCTATAGACTTCAGTTAACCTGGTTGAAATATTTGCTACCATAAGAAATTTACCTTAAAGCTTTACTTTCAGATCTATGTGCAATTCCTACCCTTTTCCTATCTCTAAATCTCTTTGTTTTCTCTCACTTTATTCTGGCGGATAAATACTTTGATGATTTATATGTTTGGAAAAGTATATGATGCTCTAACCTACAATTACACAGCAAGTGTAATAAAAATCAAAAAGATGTATTTTCTGATTCTTAGGCATATATTTTAGTCTCATATTTTCAGAAAGGATTCGATTTACTAAGAAAAATACTGAAGTTCATTATAGTTAGAAAATCTTACAAATTTTTTATTTTGGTTTTCAGCTTATATCCCTTCTGATTATTTACTTCTCTGTCATAGCAGTGTTTCATGAGATGATGTCAGTTTTAGATCCTTAATTTTTTATGATACTGCTGCTTGTGCTGTAATACGGTGAGGTAATTATCACTACTATATTTTGGCGATCAAGAAATATTGGGATTAAATATTTTGATTACTTGAGAATATGTTGAAGTTACTTAATAAGTAGTCGTCGTACCTGTTGTTGAGCATGTGCACAAGGCAAGGGTGGGCCAACTGCTAGCCCTGACTGATCAGTTGGTGAAGATAGGACCTCTTTTAGATTCAGTTTGTTACTTAGAGAAAAGGAGTCAGCGATTGGTACCACCAACTCCCTGTGGCTTTTGATACACACCAAAAAGAATGACCAAAGCAATATGGGGCGAATGACTCAGGTGCAAATTGTGGGATGCACCATTGCTGAGGAGCCAGTTCTAGACCATAACTAGTTTCATTTTCTACAGCTCTGTTTGAGGGAAATGGGTTAGAAAACTTTACATCTTACCAGAACCTAGGAGGTGAGAAGCTGTTTTATGACAGCTTAACTGAGGAGATAGGGAGGTGAGCAGGAGATGCTCTTGTAGTAGTTCCTTATAAGCCTTCCATTTCTTGTTTTTCAGGAGGATTGTAATATGTTGTGCTGATAATTCTCTTTGGGGCTCAAGCCTTTGTGTGACCTTTGTTGGTACATGCAAAATCACTAGGGAGATTTGACAGAGCTCTTTGCCTATACCTGTTAGCACACGCAGGTCATTAAAATGACTGAATTAAGGGGTACCTGGGTGGCTCACTTGGTTAAGTGTCCAACTCTGAATCAGCTCAGATCGTGATCTCAGGGTTGTGGATCAAGCCCCATGTTGTGCTCTGTGCTTAGTGTGGAGCCTGCTTGGGATTCTGTCTCTCCTCTTTCTGCCCCTCCCCTGCTTGCATGCCCACATGCTCGCTCACTCTCCAAAAATAAATAAATAAAATAAAAAAATTACTGAATTAAAATAACAGAAATGGAATTTGTTTTTTTCATGGAAGTATTACTTTGTTTGCAGGATTACATTCCTGACTGGTTTCTGATGCCTAATCTTATCACAAATCCAGTATTGAGTGGAAATGATAGACTTGTCTGGATTAAGAAAAACTTTTCCGAAGTGTGCTAATGATAACTAGTCATAAGTACTTTCATCTCACTTTTGTTTAAAGTAAATGGCCATGTAGACTCAGTTGAATTACTCTTAGACCTTCTGGAAAAAAAAAAATAATACAGGATACCATTAGAAATGGTTCTGCCTTAACTTGGGAGGCAGAGGCCAACTGCATCCCACTGTGAGTCAGATGTTTTAAATACCAGTACAAAATCAGAAAGCAGCATGACAAGCATCGTGGCTTGTATGTTCCTGGCTTTTAAATGCCCCCAAACCACGTGGGTAGAACTGGCAGGACACCGAAATCTTTTGTATTTCTTAGTATATTGTTTTATCTGCTGTTCCCACTGATAGTCTGTCAGTGTTTTAAAGTTTGTTTTAAATTATTTAACTAATCTGGATACCCATTGTGGGGCTTGAACTCATGGCCCTGAGATCAGAGTTGCATGCTCTTCCAACCGAGCCAGCCAGAAAAACAGAAAATGTCAGGCTGCAATGCAGGCATGAGACTAGTGGTTTGAGAAGAACGAGTCTGTTAAAGTGTGTGTATGTGTGTTCATACCAGCAGCCAGCAAATGGTCCTTGATGCTGTGTGTTTGGCTTAATACAGTTTGAAATGTGATAAATGGCTTGACTGTTTCACATCTTACTGAAAATGTGTGTTCAGGGTTAAAACTGAAATGTATTACTATATAGAGCTAATTGGTTACTGAAATCAATATTTTTTGTGAATTTGTTGATATTTCTTTGCAGTTAGCTTCTGGAATTTATAATTTTGCCTGCTCTCTGTGGAATCACCATACAGACACATTCCTTCAACAAGTTTCTTCTGGGAATGAAGCTGCAGTTCTAAGTTCATTAGAACGAACTCTGCTGTCATTGAAAGGTACTGTTCAATTTGACATGTTCATTTCGGAAATGACCTATCTCAAAAGAGTCACCAATAGTTCCTCTGGTGGATTTTCTGCTCCCATTTGCCCTGGGAGAATGAGGGGTTAATTTCTCCCTCACAGACAAGGTGTTATTTGTGGTTGGTTTTTCTTTTGTGAGAATAGCTTTCTCTCTAATTTGTAAAAGTGTGGGATAGTTTTCTATTATATTCACATTACTGAGGTCTCAGGGCTCTGGACACATACCTTCCAAATAATTATACTTCTTTTTGCTTCTACTTTAAACTTCTCTTTCTGGGTAGAAACCCATTCTGCCCTTATCATTGTCATGTTAACTTCACTAAACTTCAAGCATTAGTTGAGTGCTATCTTCCAGCTCTGTTTGCCCTGAGAACTCAGCTTCTGTCTTTCTTGTTTGATCTCAGGCCCACCTGGGTTTTCAACGGTGCTTGACGGTGTGTCATCAGTTATCCTCGGTTATCCTGTGCTTTGCTTGTAGGTATTCTCTTAGCATAAATCTTCATTTTACTTGCCCTTGAGCTATTTATCTTGATGAAGGTTTTCTGAGATTCTTTTCCTTGGTAAAACACTGTTTTGGCTCTTTGTCTGTCTTCCAGTCTCTCCTCTTCTGCTTACGCTCTTTTAGTTTGAGCTCTTCTTTTAGTTTGATTTCAGGCTGCCTTTAGTTCTCCTACTGTGGCTCATTTCGAATCCTTTTACTTTACTTGTAAACCCTTTTATCCTACTCCCTTAGTACCTTAGGATGCTGTTGTACACTCTTGGTACTGTTCTCCTGCATCACGTATGTTAACTAGACAGTGGATGTACAGACTTCAGGCTGTCGGCACATTCTGGTGAACTTTGTAGACAAAAGTGGGAATATTTTAAGGGACTATTGACAAGTACAATTCATTGTACTGGTGGTTCATTACACAAGTGAGTGGAGATGGTTTTGTGACCATTCTGGAGAAGAAATTAAAAGGATCTAGAGAGAAACATTTATCCAGAAAGAACTAGAGAAACTGGTATAAGGTCATAAATACAAAACTTGTGTCAGTTTTGTGTTTGATGATTAAGGAATTTTCATGAGTGCTTTCGGTTGATTTTCTTGCCTTAGTGATTTCAAAGTGTACTTCCTGACAAAAGGGATGCAGCCCTATTCTCTATTAGCCTGCTTTTTACCTTTTCATTACTTCCCTATCTCAGGGTCTTAGATATACACCTTAGCATTTTTAAGGTATCCTAACCTGTTACAATCCCATAGTATTTTCCTTTAAAATATTTGTTCTGCCTAGCTGTAAATTTCTGTGCCTTGAGCAATGCTTAAGACTACAGTTTTTGTTCTATATAATCTGAATTTATACCTGTGTGCATTTAGTATCTTTTAGACATGCATTTATTCATTATTTCATTCAATAAATAAATTAGGTGTTTGACACTGGGTAGACAGGCATAATAAAATGGTCATACAAATATGTGTAAAGTCACTCGCGACAGTGGTCTTACAATGTCATGATAGCTGGCAACATGGTCAGAAAGGACTTCCTTGAGAAAGAATCATCCTAGGGCAAATTGAAGTTAACGAGGTGATGACTGGAGAAGAGAGGACCTTCTCAGGTGATGTGGACCAAGTTCTTTTGTGGGAACGAGTGAATGCAGAATAAGGGACTCATTTTGAATTCTATTTTCTCCTTTTGTGATGATGTAACTTTTGAGTCGTATATAATTGGATGTGTGAAACTGATGATTCTATAGAGAGTTGAATTCTAAACCTATTTTTAATGTACTGCCTTTAGGCTGCACCTCATGAACACTAACTCTGAGTTGTAAAGATCACAGTGGTGTCTGTGTTTTCCTAAAATGATGTGGTTTAGAATTTTGTAGTCTCATGCTGCCATCATCTTTGTGTTACTGATTTGTGCTGAGTGTTTTACTCTTGAATCCTTTAATAACGCTGTGAAGTAGGACTTGTTAACCAGTTTACAGACCAGCAATGTGAGATCTAGAAAAGTTGTTCAAAAGAATGTAGTGATAGACCTTGGAGCTAGCTTTTTACATCTAGATCTGACTTCCATTTGTTTATCCTGCTCGTCTCCTTGTGTACACCAGTTACACATTAAATGTGATGCTTATACTTGAGCACTGTAGTCTATTCCGGATTTAGAAATAGTTGAGTTTTTATATCGCTTTTAGGTGATACGGTATTTTCATTAATGTAGCCTAAAACTAAATGAAGCATTTTGGTCACTGTTGAGACCTATTTTCAAGGTTACGGAATAGAGATGACCATCTCAGTTTCAACCTCTAGGGGTTATTTCAGGCGAGAAATACTTACAATTAGAGAAGTTAAATGTTGCAATATAGTTTTAGAAACTTAAGTAGTTAAGATAAGTGAGAAGAACTCAGCTTTTGAGTTAAAAAAAACTTGGCTGTCATTCCAGCTTGCCTACCTGGAAATGAACCAGTGACCAGGGATTATTTTTCTTTATCTATTATATGAAAGGATTAAGTTAGATTAACCCCCAGTCTTAATGAGGCTTTGTGATTCTGAGTCTTTATTGTGACTATGATTTTAATAGGATAAAATGTGAGAAAATCAGATGCAGTAAAGCTCAATTTTACTTTTCAGTGCTGCGTAAATTAACCGTTAATGGATTTGTGGAACCTCATAAGAATATGGAGGTGATGGTAAGTGAAAGAAGTTGCTGATTGTGACTTTGGGAAAGTGCTTGGTATTTTCCTCAGTGTTTTAAAGCTTATTCTTTTTACTTGGCATTGATTTGTAAGTTTTTATAAAGTGACCGTTTACCATTTGTATATGTTACACTATACCTTTTTTGACTTGTGGCCTTTTTTCAGTGTATCAAAGCAGCTCCTTTGTGAAGAGAAGGAAATAGGCCTAGGACAGTTCTCAAGGGCCATGATGATACGTTGAGAGTGTTCATTTCAATTTGAATTTGGGTGAACCTCTTGAATTTGAATGCTATTAACAAATTTCCAGTTCCATTGTGGATATTTATATCCTTGATATTTCTCTTCGTCTGATGTTATATATTTAAAATGAATTTTTTTCTTAAATCATAACATACATCCGTGCTCCTTGCAGTCAACTGAAAAATATATCCAAGAAGGGAAAGCCCTCTTGATAAGCCAACATTTGTGATTATATTCATGGTTGGTATAGCATCATCTGCTTTTCTGTATACAAAAATATATAGCTGTATATGTTTATCCCAAAACAAAATGATACTATATTATATATTTACCCAGATCTATGTTAGTTTTCTCAGGAAAGTTCAAGTTCGCTAAAATGTTGCTTTCTGTTGATTGCTTTGGGGGTACTGAACAGGAAGTTTGAAAAAAGTACATGGAATTGGTCTTTGGGTCTGACCTACCCTATTTGACCCGAGTTACTTGTTTGTTTGTTTTAAATCTTTAGTATGTTTTGTATGTCAGATTTAGATTGCAATAATGATTTTACTGTTAAAAGAATTTAAAAGCTGGTAATTAGAATCATTCAATGTTTACATGCTTTTTTTAAAGTTAAAAAGTAAGGAAATAATCATTTGAAAACTTGCTATCAGAGATCTTGCTAAAATTTGTAAGTAAATGTTAAGACATTTTATGCTTTTCTCTCTTCCTCAGTATTCTGTAAAAGGTACCCATATGCTGTTTCTTCCCTTGCTTTTTCCTACACTTAGTATGATAGTTTTCTTATGTCAGTAATATTATATGTTATGTTTTTTGTTTTTTTTTTTTTAATTTTTTTTTTCAACGTTTATTTTTTTGGGGACAGAGAGAGACAGAGCATGAACGGGGAGGGGCAGAGAGAGAGGGAGACACAGAATCGGAAACAGGCTCCAGGCTCTGAGCCATCAGCCCAGAGCCCGACGCGGGGCTCGAACTCACGGACCGCGAGATCGTGACCTGGCTGAAGTCGGACGCTTAACCGACTGCGCCACCCAGGCGCCCCTATATGTTATGTTTTTAATGATTCTTTGGTGAATCCATGCATTTACTATCAGAGAGCTAATTTTTTCTTTAAATTATAACATTAATATAGGATTCCTGTAAATTACTTGCCCACTTATCTGTTGATGGATATGTAGGTTGTTTCCAGTTTTTAATTGTTGGTAAATGATGCTGGAATGAACACTTGGATGGATATGGGTATGTGTACATATATATTTCACTCACTATTCATCCCAGAGCTTGGAACAGTCTCTGCCAGTAATAAAAGCTCAATAGTTATTTTTAAAATCAATGAATATATTATATAGTAGAAACATTAGGTCACATGGCTCAGTAATTATTTTTGTATGTAATATTCTGAGTGTCATAAAATTATGTTAACTAAAATATTGATGATTTCATCAGGGTTCTTTTTGTTTTTTAGTAAAAATGAATTGCTGATTTGAATCACATTACCATAAATTGGAAGAGTGGTTTTCATTGAAAACTATCAGTGTTTTGTGAGCCTTTGGCTTTCTCTTAAGAGTCTTTCTTCTGTCTGCTGAAACTGTATTAACTTTTACTCTGTTATAAATGTTGTCTTGTAGCAGTTAAGGTTATACTGAGTAGTTGGAAACAAGATAGAATTTTAACAAGTTAAAATAACAAGTTTCAAATAACATAAACATCTTAAAAATAAGATGGAACATAAACATCTTAAAAATAAGATGGAACTTAAAAGGTGCTTTAGAAGCACTGTATGATAGTGGTGAGATTTTGGTTTCTGGAGGCAGATAAACTTGGATTTGAATCTTGGCCTTTTCCTGGTAGCGTGGCCTCCAGCTATTTTCTTATCTTACCTGGTACTCCGTTTCTTCTTTTGTAATATGGAAATGAAATATACTACCTACCTTACTGAATGTTGTGAGGAGTAATAGAGGTAATGATTTTTGTAACTAGTTTCAGCTAATTAAAGCACTCTGTAAATTACCATTTAATGATTAACTTGAGTTCTTATTCTGTTATTATATAAACAGAATAAATCATAAACTTATTTGTACTACAAATTAGCTCTCTATGATTTTGTAAATTCCTCTTTCTCTTCTTCAGCTCACTAAAATTGATGGCTTTTACAGTTTTCTGCTTTCTTCGGAGTACCCCTATTGATGAACTAATTTTATTTAAAAGTAATAGAATAAAATTCCTTCTATGTTGTCATTACTTTAAGGGACCATTGGACTACTGTATAAATTTAAAATGTGTATGGAATCTCGATGATCTTATTCTTCCTATAATGAAACCTTTTGCTCTTATATCATCTTAGGATTTATTATTATTATTTTTTACCTAATATTTTTCAATTATTCTCCATTGTGGTTAAAAAGATTGAAATACTGTGAAAGTGGAAGAATGATGAAATTGCCAGAGGATGGAGCGGTAGTGAAATTGTCATCCTGTAGTTTTCTTACTGTGTTGTGCATTGCATTCCATCTTTCAAGAAGGAATAAAAGAAGACTGGAAGCACTGTCTTTTTATTGTATCTTCAGCTTTTGTGTAACACATTGAGAATTCAAAATTCATTTTCTGTCCACGTGGCAGAGAAGAAAATTGACAAGAGAAAGAGGTTTCATAATTTTTACATGAGTCAGAAGATGGATGCTTTCAGACAGACTGAGAGCAGCATTCTAGACCCTAAGTGTGACGGTGAAATTCTCCAAGTGAAATCTCTTTCTCAGTCTTCAGATAATGATATCCTAGTTAAATGGTCTCAAACTCAAGAATGTATGAATGAAGAATATATCTCTAAGAACAAAGAGGAAATAACATTCTATTCTAGTCATTTGTAATTAAGGCCTTTATCATGTGGTTATTTTGTGACAAAAAGGTGGACCATCCTGTTTGTTGAAAGAACATGTGACATCTTGTATGATGTTTATACACCAAAATCTATGGAGCCAGAAAGTCTGGGATTTTTAAATTCTTAAAAATTAAAAAAAAAAACACCTGTTTATTCATTTTTGAGAGAGTTGGGCGGGAGAGGGAGAGGGAGACGTAGAATCTGAAGCAGGCTCCAGGCTGTCAGCACAGAACCCTACGTGGGGCTCCAACTCATAGTCTGCGAGATCATGACCTGAGCTGAAGTCAGTTGCTTAATCAGAGCCACCCGGGCGCCCCTTAAAAATTTTAATGAAGTTGTTTTTTACTATCCCTTTATATATGTAAAATTTTTATATTTCTTAAATACCTATTAACAAATAAGGGTTGTTTAGATTTTTACCAGATGACAAATGGTGATACTTGTCTTATATCTGAAAGCTAATATATTTAATTATTATATAATTATATTTAATTCATAATTTAACTATATATTAAAGATAATATTTAATACTTGAACTTCAGAACCTCTCCTTTCAGTAATTGGTACCATTTCTCCACATACTGCGTACTTACTGGTCCTGAATACTGCTTCTGGTTTCTGGGGTAGAGCAATAAACACAGACAAGTTCCAGTTCTCAGAGAGTGAACATTGTAGTGGGAGGAGGCACATATTACACAAACAGTATGTCGGGATTATATGAGCTGTGAAGATGGAAAAACAGGAGAATAGAGATTACTTAGAAATAAAATAATAAATAATGTTTTATTGTAAAGTGATTTAGGTAACTGAAATGAGACTTTGAGAGATGAAATGTTCTATTTTCTTTGAAAGGTTTGTTTATAATAATAGAATGTTTTTTACTTTATATAATTTTAACTTATTAAAATGATATGGTAAATCTTAATAGTCTTGTAAAAAGTATAAGGGAGATGTTTACAACAATAAATTGAGACATTAAAAAAATCTTTCCTAGGGTTTTTTACATGGAATATTTGACCGTCTGAAACAATTTCTGGAATGCAGTAAGTACTTCTTTGACAGTAGATTTTACTTGTAGAATCTTTATTCATGGATTGCTTCTGCTCTGCACTTGGAAATCTGGAGAGAGGCTAAAATCTTGTGTCTTGATGGTTAATTCTCTGAAGTTAAATTGGAGCTCATCTTTGTCTGATACATCTGTCTTGTCCTGAGTATTGAGGAAACTTTTAAAATTCTGTTTTGTGTCCATTCTTTGTAGATGCTTTTACTGCTATTGCTCTTTTCCATGGAAACATGGACAACAGTCATATATTTAACAAATATTTATTAAATGTAGCTCCTCTGCCACATGCTGTTTAGACTTTGTATAGATTCTTTTTTTTTTTTTTTAATTTTTTCTTAATGTTCAATTATTTTTGAGAGAGAGTGAGTGAGTGAGCTGGGGAGGGCCAGAGAAAGGGGGACAGAGGATCTGAAGTGGGCTCCGTGCTAACAGCATTGAGTTCATTATGGGGCTCAAACTCACAAACTGCTACATAATGACCTGAACTGAACTGAAGTTAGACGCTAAACCGAGTGAGTCACCCAGTTTTGTCACTCCATTTACTTCCACCCTGATCTTTGCTGTTTCTTTCTTTTCTTTCCTTTCCTTTTTTTTTTTGGCTGAGATTTTTCTTCTTTACTGATGTAGACGATGTACTCCTATGAGCTTCCCTCTTGTAACAGCTTTTGCTGCATCTCAAAAGTTTTGGCATTGGGGCGCCTGGGTGGCGCAGTCGGTTAAGCGTCCGACTTCAGCCAGGTCACGATCTCGCGGTCCGTGAGTTCGAGCCCCGCGTCAGGCTCTGGGCTGATGGCTCAGAGCCTGGAGCCTGTTTCCGATTCTGTGTCTCCCTCTCTCTCTGCCCCTCCCCTGTTCATGCTCTGTCTCTCTCTGTCCCCAAAATAAATAAACGTTGAAAAAAAAATTAAAAAAAAAAAATAAATAAATAAATTACTACCTTAAGTGGTACTTTAATTTTGCAGATCTCTGGTTCAGAATTTATATTGGCTTGTCTTTAGGACCCTCTCTAATTCACTACCCCACACAAGAGAATTTAACATCTATATTTCTGTTGTGTTGAGGATAAACACACCTACAGACACAAAATGCACACCCATGTGCTTGCATGCCCACATACACATGTGTACATCCTGTATATATGTATGTATTTGGAGACTTAATAGGCTGAGAAGATATTTTAGTGTACTCACTTTTAGGGAGTTGTTGATTATTTGATGTCAGTCATTTTCAGGAAAAGCATTGTTGAGTCTATTTCTAGACACTGTTTTGGGTATTGTGCATGCGAAGATGATTAAGACAACTTACATAAAGTAATTCATTTTAATAAAAGTGGTCATTTTCTTTGGTTACCTTGTGGAGATGCAGAGGGAAGAGTAGGAGTCTTCCCAGGAGAGACTAACGTAAATGATGAGATGAATAGAAAGAATTTGTTTATAGAGCAGTTAATGGGCTAGTGGACAGTGTTCTGAATGTACAAAATTAATTATGCCAGGCAAATTATCCAAAGAAAATTGTCAGAAGATCTAGGAAAAATAATGAGTATTTTAATCTTTCAGTACTTCGTTTTTACTTTGCTTGAAAAATATTTCAACTATAACTAATTTAAATTTTGAGAATATGATAAGCTATTCACAGATTAAAATTGCTACTATCCTTTTCCTTTAACACGGACTTAGTTTGTATTTTAGGATTAATTTTGTGAACATGGCCCTGCGAATTACTGTGTGTGAAAACTATAAATATTGGTAATGCTTAAGCACAGTACAGGATTTAAGATGCAAAATAGGTGAAAACATGCCTGACCGTATTTTTCCAGCAAGTTTTGCCATTGTTTTGATTGTGAATTTATGGAGTATTATAAACTCGTACTAATATTTGGATTGTATTTTTAACAGGTAGAAGTATAGGTACAGATAATGTATGTAGAGACAGACTGGAAAAGACCATCATTCTTTTTACTAAAGTGGTAAGTTTTCTTTTTACCTTAAGTATGTTTTCTTACATAAAATATACATAACTCAGATTTGATAAGGAAAATGACATAAGCATGCATTCTCACTTTAGTGTAAAGTACCTTATTTTCTGACTACAGCAAAGCTAAAAAAAAATGGTATCTTGAAGTATTTAGAATGAATGTAATAATTAAGTTTTATATGCTATATCAGTATAAGTCACTTTGATGAAAAAAAATAATGAAACAAAACCACAAACCTAATAAATAGTAGAGAGGTTGAGTCTTCTGAATCTTATTATTCTCAAGCCTACTGGATGAAAGCAGAGATAAAGAAGATAACAGTGTAGCTAATCAGGAAATAGATCATATATAGCAGGCAGTATATTATCAGGAAGTTATTATATTCATAAAGACATTGTCATTAATATCAAACACCTTTTGAATAGAATTATATGAGTACACTGTGCTAGGCAATGTGTCTAAATTTCTGATAAAACTAAGTTTTATAGAAACTGATGTTTCTGAAATTTTGGGCTGAGGATGGTTGGGAGAAGTATATATAGTTGGGTTGTAGCAATCAGGAAGACCTGGTTTGAGAACTGCATTGAACTAAAACAGGTTGTTGAAGACAGCTGTATGTAAATTTGTAGCCTGTTTTCCCTCTTTCATTAAGTTTTATTAATAGGGTTAAGTTGTCTGTTCCCTGGGAGGGGAGAAAAGAAGTAGAAATGAGCTGTTCTTATTGCTGTGGTTAAGTAGCAGTTACCTTTGGTTTCAGTTCTCCTTGTTTCCAAGTTATGTTCTAACTAGCCTCAACAGCAAAAGTCTACCTAATCTTCCAAGATCCAGTATAAAATTGGCTCAGGTATTTTAAGTTAAAAACAAAAAAATACAAAGCGAAGTAAAATGACATCATGTGATTAGTGGGGCTGTGTGGTGTTGATGGATAATTTTATTTATAAAGTTTTCATATTTATAATCTCTGACTTGATTAAAACTTTAAAAATTGGAACTTTCAAACATACATCCAAGTAGAATTGAGTGACTTTGAGTCTCCATGAAGTCATCACTTAGCTTCAGGAATTATGAACTTCTGTTGAAGATTAGTTCTGTTTTATCTCTATGCTTCTCTCTCCCCTCCTTGCTGGTTTCTTAAAAGCAGATCTCAGATATCATATTAGTATTATCTGTAAATACTTGAATATTTGTCTTTAAGTGATAAGGGGTTTAAAAAAAGAATGTAACACAATGTAAGAAGTAGGAATGACTTTTTGTTATCATGTAAATATTTAGTCATTATTTTGGTTTTTCTCAAAATTTTTATAGTTCTTTTGTTTGAATCAGGATTTGATAGTGTCCAAGTTCTCTTTCCATTTTTTTTTTCGTTGCTATTTATTTGTTGAGGTAATAGGTAATTTCCTTGTAGGATTTTCATGTTTTGAATTTGGCTTCTTGCATCCTGATATGTTACTTACCATGTTCCTTTGTCTCTCTACCCCTCCTCCTCCAATATTTCTTGTAAATTTGTAGAGGCTTGATCATATTGAGCTTTATTTCATGGAGGAGGGCGAGGACAGCAAGGATACTCCACGGGTGGTGCTGTGTATATCTTGTATTGCATCACATCAGGAGGTACAATGTTGAGTTGTTTAAAATGATGAGGGAGCTCTTTAAAGTTCCCCAGCAGCTTTTCCCCTATTATTTTAGAAGCTGTTCATGATCATGGCCTAGATCTGTTTTTTGGTAAGGGATTACAGAATGATGACTTTCTATTGTATTTGCATTTATTAGCAGAAATTCTGTGAAGAAGAGATCTGACTCATCAACTTATTTGATAAGTTGAATCGAAAATACAATTGATGCAGGAAAGGCAGGATAATTTTATTTTATTTTTTAACATTTATTTATTTTTGAGACAAGAGAGCATGAACAGGGGAGGGTCAGAGAAAGAGGGAGACACAGAATCTGAAACAGGCTCCAGGCTCTGACCTGTCAGCACAGAGCCCGACGCGGGGCTCGAACCCACGGACCATGAGATCATGACCTGAGCCGAAGTCAGACCTTTAACCGACTGAGCCACCCAGGCGCCCCTCTTACTACTTTTTAAAGTCTTATCTTTTATATACTTACAATTTTTGTTTCATATTTACCCATTCTTACTGAATTAACTATGAAGTGGGTCTGTTTTGGACCCTCTAGTAGAAGTAATAGAAATACCTGTCATGAGATATAATTTGACATAATCCACATTATATGATATACCCAAAGAAATCAATTACATGTGTATTACGTGCAAAACTGCATGTATGTGGACTCGTGACCAAGGTTCAAAACTTTACAAATGTATATTAGCAAGTTATAAGATGTACTTATGGATAATTATATTCCTATATGAATTTGGGGTAAATACACTTTAATTTTTTTCTTTATAGCTTTTGGACTTCTTGGATCAGCATCCGTTTTCATTTACTCCTCTAATTCAGAGATCACTGGAATTTTCTGTAAGCTATGTATTTACAGAAGTTGGTGAAGGCGTTACATTTGAGCGATTCATTGTTCAATGCATGAATCTTATTAAGATGATTGTAAAAAATTACGCTTATAAGCCATCCAAAAATTTTGAAGGTAATGCCTTACTGGTAGTTTTTTTTTTTTTTTAATGATTATTATTTCTTTATTTTATATGTGAAATAATTGGTATTTTTATGCATTTTTTTGAAATCTTATTTACATGAAATAGAGATAAGTGTTAGAGACTTTAGTATGTGAGTGCTAGCTTTAAAGGCCATATAATGCACTTAGTAACTATCTTTGGTAGCACAAAGAGCAGTTGAAGCCTGCCGGTTTGGGATTAATTACTCCAGTAACCACTGCAGTTAATGTTGTACTTATTTGCACAATTAAATTTTTTCTCTGACTTGATATGAAGTGAGTTTACTTCTAGACACGGAATTCATTTGTGTGTGTATATACAAGATGAATGAGAAATTATCTTAGAGATGTATGTATATAAGTCACTGCACTGTGGTGTGTTAATACAGCATGGTAATGTACAGGCTGTAGTGAGAGGATGGCTACAAGATGATGTGTGTGTGGGGCAAATAAGAATTGTCTTTGAAATTTGCCCTTGATAAAAATGAAAATCCGTACACCACTTGCTCTTTTTCCCCGAGGGTATATTTTTAATTCATTTAAGTTACATAATCCAATTTTGGTCAAATGTTTGTATGATTAACTTGGAAATTTTATGTTTTCTAGACAGCAGTCCTGAAACTTTAGAAGCACATAAGATCAAGATGGCATTCTTTACATATCCCACTTTGACAGAGATATGCAGAAGATTAGTCTCTCATTATTTTCTGTTAACTGAAGAAGAACTGACAATGTGGGAAGAAGACCCAGAAGGCTTTAGTAAGAATCAGTTTTTCAGTTTTCCCATGGCTTTTCTCCCCCTTTCCTAAATACATATCGTCTCTTTGAGTGATATATATAGCACTGTATTTTTAATATAAAACTTTTGTTCTGAGAGTCATGGCTTTTAAAAATTAATATATCCTCTCTTTATTATCCATTGGAACAAAAGCAGAAAATGATTTTTTCAAATATGTGGAGTTTTCTCCAGAGATAGACCTTTTAAAATTTTTAGATGTTCCTATGAACATATCATATAGTTTAAATCGAAAACACCTCCTGTCTCTATTATCAGGTGTGTGATTCATCCCGTCTTATACTTTATTTGTAGAAATTTTTATTTCAAAAATAAATTTGGAAAATTTCTGAATTGCTGAATGGATCACCTATTTAAATTTTAATTTAAAATGAGTCTTTTGATGATGAAAATATTTTTCCAGGAGATCTTTTTTATCTGTTTGAATTTTAGTAATAGAATAAATGTATCTGAGTCATTCCTACAGAAAATCAAGAAATCGTCTGCCTAATAAATAAAGTACCTGGTGTGTGTCTGTAAAGTGCCTATGTGCAAATTACTTCGGCCATGGTCAAACATAGGCTAAATTTTAACCTTTTTTCATCCCTTTGGGTGACTTTATATAGTTCTGTTCATGTTCCCTAATAATTTAAGAATGCCTTAAACATTTTGATAGACCTCTCCCTCTTTTTGTTATGTAAAAATAAATTTATTTCATTTAGAAAATACAGCATTACAGTGTATCCTTTTGTGTTTTTGCTTTTTCTCTTAGCTAAAATCTTCTGTTTCATATTGCTTTCTTTGGGTAGTATATATAGTAATGTAATATGAATCACTGAATTCCTCTATCTGTGAAAGTCCCCTAAAGTATTTTATTTTTTGAAAATTTGTCTTTAAATATTGGGAATTTTTGGAAAATGTGACTATTTTAATTTACAAAACATATTGAAAAAAATTATTGAGATGAAATAATACCAGGATTATAGCTGTTTTTGAATGCTTATACTATGTACAATCAGATGATATCAGATACTTTGAAAGTGACAAACATTTTGAGCTTTCCTGCATACAGAATTTTTAATGAAAGTGCAAATGCTATGTCAGCACTTGATAGGACACTGATATTCACAGATATGATCTGTAGTTTATAATAAATATGTGTAAGGTGTTGTGTTCCCAAGGATTTGCTTTCAGTAAAATGTTTAAAACCACTCATGGAAATAGACTGGTTATTTAAAATCTTGATATTCCAAACCTTGATTTTGGAAACATCATTATTGCATTTCTGGAGAGCATCATTGGTCATATTTTTAATTACAGCAGTGGAAGAAACAGGGGGAGATTCTTGGAAATACAGTTTGAGGGTAAGTATTGATGGAAAGAAAAATTGACAGGAAAATACTGTCAATTTCATGCTTAAAATATTGTGCAAAAATATGCTTAATATTTCTATAAGTCTTAGTAGAGAATGATATTCTATTGATGATTCTAAGCATTAAACTAGACAAATTGAGAGGAAAGTACTTAATTAAATTATGAATTTTAACCTGAATTTTTTTGTTGTTAAGTTGGGGGTTGGAAACAGAAGTTTTATTTTACAGTCATACTGATTGGAAAATAATTGTCATTGAAGAAACAAATGTTTTTGAAAATGAAAACTGTCTTTTTGGCTGGAATGATTTTTTTCCTCTCCTAAGTATTTCAGTAATTCTAAAGCTTTTTTTGATACATTATTTCTTATACCACCTGGTGTGATTCTCAGAGACCAGCCCACAGTTTTTAATTTTAGAATGCTTTCTAAGCATGCATTATTGGTATGGCCAACATTTGAGAAAATTTTATCAAATGTAGTCTTTGAACTATTTTTTTAATGAAAACTTGTGTTTATATAATTTACATGATTTTTTAATTTTTCTAAAAATGTAAATGTTTTTAGTTATATAAGATTACATGGAAAACCAGAGAGATTATTAATAAAAAAATTATTAGTGCTTTAAAATTAAAAAAAAATTAACCACTTTAATTTTTTTAAACTTTGTATCCCAAACTTCATTTATTCGTCAACTCATGGCTAGTCTTGTTTCATATAAGTAAACCCCCAACCCCAGTTGGATTATTTTAAAGCAAGTATTTGAGGTGACATATCATTTCATTTGTACATGCTTCGGTATGTATAGAAGATTTTTAAAACATAAAGCATACTACCTTCAAAATGTGTAATTCTTTTATATCAGGAAACATGTAGTGATTCAGTACTTTTAAGAACCAGAAAGAATCATTCTTTTTATATACTTAACTTTGACTTCTGTTACTGTTTGTGTCTGTTAAAAGGAATACTATTCTGTGTAGTGAATTGAACTCATGAGTTGTGGTTGTTACTTGTTATGTCATTGCTAAGAAAATTTATAATTTTTAATGTATTAATTCCTGGGTAGTCCGTTACAGCACTGAATCTGCAAATGAATGTGGCTTCATATTGCTTTTTTAATTTAAGGAGTTGTTAATTAAAAATGTTATTTTCTCTTTGTAGTTTTACTTTTTGAATACATAATGCTAAATGATTCAAATAGTGAAATAAACTTTTTCTATTTTAGGAATCAAGTTAAATTTTGATTCCCCCCCCCCCCCCCGCAGTATATTTATAAACATTGTAATCTGCTTTATGTAAAGATACCAGAAATTGGAAACATTTTTGGAGTTTTAGGATTTTAAGAATGGGTATTCTTTTCTTTATTGTAGAATTAATCAGTACAATATACCATTGTTGTCACTGGAAATTTGGTTTTTTTCCTCTCTAGCCTTGCACTGAAGTACTATTTATAGATATATTCCATGAATATAATCAGACTCTTACTCCTGTACTTCTAGAAATGATGCAAACACTTCAAGGTGAGGTATATTTTATGATACTTTATTAATGCATGTTGACTTAAAATAGTTTGAATGCCTGCTATGTGCAATGCACTATTTCCTACACCATATAATAGAAATCTGAGAAAGACCCGAATGTGTTCTTTTGTTTTTTCTTTTCTTTTTTTTTTTTTTAAAGTTTATTCATTTTGAGAGAGAGAGAGAGAGAGAGAATAGGGGAGAGGCAGAGAGGGAGAGGGAGAATCTGTGGGGCTCTAATCCACAAACCATGAGATTATGGCCTGAGCCGAAGTTAGGAGTCAGACACTTCACCAATTGAGCCGTCCATGTCTCCCGCAATGTGTTCTTTTCTGTTGGATGGCTTTCAGGACAGAGAACAAGAATGGGCAACTGATGAAGGCAACCTTGAGATAGGCATTGAACGTAATAGTTGGATTTTGTTCTCATAAACACACTAGCCTCAGAAGCGAAATAGTGCTTTACATGGTCAAGTATATTGGATGGGGAAATAGTCTACCTGGGGCGTGCTGTGGAAAGCAGTGGGGAAAAAAGATGAGAGTAACAAATGTTAGGCTCAGAATGGTGGTAGTGGGAATGGAAAGAAGGTAACAGATTTAAGAGAGAACGATGATGCGAAAATTTTGTTATTTGATCTTTGTTTGCAGCTACACAAGTAATTAATTACTTAATTGCGATTTATCATTTTTGACTTCTCTGCTATATAGTAAATTCTGGGACGAGGGCACTGATCATATCTGTCTTGTTCACACATTCCCAGTGCCTAGTACACTCAGTAACTGTTGATTGACTTTTGGCACCTAATTGACTACTGAGCAAGGGAAAGTGATCAGACATGATCCTGAACTTTAGAATCTTAATGACAGGGAGACAGTTGTTAGTAGTGGTTGGAGATAGAGTTTTCCTTTTGGAGTGTGTGTATAAGGAGGCTTGGGAGAAGAAAAACAAGTTCAAAGACTGAACGCTGAGATTTTCACCTTTAAGCATAGGAAGAGGTGAAGGTCCTACAAAAAAAGCCAGGTAAAAAACTAATGCAAAGATGTAAGAAACGGTATGGGGGTGAATCCTGGATAGAAGAGCATGTTACTAGAAGTGTCCAGTGATGGAAGAGGCAGAAGGCAGTAAAATCCCCTGAGACAAAAGATTATTTGAATTGTTGGGGCAGGAATCACATAGTAAGGGATGAAGGATTGAGTAGATGATGATACAAGGAAATAACAGCAAGAGAAGCTGCCATAGGGAAGGAGATGCCTGATCTTGTTTGTAGTTGTGCGAGAGTAGCTCACTTCATGCTTTTGTTCTCTCAGAAACCTAATAGATAGTTTTTTTCCCTTGGTTTATAATTTAAGCAAGAACACTATCAGTCAGGTTTTGAATTTGAATGTTATTGTATTTTCGTATGGATTGATTTCTAAGGTATAGTTATGAACTAAATTCTTAAATTCGATGGTATTTAGACTGCTTAAGTTACTTTTTTTTGTTGAGTTGAGAATGTCATTTCCATTTTCACCCATGCATTTATTATTATTTGTTTAAACCACTGTAGTAAAGTGGATAAGTTATTTAGGTTACCCTCTGATAAGTTGTTGGGTGCTTATAAGGTTTTCAGTGATTACAAAGTTTAGTTTTCTTCCTAGTTGTGGAGCAGTTTGCTTATTTAGGGCTGTATTTATTCCAGCGTATTAGCCTGGTGAGCTTAAGAATTCATACTTAACAGCAGAAGAGTGCTTTGATAAACTTGTTCAAAATCTTTGTATCCTAGAGCAATAGACTTATTAAGTAAACTGCTTTTCATGGCTTAACCATCACACACTCCTTTCTGGACAGTAGTGGGAGACTGCCAACTTTTTAAAAAATTTTTTAATGCTTATTTTTTTATTTTGAGAGAGTGGGGGAGGGGCAGGGAGAGCGAGGGGAAGAGAGAGAATTCCAAGCAGGCGCCATGCTGTCAGTGCAGAGCTCAGTGTGGGGCTTCAGCTCACAAACCATGAGATCATGACCCGAGGTGAAGTCGAGTTGGATGCTTAACCTTAAGACTGAGCCACCCAGGTGCCCCAGAGACTGCCACCTTTTTATTCTGAAGGTTCTACTTTACATGATGGCTCCCTTTTCTGTTGGCACTTTTCGTTGTGTTGTCGTCCTTTAATACACTGTAATGATCTGACTTAGTTTTTATATTTCGAGATGCTTGTGTGAATAGCCTGTGCTTGGTTTTTTTTTTTTTTTTAATGTTTATTTTTTTGAGAGAGAGACACATAGAGTATGGGTGGGGGAGGGACAGAGAGAGAGAGGGAGTCACAGAATCTGAAGCAGGCTTCAGGTTCTGTCTGAGCTGTGAACAGAGCCTGATAGGGGGCTCGAATCCACAAACCGCGAGATCATGACCTAAGCTGAAGTCAGATGCTCAACCACTGAGCCACCCAGGTACCCTTGTGCTTGTTCTTTTTAAAAATTTTTCTTTTGTGGGATTCATCTTTGTATTCTTTCTTTTAAGAGGTTTTTTTTTTTAATCAGGGTATAATAAGGTATTATGAGCTAGTTAGCAATTTGTGGCATATACTTTGCTAGGATGTTGCTGACATAACATTTTTCAAATATGTTATAATGATTTTTAAAATTGAAATAAGGTTTTACATCTTGTACCTGTGTTCTCCATGATGATTACAAAACTTAGGCTTTCCATTTACATGTCCATGTATATTTAATATCATGAAATTTTTTGTACTTAACTGAAATGGTAAACTAACAAATTGAGTTGAAATCAAATATCTTTTAAAAATTAGTTTGATTTACCCTTGTTAAAACTTATTTTTACAGGGCCCACTAATGTGGAAGATATGAATGCACTATTAATCAAAGATGCTGGTATGTTAAACTAAAGTGATTTTAAAACATTGATTTCTTGAGTAATAAATATTTGGTATGTCTAGTTTGTGGCAGGTGTTACTCTGGGAGGTTGGGATACAGGGGTACCTACAATTTAGGAACTGTGTGGTGGGGGAGATAAGCAGACCGTTGATTATAACATAGTACGAGTTGATTAATTCTAAAATAGGTGGCAGTTAAGTAGTACATTGGAAAACCAAAAGGAGTTTTGGTATGCCTAGGGAAAGGCTCCTAAAGAAGTGTAATATGAGAACACCAGGATCAGTGGGAGTTAGCAAGGGGAGGGGGCCTGTATGAGAAGAGAGTTCCAGGCAGAAGGAGCAGTATGTACAAAAACTTGAAGAGAAAGGGAGCAAATGCAGTTAAGTTTTGAACTGGGAGTATTTTGGTTTAAACAGAACGGAACATAAAGCCTTAACGGTTTGTGCTGAGAGATGAGGATGGAGAGAGGTAGGTATGTAGGGACCAGATCATAAAATACTGTGACCCTTTGGAAGCAGATGTTGCTTTTTAATTTTTATAATTTGATTTGAATAGTTTTAATTGAATGCAATTTTCTGTTTGAAAGCACTAAGGGCTGTTTAGGAAAAAGTGTCTAAAGAAGCTTTAATCTTTCTGAAATTGCTATTTAAGTGATTTGTCTGATTAACATTGTAAATTTTCCCTTATTAGTATATTACATGTTTTAAAGTAGTTCCTAAGGATTAGTTTCTTACATAGGATACTTAACATTTGGCCCAGCATCTGAAATTAAATTTTTTTTTTCTCAAATCTTCTTTGTAGTGTATAATGCTGTTGGATTAGCAGCTTATGAGCTGTTTGACAGTGTTGATTTTGATCAGTGGTTTAAAAACCAACTTCTTCCAGAATTACAAGTCATTCACAATAGGCAAGTATGAAATTTGGTGTTTATGATATACTTATTTTACTTTTTAATTTTCTGATGAAGACAAGACATTAAAATTGCATAAAATTTTTAAAAAGTTATAGTATGACTTAGCTGGTAGTATCAAGTGTAAAAAAAGATGTGCTGTTTACAGGTAAGAAAAATAAAGACACTTATGTTATTTTACTTCACATGTGAATTGTCACAAGTATGAAATGTTTGTTGTTAGATAAGATACTTTGCAGGAGGAAATTTTATGCAAAAGTAAGGGAAGATGGAGGTCGCTGAAATGTAGGAAGAAAATGTGTACAAAAGAAAGCCAGTGGGATACTTAGCATGAGCTGAGCCTGGTGTGATTAGTAGTCTAGCACACGGGGTAGCCCTGAAAAGTGACTGACTGTCTTGGGACCACACAGCATGCTGCAAGTCTGGAAGAGGGTAGATAGGATGAAGGGACACCATGGCGGAAAGAATTTGGACACACTTTAGGGCTGTGTTGTGTTGCCTCATTGAGTAGGACAGACCTTTCTGACACTTAGTAGGACTTTTCCCAGTTCTTAGGTTTCATATGTATTTAAGTACTTGACTACTTGATTTTAGGTACCGAGTGACCAAAATGTAAGGGAAAAGGACTCTCATAGTTTCTGTAATTTTTTTCTTCTGATTTATTTCTGTAGATGTGGTGCCTATCAGAATGTGTCGCATGTAGTCTTAGATAGCGTTTTTTAACTACAATAATGAATGAATAGAAGATATCCACGTATGGCTCATTTTATAAATCTTGAGAGCCATAGAACTGTAGAGTTGGAGATGCTTTAAAAGTAATTTTGACAATGGGTGGCTGGGTGGCTCAGTCGGTTAAGGCTTCCATGTTGATTTTGGCTCAGCTCACAGTTCATGAGATCGAGCCAAGCCCCAAGTCAGGCTCTGTGCTGGCAGCGTGGAACCTGCTTGGGATTCTGTCTGTCCTCTCTATCTGCTCCTTTCCTGCTTTCGCTTTCTCTTTCTCTAGAAATAAACATTTTTTTTTAAAAGTAATTTTGCGCAATAAGTTGCTATTTATTGGTTGAGTTAATCATTTATTCAGTCATTGAATATTTTCAGTTTGCCATGAATTTGCTATGCCCCGTAAAGTGTGTGGTGAGTAAGATGTATTGTGACTCTGCCCACAGGAAGTTAGTGAACCTTTGATCTAGAGAAAGCCTTCAGTAGAAAGACACATGTGTGCTTTGATTTTCCTTAAAGCCTAGAGGCTATTTACTCTAGATCTGTGTTGTCAGGTACAGTACCTGCTACATATGGCTAATGAGTAGTTGAAATGAATTTAATAAAAGTGATGAAATGACTTTAAATTGAAAACCTGGGGAGTGTAAAATATGTATTGATGTTGAAATGATAGTATTTTGGATATATTGAGATAAATAAAAATATGAAAATTTTACTTTTTACTTATTTTAATGTGGGTAATAAAAAATGTAAAATCACATATTTGCTTACATTATATTTCTTCTGGACTGAGCTGATCTAGACCAGTATTTCTCAAACATGCATATGAATCTATTGGTGATCTTGTTGAGATGCACGTCCTGATATAGGTTATATTTTAGGGTCTGGGTCAGATTGTATGATTCTGTCACGCTTCCAGGATAATGATGCTGCTGGTCCAGGGACCATATTTTGGGGAATAAACTAACTTCTAATTTTAACTCTGCCCAGAAGTGACTGTGATCTAAGTGAACTTAGAATTTGAACTTTCTGAGCTTCCTTCTCTGTATCCGGAATAGAATGTTGACCGTAGCAGTCTCGGAGATCTCAGTTCAAAATTGATGGTTCAATGGTTCCTCCATTACACTGTATACAAGTCTTGTTTACTTCCACCTCTGTGACTTCGTTTAAACAGTCCCTGTCCCTTCAAATAGCATCTTCTCGATTTTCTACCCAAGTATTATTTAGCTTAAAGGCTATTCAATCCCATTTCCCCCACCCACTCCTTTCTCTTCCTTTTCTGAAATCCTAGTATATAGCTTTACATTCTTTAATTCTTTTAGGTGAGTTGTAAACGTTTTGAGGGCAGGGAATACTTAAACAACTATTTTTCAACTTTAATGAGCAGTTCTTTCTATGTGCTTAGTCATCTTAAAATTTGATAATTTTCTAAAAAATGTGGAATCTTCATTAGCTTATTCCATTTATGCACAAAACAGTTATCTCGCCACTAAAATTTATATAGTATCAGTAAGAGACTTTATGGGTAGAATTCTTAAACATAATTGTTTATAGCTTTGTGGGTCTTTTTTTCTTGCTTTAAAGAGCCTTCATTTCCTTTAGAAAAGACGATCATAGAGAAAGAAATGGGTATATTGTTACTGAAAATGTTTCACAACTTTAAAAATATCATTTCTGATAATGAGTCACATTCTATGATAGGATACTTAAATTTGAGAGCTTAGGTGGTTTTGTAGTATGTGTACTGTGGTACATTTAGAAGTGGCTTTTAAGTTTTTATATAAACAATACAGATTGCTTCCTTACTATATTTTAAATTTAAATGATAAAATACACTAAATGAAGTATACTTTGTAGAATATTTACCATTTTAATTTCATGATTTTTCCCTATTCAGATATAAGCCATTGCGACGCAGGGTGATTTGGCTCATCGGTCAGTGGATTTCTGTGAAATTCAAGTCTGACTTAAGACCCATGTTATATGAGGCAATTTGTAACTTGCTTCAAGATCAAGACTTAGTGGTATGTTCCTTAAATGTTTTAAGACTATTTTTTATAAGTTTAATTTATGTTAAGCTTCATATTCAGGAATAGTTTATAGATTTAGTATGTTGGTAACCTTTCACTCTTGTAGTTATTCCTTGGCAAGCAGTTTGATTTAAGGGAGGGAAGTTCTTTGATTATTATTTACCCTTATCACGAAGAGTCAGTGAAAAGACATTTAACTAAACTCTAGTTTTGTAGAGTCAGATGACATTTTTTCAAACGATTCTTTTTTAGCTTACATATTTTTTTTTTCTTATTCAGTATGGATTTTGTCATTCTCATACTTGAGGTACCACCATCTAGTTCATCTTGACTGTTAATTTTTTCTTTGTCTCTCATTTTTGAAGGGATTTTTGGTGTGTGTGTGTGTTTTAGCCTTTGGAATTGTTTCCTTTATAATAAGTGTTGACATAATATTCTTTTTTTTGGTAGAGTCAGAGAGGGCACAAGTGGGCAAAGGGCAGAGAGGGAGAGAGAGAATCCCATGAGGGTCCGAGAGAGAGGGAGAGAAGAGAGGCTCACTCAAAGCGAGGCTTTATTTTATGCCCGAGTGAATATATTCATGACTTACTGTACATATTCCTTGTGTTGGGCTTAGACTGGACCCTAGCATAGTCTTGAAAAGATGGAGTCTACTTGTCTTTTACTCAGTTTCAAGTTATTTTTATGTAAAAATACGTGATTTTTTTTTTCTGCCCCCGAATTAGGCTGAGGTCTTGTTTAATCATTTCTCAGTATACTCCTTTAAAAAATTTTTTGAACCCATTCTATCAGCCTGTTTTTCAGCAAAAGCTTGGGCCATCCTTTTCTCATTTCCACGTGTGTACATAAGCTACTTTCTGTGGTGTGTGTGTGTGTGTGTGTGTGTGTGTGTGTGTGTGTGTGTGTGTCTTAGCCATTGCAATTGTTTCCTTTATAATAAGTGTTGACATAATATTTTTTTTTTTTTTGAAGAGTCAGAGAGGGTCAGAAAAATAATGTTCTGTGAAGGAAAACATAATTAGAAAGGTAAACCTGTTGGCACTCCTGGGTGGCTCAGTTGGGTGAGCATCCAGCTCTTGGTTTCAGCTCAGGCCATGAACCCAGTGTTGTGGGATCAAGCCCCGGACTGGGCTCTGCACTGTGTGTGGAGCCTGCTTAAGATTCTCTCTTTCTCTATTGCTCTCCCAATTAAAAATAAATAAATAAATAAACCCATTGTAGAAGCTCAGTGTATTCCAAAGGCAGATAGAACTGTTATTTGGATTTGTCACTTGGCCATTATCTACTTTGTGTAAATAGTTGGGAATTTACTCTAAATATAATGCTGTAACTATTAAATAGTTTAAACATGGGAAGTTACAAGGGAATCCAGTTTTATTTTACCATGTCTAAATTCTTAAAAGTTTATTAATAAAACTGTTTAGATTACTGTTTGCTGGAATGAGTTTACTTTTGTAATACCTTTAAAGTATTTATAGGTTTGTTTTTCTTTGCCCAGTTGGAAACATTTGCTCTTTTCTCAGAGGTATCAGACAGAAGACATTAAATGTTTTATGAAAGTGTTACAAAAGGATTAAATTTCACTTAAGTTTTCTTAGGGAAATCGAGAAATTTTTTGAATCTTTTACTCATTTTTGAGGTATCTGTTCAGAAAGAAATAAGAGAAATTTAATTCTGCACTTTAAGAGTGGAACATTAATTACATCCCAATAAGTATTACTGGAGAAAAAGGGTTTCATGGCTGGATAAGTTTGGAAAACACTGGGCTAAATATTCCAGTAGTCCTCTTTGCTTTAGGACTGAGGAGAACCTTTGAAACATACATTTGAATAGGGACTATCCAAGATGACACATACACTAATATCTAAGGAATACTCTTAGAGGGAATGCTGCTATAGGTTCAGCTTTTGCCCTTTTCCTGTGTATCTTCTGGTGATTTCATCTCAGTTTTACACCTTCTACACTTGTTTGATCCTGCCACCGATATTTTGTTGATACTTCTTAAGACTTTGTTTAGTAAGGTACCAAGTTAAGGTTGCACACTTTGGCCTTCTAGTGTGTATAAGATCTTTAATTTCAACTTGTGAGAAATGCTGGCTAATGTGGGAGGATACTTTATACACATATTTATGTACACGGCAGTATACAAACACGTAGTATGTACATATGTATAGATGTGTTCATGTGTGTATATATGCATGTGCTTATACAGATACTGCTGAATCTAAATGTTCTCTGGCTTTCGTAATCTACATTATCTTGCTTGAGTGCTTTTACAGGGTTGGGATAGATTTAATCCTGAGCAAGTATGGTTATCTATGTGGCTTCCTAACCTTATAACCACGTCGTCACAAGACTGGCTGCAACAGAGTAGAGATAGTGCAGGTGCACCGGGGGCACCTGGGTGGCTCAGTCAGTTAAGCATCTGACTTCGGCTCCGGTCATGATCTCACGGTCCATGAGTTCAGTCAAGCCACATTCGGGCAAGCTCGAGCCACTTCGAGTTCTACGTGGGCAATGTGGAACCTGTATGGAATCCTCTCTCTCCCTCTCTCCCTCTCTCCCTCTCTCCCTCTCTCCCTCTCTCCCTCTCTCCCTCTCTCCCTCTCTCCCTCTCTCCCTCTCTCCCTCTCTCCCTCTCTCCCTCTTTCTCCCTCTCCCTCTCTCTCTCTCTCTCCCCCTCCCTCTCTCTCTCTCTCCCCCTCTCTCCCCCTCTCTCTCCCTCTCTCTCCCTCTCTCTCTCTCTCTCTCTCTCCCTCTCTCTCTCTCCCTCTCTCTCTCTCCCTCTCTCTCTCTCTCTCTCTCTCTGCCCCTTGTTTACTTGTGCCCCTCCCCCAAAATTAATAAATAAATGAATAACTGAGTTTTAAAAAGGCTAAATCTTTAAAAAAATATATAATGCAGTTACTGGAGAAAGCAACTTCTCAAATAGGACTCCATAAATTTTATAGTATCCAAGGCCACTGGGTGGAGTACATCTCTATCTCTGATAGTTGCCTGACATTTTGACATTGTCATTTGATCTGGGGGAGTATAATGCATATTGAGTGAATTTCTTTCCTTTAGTTGAAACGTTTAACTAGATAAAGAATTTAGTCGTGGCTTGAGTTCATGTTATGTTTTGTGGAAACTCTGGGTATCGTAGCCTCTGCCAGTTTAGCTGACCAAATCCCAGAAAACCCTTGAAAGAGAGCGATAGGGATGATGCTGTTGTGGTGTGATTTGCCCGGATAACATGCTGACACACAAATTAAGATTTGGAAGTGTCAGGAACTTGTACAAATCTTTGTGTATTTGTGAACTTTGGAATTTAGAAAATCTCAAAATAGATCTTTGGATATTTCACGGATTTCCTGTAATTGTGGTTGCAGATGGGAATGTGTGTTGTTCCTTCTCCCTCCTCTTTCCATTTTCTCCTCCCTCCCTCTTCACCAAACATCTGCCAGCTTCACCAGCCTCACCCATTTGCCTGTCTCTCATCTGTGATCTCAGCCTTCTTTCCCTGTGTGGCAGCACCTTTGTATTCTTCTCTTAGTCCCACCCTTGTCTCACACTTAGGGCAAATTATCCATTTTCCTGGAAGCACCCCCTGGATTAAAGACTGTTGAAACAAATTATGAGAAACTGAGAAGGGTGGGAATGGACACTAGTTGATAGTTGACTTTTTCAAGTCTTGTTGCAAAATAAGAGGAATATTCTTTTATTTCCAGATGTTAATAACCTCTGTGACTTTAATATTAGCAAAAAGTAAAAGTGATTTGGAATAAATTTCCTGCCATTTGATATTAATGATATTTAGTAGTTTCAGAATTATTAAAATCTCATGATGTCCTTTCTTTTAGGTCCGTATCGAAACAGCGACAACACTGAAGTTAAATATCCTTTAAAGAATTTAAAAATACTTCATTGTGATGGGGTGCCTGGCTGGCTCAGACAGTGGAGTGTGTGACTTTTGATCTGAGGGATGTGAGTTCCAGTCCCATGTTGGGTGTAGAGATTACTTAAAAATAAAATCTTTAAAATAAAAAATACTTCATTGTGAAGAATTTTAACACTTTTAAGTAACTTTTTTTGCGAAATTTGTTAGATCGCTTAAAATATAGTTTTTGATTATTATATTTGGGTTTTAGATCTATTTTATTCTGATGAACCTCATACATTCTCAGTGTTCCTTAACTGCTCTTTACCTGTTGATGATTTTGAATTTAGAACAGATCAGTTTCTGCCGGTGAGAATATTTTTAAGATTGATCACAATCTGCTATGTCTTTTGCAAATTAAGTGTTATTTTATAAATGAAATTATATGTATGTGATACTTATTGAAGCCAAATTTAAAAGTCCATTAAGATTTTGGAAGTTTACTACCTTTATTGGTAATTTTTTAATTCATAACTGTTTATACTTATATTCTGCCTTTTTTTTTTTTTTTTTAAGCTATCTTAACTGTTTTGGAGGTGACTGTTAAACTTTTTTTTTTTTTTTTACCTTTTTTCCAATTACAAAACATCTAGTAACTTCGTTTTATCTGTGTCTGTTACTTATAGTCCTCAACTATTTCTTTGTGTATATATGCCTGTATCCTGCATTAGATTGTAAATTACTTGAATAGTAGAACACCAAATCCTAATGGGTCATCTTTTTATTCTTCATTTAATTCCCAGAAGCCCACATGGTGTTTCACTTAACAGGTACTCAGTTAAATATGTTAATAAGACTATGGCAGTAGTATTTATTCTTAGGAAGACTAGGCAAGAAGAAAGTTACATGATAAAGTGTCTGTGTGTACTTCTTGTGGAGGTCGTACATGGACAAACTTGTAGAGAGGATTTTCATTAGGAAAAGAATCATTAGATATTTTGGGATGAAATAAATATGTTTTAGAAATCTGCTTAAAAATGAACTATCTGGAAGATCAGATGTGTGTTTTATTTAAGTATTTGGCATTCTGTGACCTATTAATCCCTACTGTCATTTTGTAATCTAGGCGTTAACAGCCAGACATGGATATTTGTTTCCTATTTCCTAATAATAAATATTCGGTCATTCTTTGAATAACAGATATATATCTATGGAAAGTGAGATCTCCATGCAGCATATCTTAAGGGCCACATCAGAGAGCTGGTATGCGAGTATACTTATTGGTATTTCTTTTGTTTTAATGAGTAGACTTTGCAAAACAAAGTATCTTGTGATTGGCAACAGGCACACAAGGACACTGACCAGACAACGTTAGCAGCTTAGTTTAGCGGTATAAAATTTAAACGCAAAATTTGGACACGGTTTTCCACTGAAAACATGGTTCACTTTGTGGATGAGTTTAATTCTAAAATGGACCAATTAAGGAACAATAAGAAAAAGAAAATCCCCCCCCCCCCCAAAAAAAAAGAATGCGATTCCTAAACGTTGGCAACTTGAACAATTTCAGCTTTCTTTAGGTAATGCTGGAGTTCTGGTTGCTGATCTCTTATTTATTGCTTTGACATTATGATTTAATTTTGTTATTTCAGTTTGTGAAGATATTTCTATTTCTCTTATGACCCTTTGTTTTTTTTCTGTTTACCTGCAGTATTTGGAAACCATGTTCACACTACTTTTTCAGCTGCTGCAGCAAGTTACAGAATGTGACACAAAGATGCATGTTTTGCATGTCCTTTCCTGTGTGATTGAAAGAGTAAATATACAGGTAATTTTGTTGTAAAACATTCAGTGTCAGGTGAGTGGAGTATATGTAGGATTGCAGTAATAGCTTTGCTTTATCTACATTGTTTAAAAGTTAACACATTAAAATGCTTATAACCTATACGGTTGTGATTTTGCTTATATTGACATGTGTACTCGCATTTTAGAAAAATGACTTGAGAATATTAAAATCTAAAATTAAAAAATTTTAAAATGGGATCAGTAATGTAGAGGGGTTCAGAATGCAGAATTTTATCTGTCTTAGTAGAACCAGTTTATATTTAATAATACTTCTTAAAATTCAGTGTGTTTGAGGACATAGCCACAGGTGTGTCAGCAAATGCAGCTATTTTCAGAGGTCGGTTATATTTACCTTCAAAATTAAATGTGTTTTGCAGTTTGGTCCACATTATGTCCATGTTTAGCTTAATATAAAAATGATATGTAAAGTTCTCAACAGATATTAAATGTTAAGTTAGTTATTCAGCTTCCCTATGTCTCCTAATTTGTGTGAAAAACTAATAATCCAAGAAACTACCTTATAATTAATTACCCTTGTGGTTTCTCATATCCTAGTTCACCACTCCATATCCTTGTTCGAAAAGTACTGAAGTAAATCTGTGAGTTACTAGGGAAAGATAACTGAATTCATGTCCCCAGATTTGGAGTTTGTTCCTGTGTCTTTTAGTGAGTTCTGATTGCTTGAGCTTGTTCTAAAGTAATTGATGAGAATTGCTATCAATTACTGAATAATACTAAGTTACCAACTTCCATGCTAAATAATTTGCATATATTTCTCATTTAATCCTCACAAGAACCTTTGGGTGAGGGTTGGAATTTATCATCTCGAACAGTTTGAGATTTTAAGGAACTTGTCAAAGTACATACATCTTGGTGGTATTACCAGCCTCCGCAGTCAGCATGCAGCTCCAGCGGCAGTTTTGAGTCACTGTTAATCACTTTGAGCAGATCTGGGTTCGAGTGTCTAAAAATAGTGTTACCTTACAATTTCCTTAGTGTTTGGGATTCTTATTACGTTAGTTACGTTAGTTACGTTATTTCATTTTGATACTCGTTTATGAAGAATATTGAGAGATTTTGATCATCCAGATAGTTAATTGAGACTCTTTTAAACTCCTTTCAAGTGCTTGTGTCTCCTGTGTCGTTTGGGTAAGGTCTTTAAGTTTGTGTCCTTATGTGTATATATATATATTTTTTTTAATGTTTATTACTGAGAGAGAGAGAGAGAGAGAGTGCGCACGTGCGCGCAGGGGAGGGGTAGAGAGAAGGAAACACAGAATCTGAAGCAGGCTTCAGGCTCTGAGCTGTCAGCACAGAGTCTGATGTGGGGCCTGAATTCACGGAGTGGTGAGATAATAACTCATGGAGTGGTGAGATAATAATCTGAGCTGAAGTCAGATGCTTAACTAGTCGAGCCACCCAGGTGCTCCATTGTGTCTAAAATAATAAAGACAATTCTGAAATCACTTGACTCACAGGTGTCTTAAGTATGAAATTATTACACATGTGCAGTATGCTTTAGATCATTATACAAATGCAGTAAATTATTATTCATTAAAAAATTGTAGAAACAAGATGTGACCATTTTTTGTAATCTTATTTAGATACCATCTGGCTAATGGAAATGTATTAAAGATTTCTTTCTGTGGAAATGAATTTTCTTACCTACATCCTCCCGAATCTCTAAATCTTTTTAATCCTAGGTTGAAATTCCTCATGCTTAGTAAAATTTAAAGTTTATTTAAATTTAATTAATTTATTTATAAATAAATTATAAATATTTATTATAATTTATTAAAATATAAATATTTATTTATATTTATAAATAAAATTTATTTATTTTTTTTGAGACAGAGAGTGTGTGCTTGTGTGTGCACAAGTGTGGGGGAATGGCAGAGGGTAGGAGAGAGAGAGAGAATCCCTGTCAGGCTCTGTACTGTCACTGCTGAGCCTCACGCAGGGCTTGAACCCGTGAACCATGAGATTATGACCTGAGATGAAACCAAGAGTTGGACACTAAACTGACTGAGCTACCCAGGTGTCCCCTCATGCTTAGTAATTTTAAAAGTGCTTTTGTGTTTTTATCCATATGCACTTTTTAGAACACAGATAGCCTAAGCAACTCAGGTGACTGTGTCACCAGTAAATAGTAAGATAGAGTTCATCCAGTAGTATTTTGTGTTTTCAGAAATCAGGAAATCATCATGAAAAGTATTTTCAGGCATCTGACTCTTTAAATTTCCTGTGTTAACCTTTGAACAGTCCTACTGCTTATATATCATTCACCTGTCTTTCATAGGCTAAATTTGATTTTTGCCCCTTGGGTTACAGACAGTTTGAGCCATCTTACAACAAACAGTAAGATAACACATAATGGTTTAATTTTGAAGATTCAGTGAAGTGTCACCATTTTTATAATATAATGTACAATTATTTAAAGATTATATTTTCTCTACTTTTTGAAAAAGTAGTTGATAAATTATTCCATTGCGGCAATCCAGTAAATACATAGAAGAAATAGGTAATCATCAGGTTTGGATGTCAGGCAGATAGTCTTTGAACTTATGCATTTCTGAAGAAAAAGAACAAAATTAAAGGGCCTGTGTGAAATATTAAATATTTTATGAAAATTATATCTAAAAGACGTGTCATTGGTACTTACTTTTTAAAGTCCCCATGTATGGAAAACCTTCTTAGAACATTTCTTAGGCTGTCACATACTTGATTTTCAGTAATGTGTTATGAAGGAAAGTGGATACCTCCCTGTATATGATGACTTAACTCATATTCTATTTTCTTTTCGAGTATAGGTGCCAAAAGATGAGTGTATTTGGTGTACTTTCTCATCTCATTTGTGTTAAGCTGATAGTTTAATGTTTTATAGCGTTGTTATTTAGCCCAGTGTCTAGTAAACATTGCTAATTCCACGTGATTTTTTAGGTGTTGACCAAATAATTGATATTGGCCTACCGAAATAGCCCATAGATGGTAATCATTTTCAGGATTGTATATGAGCAATATTTTTCCTTAAGTCTTTTCATTGAAATATTTTGAATGTACAGAAAAGTTACAAGACATCCACACCTATATATCCTTCACCTAGTTCTTTCAGGTTTTAATTTTTACTGAATTTTCTCTTTTTTTAATCTGTGTGCATATACAAATTCTTGTTGTTAAACTCTTTGAACTTTAGTTTCAAGCATCATGGCACTTTGTCCCAGAGTATTAGACTTCTCTTCTTAACATAACCATGATTAGACTCAGGAAACTTACATTAATGTAATATTATTATCTAATATCAAGTCCATATAAGATTTTCTCAGTTTTCCCAATAGCATACTTTTTAACCTCCTCCCTTTCAGCCTCAGGGAACATATTTGGCTCTCATGTTCTCCCTCTCTTTTCTTAAAGTTTATTTTATTTATTTTGAGAGAGAAAGAGAGTGTGAGCGGGGGGGGGGGGGGGGGGGGGGGGCGGACAGCGAGAGAATCCCAAGCAGGTTCTGTGCTGTCAGTGCCCAGAACATGGGATGAATTGTGAGATCATGCCTGAGCTGAAATCAAGAGTGGGATGCCTAACCTACTGAGCTACCCAGGCGCCCCCTCACTGTTTTTTGATCTCCCGCTCTGCACCCTTGTTTTGGGGGGCTATCTTTTGCAACAGTAACTCTGGGTGATTATTGAAATTCATTTTTGAAGCAATAATTTAAATTTAGAATATCATCAATTCCAGTGTACAGCTACGTTTGGGATGTAAATATTTTCTGACTTTTGAATGTACTCCCTTTGTGCCCCTCCTTGGAAAGTGTTCTCACTTGAATATTAAAACCAAAATTGGTTTATTTTCCATGTCAGTAGAACATGCTGTTATACATTGTTTTCAGTTAAGTATGAATAAGCTAGGTACTTTAAAACCTGTGTTTTTACGTACTAGTTGGTCTGTTTTATAAGCTAATTGGAGTGATCTCTGAGATAAAGAACACTTAGCAAGATTAAGTGCTCAATAAATAATAGTATAATTAAAAATTTGAAGATAAGGTGATATATAATAAATAGGCTTGTAATATTTTTTCAGTTTTATTTCACTTAAATATTTGGGCAAATACTTGTCTTTTGTAACCTTCCTCGCATCCTCAAGGGCAACGGATTCTACACCTTTTTTGCTCCCTGTTTAGTGTGTGGCATTTTGTAAGCAAAAATGGGAATCTCATTTTTCTGGGAGTAATTTTTAGTTTTAATACGTGGGATTGAAATAGCTATTGCTGCAGTTGTGAAGGTCTAGTATTTCTGTTTGTCATGAAGCCTACTCTTCATCAGAGCAATTCCCAATACAATGACCATAAACCAACCGAGACTCTGGAGCGCGGTCCAGCTTCAGTGTAGATCCCTTTTATTTTTTAAGAAACTCACTGTCAAGCTGTGCTGTCTCTCAGGGCTTATTTTTAAAGAAATGTTTTTATTTTTAATTTTTAAAACTGGTTAGCTTAATCCATGTGGTTTTAAGAATCATATCTTTTAAGAAGGATTTTCTTGGGATGCCTGGGTGGCTCAGTCAGTTAAGCGTCTGACTTCAGCTCAGATCATGATCTCATGGTTTGTGACTTTGAGCCCCGAATCAGCCTCTGTACTCACAGCTCAGAGCCTGGAGCTTGCTTCACACTCTGTGTCTCCCTCTCTCTTTGCCCCTGCCCTGCTCACTCACACTCTGATCTTTGTCTCTTTCTCTCTCTCAAAAATAAACATTAAAAAAAATTTTTTTAAAGGATTTTCTTCTGTGTTTTCATTATACCTCCTGTACACCTTTATCATTATACTTATCTTTTTTCATTGTAAGGGTTTGTAAGTGTACCTTTACATTCTTTTCTTTCTGGTGCCTTGTCCTCAGGGCCTGTTACTGGAGGATGCCATCAGATAATTGTTGAATGTATGAGTAAATGCTGACTTTTTAAAACAGTGTAATTTCCAGTTAGGTAAGCTGTTTTATTAAAAAAGAACTAGGGTATAATAACGTTATCTGTTAAGCTCTCGATAACTGGTTACATTATGTTGCTTTCCTAAATTTTATTTCATGCAGTAAATTTGGTACTTATTTTAAATTCTTGAAAAATAATAACCGTAGAGCTTTATGTCTCTGATTTATTTTTAAAAAGATACATACATAATATATTTCATCTAGAAAATATTCAATATTTCCTTCCTGGGACTTAATAATGTTCTGTCATTGTGTCTTGAAGGAAATTGCCTTCTTTCCTAATACAGTCCTTTTGCTTCCCTTCCTTCTGCTGTGATAGATACGACCGTATGTAGGATGTTTGGTACAGTATTTGCCTCTTCTTTGGAAGCAGAGCGAAGAACACAATATGTTGAGATGTGCTATTCTGACAACACTTATTCATCTTGTTCAGGTAAGTTACTTTGCAGTTTCTGAATTTAGTATATTTCTTTTTTTATTGAAGTCTGATTAACATACAGTGTTCTTTTAGCTCCATGTGTACAACAGTTGATCGGACCGTCCTGTACGTTACTCAGTGTTCACCACAAGGGCTGTAGATGCCCCTTGTCACCAAACAATGTTATTAGAGTATTATTGATTGTATTCCCTGTGCTGTACTTCTCATCTCTGAGGCCTATTTATTATATAAATGGAGTTTTGTACCCTTTAATCCCTTTTTTATATTTCACCGATCCTCTCCCTCACCTCCCCTCTGGCCATCACCAGTTCTCTGTGCTTAAGATTCTGGGTTTTTGCTTTTTTTTTTTTCTTTTTACAAATTTTTCATTGTTTTCATGTGCTTTATTTTAATGGTAGTGAAAGGCCTCCCAGTTATGTCTTTTTCATGAATTATCTTAAACAGTTTTAAAAACTACTTTTGTGTGTTGGCTTTGGACATTTTTTGACATGTAGGAAATACTCTCTCCTTTTTAAAGACGTTTCATTCATTAGATGAAGTGGTCTCTCATGGTGATAGACTCATGATTTGTGCAGTGTGTTATACTTTCCATGCACTTTGCATGGTATCCAGAGCTTTTCTGTATAAATTTGCTCTTCATTTTCACCCTTTTTTTGTGATCTAACATCAAAATTTTGCTCTTTCATAAATTGAGAAGGTAGACAATCAGGTGAGTTACTTTTGAGGGAAGGAGTGAATATGGTTTTCGTCCTCGCGACTTTGAGGTGTCAGGGTTGTGCAGCAGGTAGAGAGGAATCTCAGATTTCAGAGAGTGATGACCAGGCTGTAGTTGTCATTTGAACTATTACAGTGACTTACAGTCTGACGGCGAGAGGACAGAAAGGTAAGATTTTAATCCCAAATCTAATATCTGCATCCAGGTATGCTCAACTGAGTTTTACTGGCCTTGCCCCAAATTGTGATAGATTGTCCAATGGAGAGAGCTCTGAGTTGATAGTTACCACTCTCCATTTTTTGAATAAGTTAAAAATAGGGGGGGAAAAACACGTGAACACGAGTTTTTAAAAAACCTTTCTCAGACATCCTTTTTTTGAAGTGCAATTTTTTTTCTTTCAGTAAACCTTACAGATGAGTTTTATAGTTAAAAAATCCTACCTAAGGCAGTTTCAAATAAATGAATAGTGATACAAAATTCCTGTAAAAACACCTTCTTTTTAATAAGTGTCTCATGTAGCATCTCTTCTTATCTACTATTGTTGTGATCTCTTGCGAAGATTATGTCCCTTTTATAGAAAAGGGTACAAAGGTTAGGATAAGGTTACTGACTGTCCTGAGATTGCCTTCAGAAATAACAGAACAGACTGTGATCCCACCTCTTTTGTGTTACATCTTTGCCAAAATGTGTTCTTATTAGACTCCTTTTGAGAGTTTTGTGAGGGAGGTGTGAAAAAACCCAGCTTCTCTGTTTCCTTAGGTAGGATTACCTCAGGAACTCTGAGGAAGCCACAGTAACCTGCTCGGAATGTTTGGAGAGGATAGGGCCTTTTCCTTCCTTTGTGACCCTTCTGCCCTCTGTATTTGTTTAGGCCAGAGGTGCAGGGTTCCAGCCAAGTGCTCATCGCCGTCTTGGAGAAAGCATACGACGTTTAATATAAAGTTGAGACTATAGCTTAAAATGTGTTTTTCAGTCATTTGAGAAAATTATACTAAGGGTTATTGTTAAGGTTCATTTTATAGAAAACACTGCCATCTTTGGGCTTTTCAGATTTGAGAGGGAGATAATAGTTTATTTGTATGTTTTTGTTTTCATTTTTTAAGCTCTGGGAACCCAGACTAGTAGTCTCTGATTGAAGAGATCATCTCTTGATCCTTGATTGCCTGCTTTTGTTATTATTTTTTAAGTTGTGAAAAATTTGAAGCATACACAAAAGGAAGAACAATATAATCAGTCTTTAGGTAACTATCACCCAACTTCAAGAATCATCAACATTTTGTCAATATAAATTTAGGGCACTAAAAAGCTAATTGGGGGGTTCCTGTGTGGCTCAGTTGGTTAAGTGTCTGACTCTTGATCTCAGCTCAGGTCTTGATCTCCGGGTCATGAGTTCATGCCCTGCATTGGGCTCCAGGCTGGACCAGAAGCCTACTTAAAAAAACAAACAAAAAAAACAATGCTAATGGAGAGAGTTGAAAATGTATGGGGAACTTACATTTACAGTAGTAAATTGCGCATTTTTCCTTTTGGATATAATCTAGCTGGGTAGTTTTGTAGGGGAACCATCCTTGTTTTTGATGTCTTTTCTTAGTAAAAGATCTTTCATTTTCCTGTCTCTTGCATGTTACATCTCCCTTTTTTTTAATGTATCCCTGCTTTTCATTACCGGGTATCTCCTTGTCTTGAGATAATTTGTTTCACATTATCAGAGAATCAAACGGGACCACTTGTTTGTGGACTTGGATGAGATCTTGGCATCATGCTGCTTTGTAAAACTCTAGAGGCCCTCTTAGTTTTAATACCTGACCTTGAACGTCACTCTTCCCAAAGTACCTGGTGCTACCAGTTCCTGTGTCTTTTGGAGTTTCTGTGATGTAAATCAAGTTGCTTCTTGACCTTTTCTTACAGCTGGCTTTGAGCTTGGTTTTCTAAGTTTGCTAAGTTACTGCTTGTCTTTTCAGTCCTTATCTTTTCTTACGTTATCTTTGTACTTATGGTTATGGATCTTTTAAACACATCCTCCTATATTCTTTAAGTGGATCCTGGCAGAGAAGAGTAGTAAATGCATGCGTTAAATCTGTCCGCTTCCTCCAGATTTTAACATTGTGATTGATAATACTGAGTTGTATGGTGTGGCCGGAGCATAGTACAGAACATGGTTATAGGGGCCTGGTCAGGAAGGCCACAAGAACATCTCTTCAAGTTCAGAGCAAGAAGTGTTAACATTTTTATTTTAGTAAGGTAATCAGGGTGCCAGTGGAGACAGGGTTTGGAATGGAGTAAAACTAAGGTCAGGGAAAGTGGTTGGTATGTTTTCTGTTAACCATGAAAATAGATGATGCAGATCTGAAGTAAAATGCATGGAAAGAAGGGGAAAGATTTGAAAAATAGTAGAATAAAGGATTGTTGAGATGTGGGGTGAGTAGGAACAGGAACTAGGAGGAGGATGTGAGACTGTTTACCACTAAATAGGTAGTCGTACAGGTCACTTGAGTTTGGAAAGGCCGGACAGGAGCTTTTTTTTAGGAAGACAGTGAATTGGTTCAGTGGTCACCTTAAGAGTTTGAGATGACTTCTGGGTGATGATGTCCTGTACTTACTCAGTGTCTGGAGTTCAGAGATCTGTGTTTGGAGATAATATTTTGGGACATTTTCCGCATGCACGTGACACAGGAGAAGGCAGTCAAATACGTTATCCTGTGAAATGCCAATATTTAGGGGGTTTTATTCTTTTTTTTCCCTTAACCTAAAAAATAATAATAACCTTATAAATTCACTGACTGTTGCAAAGATAGTACAGAATACCCTTCACCTCATTTTCCCTTCTGTCTTATGTAATTATTATACAATAAGATTTCTGCCTCTTAAAGCATTTCTGATCATTTTAATAACTAATGAATTTAATTTTGAGCTTTCATACTGTTGTAGAAAATGTGTTATTGTGATTTTTTCATAATGTTGTAGACAATGTCTTGTAGTTATGACTGTGGGCCGAGAGAATGTTCACATATATTTAAAGTTGTATATCTGGGATTGCACACATTCTTCAGGCCATTAGACTACAAAGGTAAATGTCTTCAGGCTTTGACCGAGAGTCTTACATGTTTAGCAGAGGTTTTAGTTTTGCAAAAGCTAGCATCTCATGCTTCTTGGGATGTGCACTATGTAAGTAGATAGATTTTAATTTTTCTAGGAAATTTTAAGTCTGCTTAATAATCAAAACGAACTTGACTAGTTTATCTTAATGTTCCTTTTCTTTTGTTGTTGTATTAAAGATTGAACTACAGAGAGTGAAATTGAACTTCATTTTAAGACACAGTGTACTACTTTATTAAGTGTGACATTTTAATAACTATCTTCCTTTAAAAAGATCTTTAATAAGGTCTTTCAACTGATTTTTAGTTTTAGAAAGAACCAAACTTACTTAAGGATAAGCTTTATGCATTTCCATTTAGGTATCTGTCCCACTAATAAAGATTGAACTCATTATATATATGTCATCAGAAGATGTGTACATAAAGATTTTGTTTTGCTTAACAGAAGATGTATACATACAGATTTTGTTTTGCTTACCAGATTTTGTTTAGCTATTGATATTTGAATTACTTCCTAAATGAGGAGATGTTTGATATTTATTGGTTTCCTTTCTGTGTTTGTCAGATTACAGAGATTATTATGGATTAAAAATTGGCTTCTTATCCTTTATGTTTCCTTTCAAAGTGCTTGGACTTAGTGTGATACACTGAGTCAATCTCCATAAAACAATAATTAGGTAAACTAGAATTTTAGATAAACCCCCCTCTTCCTCCTCCATTTTTTGGGTCATTAAAAATATTAGCAAAAATTGTTCATTAAAAAAATTTTGTGCATTTTTTTAAAACAAAGCTTAAGAAAAAAATAATTTTTACATTCTTTCAGCATCCTTTCCCCCTTCCTGTATTTAATTAGTGTTAATTTTTTCTGTATACTCCAAAGAAACATTTTTATGTGTGTATCTCTTTGCATGTGGTAGGTATGTTTAAAAATTCTTGGGTTTTTGCAGTTGTTATATACACACTTCTTCATCTTTTAAATCCAGTTTGTAATTATTTTTGAGATTGTTTTTATTCCATGCCTAATACTTTTTCATTGGCTAGTCACTATTCTGGAATATGAATGTACTATGATGCAATTATCTTACTAATGAACATTTTGATTGGGTTCATTTTAGATTACTTAGGTGAGATAATTTATGGAATTTAATATAGCAGTGTTAGTACCACTTTAGTAGTCAGAGGGGAAGATACATATGGAACCTCTTAAAACAGATGTTTATACCATTGGTGTATATGATTCTACTACCCCTGGGCAGTTGAATAGTATTTTTTTGCTACTTGCTGTTCAATTGTAAACAGAACTAACCTTGTTTTAGTAGTGCTTATAGTTAGGACCATCCCAGAAAATCTGATGGATTTATTTTTTATCAGCTCATTTTAGGACATTTTTATACGATAGGTTATTTTTTGGTGGGGGTGGGATCTTAGAGTGTCTTACGTTAAGTTTTATTTATACTTCCCTTAGGGATTAGGAGCAGACAGCAAGAACCTGTACCCTTTCCTGCTCCCAGTTATCCAACTGAGTACAGATGTTTCCCAGCCTCCACATGTTTATCTTCTGGAAGATGGTTTAGAATTATGGTAAGAGGAAAAATTTGATTCCCTGGATTTTTTTTTTTTTTTTCCTGGCCTTCCCTACTCTCATGCCAATAAAGCAAAGGTCATGTAACAGGCCTTAAAAACCCAGTATTTAAAAACAGAAACATAAAACCATTTTCCCTGAATTGGGTAACATCATAGTTCCATCTATTCTTGGCAGCTGTCGCTCAGTATAGGCTCATAGTAGTCAAAGTTGAAAGAGGAAATTTCAGTAACGACTCAGCTGCCTTTAACCTTTGGAATTTGAAATGTAAAATGGGGAGAGTTCAATAAAACTTGAAAACTAAAAATGACTTAAAACTTGCAGCCTGTTAAATGAGATGTTTTGGGGGATGTTGAGTCATTTTTCAGCCTCTTGCTACTTCACCTATTACATACTCAGATAATATATCTCAGCCCCAAATGCTGAGGCTTCTTGGTCTTGACTAATTATTTTGCCAAGTGAGTAGTGTGTCGTGTTAAAAGTTAAAAACGAAAAACTCTGTTTCTGAAGCAGCTCACTGCTGCAGACCTTTATTGACTGCCCACTGTGTAAGGAACTGTGCTAGAAAATCCTTCAGCTTTACTAAGCGTATCTTACTGATGACAGCAAATTTCTGCAGGTCACTTATAATACAGGAAAGGCTCCAACGTTGTCATATATAAACTGACTATTGAAATTAAAAAAGAAAATCACAGAAATTAAGCATGGAAATAATGAACATTTCTGGTTTCCTTTTTTCTTCCTTCTCTCCTTCCTTTCCTTCCTGCCTTAGTTTTTCTTAGATGTTTAGGAATGAACATTTTTTTTTATTTTTTAGAAACTGTCTTTGGTGCAAATTACAAATTAATGATCTGTAGCAGAATACTACATGAATGATTTTAAAATGTTAGGTAGATACTCGATTTACAAGTTAACTTTCTCATATTTTCTAGGTTGTGTTGTTGGAACCTAAATGACTTTGGGTGGTTTTATTGTAAATTAGCATGTGTTGAAAATATATATTCATGTATTTTTGTTTGTACAGGATGGATTACTCGAGATCAGATGTTGGTAAATTTTTTCTGTAAAGGGGCAGATAGTAGATATTTTAGGCTTTCCAGGCTGTGTGATCTCTTGACCTCTGCTGTTTGAGCACGAGAGTGGTCACAGACAATATGTAAAATGGTTGTGTTGCAGTAAAACATCACTTATAGAAATTGAGTGTGGGTTGAATTTGACCCATGAACTCTAGCTGTCCAACGCCTACTCTAGATTACAAATTAAGACGCTAGTCTCTGACTAGTGTCAGACACATACTTTTCTATAAATATGTAGACAATATATGATGTTGACTATTAGAAAAATTAAAAGTATTACTTATAGTAAAGAGATAGACTCCGATACGTAACAGTATTATAGACTTAGCTTATTAATGTGTTTATTAAAGGTATATAAATTTTTTTAAGGATTACATGAACAGGCAGTAATAAATGTACATTGCTCTGTTGTTATCTCTTGTTTTCTTAGCCTTTAGTTGTATGTAAACAAAATGAAATTGTTAGAATACCTTTTTTCTTTCTTTTCTCTCTCTCTTTTTTTCTTTTTTTTTTTTTTTTAGCTCAAATGCTTAATAGCTTAGATTCTTTAAATTAAACTAGAGTATACTGAGTTAGAACTCATTTTTAGAATCAGATATAGGTGCCAGTCCCAATTATGCCACTGCATGAGGTATGTAATCATCATCTGTGAGCCTCACTTAATCTGTAAAATTAGGAAGCATAATTCCTACCCCACATGGTTGTGAGGATGAGATAATGTGTGTTAAATGGTTAGCTCTTTGCATATGAGAGTCTGTAAAGTTGCCTAAGAAGGAAGGGCAGATGTGGAACATTCTGCTCCTAGCAGAATCCCAAGGAACTTAAGGCATTCGTGAGGTCACATGAGGGGCGCCATCAAGGGTGACAGAGTAGAGCTGTCTGTTGATAAGAGGAGGAAAACCAAGCCAAGAAAGAATATTTCCTGAAAGGGTGGTCAGCTACATCATATGTTGCTGATTATTCTAGGTAGAATCGTACAAAAAAGTGAATTTGGCCACATGGAGATGATAGCAAGGGTTTCAGTAAAGTAGTAAGAACTGACTAGAATTGAAATTAAGTAATTACAGACTGTGAGCCTTGGCAACATTGGGAGCACTTGACAATGAAGAGGAATGTCGAAATAGGGCAGAAGTTGGCTGGTGTGGGGAATGCAGAGTCTAGAGGGATGGATGAGGCTCCAGAGAACGACATAATTGGAGGCAAGAAGGGATGCGATTTAGCATATGTAGCTGTTTGTTGGTTTTGGTTTTAAGTAACATCAGTGATACTTCATCCATTTTAACTGGAGGCAGGAAGATGGGTTTTTGTATTATAGTGGGATGTGATAGGAAGGTGTTGGGTCTAATAGATTCTGTTTTCTCAAATATGAAGCACAGTCATCACTTTAATATTGGCTGAAGTGGAAGTACATAGAAGATAGAGGGATTTGTGGAGAAAAAAGATTTAAATAGTTATCTTGGAGAATGGGAATTTGAACTTACTAGGGGATAATTAGTAGTAGGAGATATTTGAGGTCCCATACACAAAGGAAAACTTTTTAGAGTGATTATGTGTTTTTTTCCCCCATGTTCTCCTCCCCCCATCCCCCTTGATGCAGCTTGCTAGAGATTTGCCAGTGTTACTAGTCTTCTCAAAGAACCACCCTTTGGCTTTCTCTTTGTTGTATTTTTGTTATCTATTTGTTAGTTTCTAGTCTTATATTTATCATTTCCTCTTTTTCTACTTAAAGTTTGTTTTTGTCTTTTGACTTAATATTCTGAGATTTGGCTCAATAATTTTTGATCTTCTTTACTAATATAAACCTATTACTATAAAATATTTTTAAATAGAATTTGAACAAATCTTGCATTAATAGTTTTTTTGTTTTTGTTTTGTTCTTTGTTAAAGGAAGTAGGATCAGGTAATAGATACTGGTCCACAATAAGCGTGGGCTATATGCCATTAAATGTAATATGGTCTTCATCATTAAAAACAACAACAACAACAACAACAACTGATGTGACTGCCTTTTGCCATCTACTCAGGAAATTAGAATCTTAAAACCTCAAAATCTCTTTTTAAAGAGCTGACTTCTGAGATAAACTTTTCTTGCTAGGGTGAATTCTACTTTTGATATGTTATGCAAGTCTTTTCTATTGTTCTATGGTATTTTATCAGATTTTATTTTTTCCTGAACTCTTAAGATCTCTTGTCCATATTTTGTGATACTGTCTGATTTCATATCAGTGTCATGTGTGTTTTACCAATTCACTATTTTAAAAAATGTGTTTTTTTCCATACTGGAATGATCTCTGTGATATGGTAACTATTCTTTGGATGATTTGAAAATTGAGTAGAAAAGGGAACTGGAAATGGACTCATGGCAGTGGCTGGGAAGTTATTCACAGTTTGGTGATATTTTCAGGTTGTTTCTTAGTTGTTAGTTTGTACATACTTTAGTTTTGATTTTCCATGTCTGTTAATTTTGGTACTTCCTCCCTTAAGATACTAATAAAAAAAAAACATACAGGCATGTGCTTTAACTCTGTTACTTGTAGTCTTATTTTTGATTTATCTCTTTTTAAAGTATATTTATTATCTCTTTTAAAGTACATTTATTAGTCAGGCAAATATGTAGAAGCAGCACTTTATATGCTAGTATGGATTCATAATTAAAAGGTAACTGGCAAGATAATTAAAAGGTAACCAAGAGAAACATTCTGTGCTTTGAGCCCGTACCATAATGAGGTTCAACACATGCCTTACCAACTAGAATAGAGTATGCATCAGGTATTGCATACTCTGAATGTAATGAAAATACATTGGGCAAAGCTGGTGGATGTTTCTGATAGGCTTTGTTTTGAAAATGGCTACTCTCTTTGCCAATAAAAATTGGAGATGTAAAAAAAAAAAAAGTATATTAGAGATTTTTTCTTTTTATTAATATGAAAGAACTACATGTTGCATTTTATGAGTTCTCTGTTTCTGCCCTTTGTTACTTTACTTCTGCTTCATATTTTCTACTTCCTACCCTTAACTGGGTGTATTTTTTTAAAGCTATAAAAAAATAGTTACTTCATTACCTTAAGTGCTAAAACATTTAAAGCTATGAATTTGCCTTCCATTGTAATGGCCTATTTCCCTTAAGTCTTGTTATTTTGGTAGTAGCATTAGAGTTTTTTAATGTCTTCTTTGACGCAACCTCATTTATTTTTTGCTGATATTAAAGTACATGATTCAGGTCTGGATTTATTGCATTGTAAATACAACCTGTCACTTGTACAATTTTTAAAAAGTTAATAAGAATTTTAATGACTCGAGGCTCTCTTTTTGTAACAGTCTCAAATAGTCATGATATTAAAGATGCAGACTTTATATATATCTATTCTTTCTAACTAATAGGTTGTATAGTTCAAATCAGTGTTTCACTTCTTAATCTTGACAGTGATTAATTAAAATATCTAGTTTGCTTTGTGTCAGTGTCCCTTTTTATTTCTATTTCTTTTTATACTTGAATGCTAGAAATAAATTATTTACAGCACAGAGTTTTGGTATTTTTCTATATTCTTTTAAAGAATTTAACAAATAAAACACAGTATTTAAAATTTAAAATATTATCACGAAGTGTCATTTGATATATGTATGTATTGATTAATTTTTCACCTTTTAATTCTTTTGCATTTAAATTTTATTTGATACTAATATTGTTATATGGTTTGTTTAGATTTGACTTAACTTTTTTTGTTCAACTTTTACATTTTAGCTTTTCTATTAGAACTTTAATTGTATCTCCTATACAGAGAAAATTTTTATATTTTGTATTTCACTTAACCAGAGAGGCTTTGCCTCAAAAGAATTTTCATGCTCTTATATTTATTTGTTGAATTGCTATGCCTGTGTTTTTACTTCATGCTCTTGGTTTTCTGTATTTTATTTAGAGGGGTAACATTAAAATTTACATTTCTCTGGCTAAAGATGTTGGTATATACAACTTTGTCTAATTATTCATCAGCATAACTTGTCCATTAACTTTCCATTAGTGCCTTGACTTTGTTTCTCTTTCTTTCCTTTCTAAGCATTCACTTGTTTAATCTGGAGTGGTTGCCATGTCATAGTACTTTTAAGTACTTTAAACTCTGCAAGATTTTTTTTCCTTTTTGTTTTTAAGTTTATTTATTTTGAGAGAGTATGAGCGGGGGATAGCCAGAGAGAGAGGGAGAAAGAGAGAATCCCAAGCACGCTCCAATGGGGCTGTAACCCACAAACCATGAGATCATGACTTGAGCCAAAACCAAGAATTGTACGCTCAACCAACTGAGCCACCTAGGCGCCCCAAGATTTCTTCCTTTTTAAAATAGTATGGCTTGTATTTGGGAAGCTAGCATAGGTAGGTAGTGAGAGTGACAATGACCTGAATGCTCTTTTTACTAAGATAATGACAGTGGGAGGGAAAGAGTCACATGGAGTCTTAATTTGGGCCCAGTGGCAGAGCTTCAAATGTATTCTGAGATTTAGAAGATGCCCATCAATTGTTTTCTCACTGAAATATCATGACTGGATTATGATTTTTCTTTCGGTTTCATTTTTATTTTAAAGGGGAATAGGAAAGAATTTTAAAAATCTTTTCTTTCATTTTATTCTTGAGAAATGGAATCATGGAATCAAATCCTCTTCTTGTTGATCAGAGTAAAGTATCTAAAGCTACCACTGCTTGTGTGTGTGGCCCGTACTTCATTTTGTGGGTGGCTGCTTTCTTCTATGTCCCCCTTCTTCCTAATTTTGACATTTAAGATTTGTGAAATAATTCATAGATACAAAGTAATAGGGAAGTCATATTGTTTGTAGTTATTTATAACTTACATAAAATGAAAATCCATTTTCTGTACCCTGGTGAAGCTGTGGGAGAGTAAGAATGTCTGTGAAGCCCATGGTGTGGGATGTTTGTTGGATTCTCCTGTTTTCATTGTAGGGATGAGCCGGTGTACCAGTATTTTTTGTTTTCATTCCTTGGTTTATTTTCTTGTGGCCTGCTGTTTTTACAATCTTACGTTTGTATGTGACTCTACACAATGTATCTTACCTTCATATAAATTTTACAATAGGTGTTCTAACTTATTTCTTTAGCTCTCTGTTCTAAGATTCATCCATATTGCTGAGTTTAATGGTGTGAATGTAACAGTTCATTTACTCATATGCCATTTTGTCGGATGTTCAGATAATGCAACTTGAACATTTTTGTACATGAATAAGTGTGCAAATGTATGAGACCTTATTCATGAGGTCATAGGTGTGTGCACATAGACATATTCCACTGGTTCAGATAATAATACTTTCCAAGTCTTGATACCAACTTCTTCCTGTCTGCAGTGTGCAAGAGTTTTCACTTTTTTATAGCTTTGCCAGTATTTATTAGGTCAGACTGAAAATCCTGGTAATATGGTAGGGGTAAAATTGTACCTTGTTTTGCTTATAATTTGCGTTTGTAATTTTGGCTGTGATTTGATTGCTGGTTGGGTTCAATATCTTTTTATACTTTTAATAGTCAAGTTTATTGCCAATTTTTGTATCCTCTGGATTGCTTGTTCATTTGTTCTATATGTTTTTCTCTTCCTAACCTCTTTTGTATATTCCTTTGAATACTGTTCCCTTTTCAGTTATATATATTAGAAACAATCTTCTCCCAGCATGTGACTTAGATTTTGACAATTTTGAGACATCTTCTGACATAGAGTAATTGTTAACTTTAATGTAGTCCTATTCATCTTTTTCTGTAGTCTTTCTTAAAGCTAAAGCTGTAAGTATGTACTGCTAACATAAAGACTTACACTTCTCATATAAATACTGGAATTAATTTCTGTGTTTCATGTGAGGTAGAGGCCCAGTAGCTTCCCAACAATGCCTGAGTTTTCCAACCTTTCTTAACCTAGGAACCACCTCTGTCATAAATGAGTGGGTCTGTTTCTTGTGGTATTCTTTTTATGATATTAAGTACATTAGTTTTAGAGTGAGTCATAAAGCAAGTCCCCCCCCCCCCCCCCCACCGCCGTATGTTTTTTTTTCTTGATAAATTTCTTGTTTATTCTTGGTCATTTGCCTTCTAAATCATTTTAGAATCCACTTTCCTAATTTCTAGGGGAAAGTCTATGGAGAGTTGAAGTTTTATTGATTCTCTATAACAGTTTAGAGAGAATTGACATCATTATGATGCCAGATTTTTGTATCAGTGATTCTTAAAATAACATCTGTTTAAATACTTTGTTTCTAAGTTTTATTTGAGAGAGAGAAACACTGTAAGTGGAGGAGAGAATTGACATCATTATGATGCTAGATTTTTGTATTAGTGTTTCTTATAATAACATCTATTTAAATATTTTTATTTTGTTTTTAAGTTTTACTTTATTTGAGAGAGACAGAGACCTTGCAAGTGGGGTAGAGTCAGAGAGAGGGAGAGAGAGAATCCCAAGCAGGCTCTGAGCTGCCAGCACAGAGCACAACAGAGGGCTCAAACTCACAAAACTGGGAGATCATGACCCCAGCTGAAAGCAAGAGTCGGACACTCAACCAACTAAGGCACCCAGGTGCCCCAACATCTATTTAAATCTTAAGTATTTGTTTTGAGTGTAGAAACTGAGTTCATTTTTGTATGCAGTGTATTGATATTTACAGCAGCCTTGTTGAAGTCTCTTAGTGGTTAAAATACTTTATGAATTCTTTCTGCATCTCTTTTCTGTCTGTCACACCTGTTGTAAATAAAGCCTATTTAACTTTCTCCTCTCACCCTTGTGTCTTATTAACTTAGTTGGCATATCATGTGAGGAACCATCCATATATACACTCAGTAGATGGGGAGGCAGGCAAGGTAATAGAAGAAATTGTTTGAGATGTGATTCTGTTTTTCCAGAGAATGGCTTCAACGTATCATTAGGTGTGTTTTCTTTGAGTGTTGGATAGGTCCTCTCTTACCAGATTAAGGATTTACTTTCTGTTTGTAATAGGGTAAGCGTTTTTATAATGAATGTTAGATTTTGAATAGGATCCCCTCCTGCTCCTTTCTTGCAACTATTGTGACAATCATGGTTTTTTTTTCTCCTTTAACTTCTCTGGGTGAGGGGTGAGGAGGTAAACCAAATGCACACTTCTGTGATAAACTGCAACCCATATATATTTTATTTTTTATAGATTTATTCTTTCATATTGCCCAGTGTCTTGTTTAAAGGGCACATCAGTTACATGTGACAGAACAATATAAAAAGAACAAGACAATTTTATGTTTCCTTGACCATTCCATAACAATCATGCTTTTGCTGTATCATTAAAATTTTATTGTAAAGACGTTTTGTAGTTGTAAATATTTTAATATGTAGTTACTTCCCTTACTATTTTTGCTGTGTATATAGAAAATAATAATGTGCGATGTGTAGTTTTTCATTTGATATAGAAAGATAACTTTTGTAACTTGTATTGTTCATTTTTCTTTCTTCCTTTAGATGGGACAATTTTTTAGTAAGTTGTATTGTTAAGAGCTTAATGGCTATAGAAAGAGATTCAGCTATTTGTTTTTTCTTCCTAGGTTAGTGACTTTGGAAAACAGCCCATGTGTTACACCGGAGTTGCTTCGCATATTTCAGAATATGTCCCCCCTTCTTGGTATGTATTAAAATGTAAACTTAATACTGTTTTTGAATGCAGCCCTCCTTTGGGGCCTTACTGGGTGACTTTAAATTATACCTTCCATTTTACACAAGTCCCTGATACTCACAAGTTTAATAGTGTTTTAATAGTTTGTGGATTTTTTTTCCTATATAACTTTGTAAAACCATTTCTACTTTGTGAAGAGTGAACGCTAAATTTACTAAATCACTAAAAAAAAGTCTTCTTGGAAATCTAATTCTGTGTTTAGTTTTAACTTTGTTAAAATTTCTGTGTTTCATAGCAGATTCTATAAAGTATTTAAAAGACAATATTATAAAACTGCTTCTGTATACCGTGGTTTCATCCAGTTTGTTTTACAAAGTGATTTTATGCTGTCAGATTTATGCTATCACAAATGAGCTCTGTACATATTTTTTTTTCTTTTTTTTAATTTTTAAATTTATTTTGAGAGAGAGACAGTGTGAGTTGGGTAGGGCAGAGACAGGGAGAAAGAGAATCTCAAGCAGGCTCCCAGCTTCCAGCACAGAGCCCAGTGTGGGGCTTGAACTCATGAACTGTGAGATCATGACCTGAGCTGAAACCAAGAGTTGGATGCTTAACTGACTGAGCCACCCAGGTGCTCCCATACGTGTTTCTCTTTTAGCCTAAGGAAGCAACAATGTGAAGACTGTTAACTACTGGCAAATCATATTTATTGTTTGTTGATGCGTTACTTATGTATAGAGATGTGACATCATGAAGCTTAGTGTTCTTTTTGTCTTTTAAAGTTTATTTTGTGAGAGAGAGAGAGCATGTGAGCAGGGGAGGGGCAGAATGAGAGGGAGAGAGAGAATCCTGAGCAGGCTCTGAGCTGTCGGTGCAGAGCCAGACGTGGGGCTCTAGCTCACAAACAGTGAGATCATGACCTGAGTCCAAATCAAGAGTTGGATGCTTAACTAACTGAGCACCCAGGCACCCTATCCCGAAGCTTGATGTTCCTGGAGCGTCACTTGTGGCACATGGGATAGGGGAACTGGACACTCTGCAAGGAATGGGGCCTTAGTTTCTTTCAGCCACCTTGGATGAGATCTAATTGTTGTTTTGTTTTTCAATCTAAACATGGATTATGATGATAATTCTCAAGGAAATAAATACTTTTCTGTTAGATATCACTACCATTCACAAGTATGTAGTATTTTACATTGAAAAAATGAATAATTGTTTATGGAGATTTTACTTCGTGAGGGATTTTATCATTGGAGATTCACATTTTTTTTCTTTCCAAGATTTCATTTAAATTCAGGTTAGTTAACATTCGGTGTAGTATTGGTTTCAGGAGTAG